>NW_027443635.1:363310-726621 GCF_048569485.1 Anomaloglossus baeobatrachus
AAGCGAAATTGTTCCTTTTGGGGGGTATTGCAATTTTTTGCCATTTTGAGGCGAAATTGTTCCTTTGGGGGGGTATTGCAACTTTTGGCCATTTTGAAGCGAAATTGTTCCTTTTGGGGGGTATTGCAATTTTTTGCCATTTTGAGGCGAAATTGTTCCTTTGGGGGGGTATTGCAACTTTTCGGCATTTTGAGGCGAAATTGTTCCTTTGGGGGGGTATTGCAATTTTTTGCCATTTTGAGGTGAAATTGTTCCTTTGGGGGGGTATTGCAACTTTTGGCCATTTTGAAGCGAAATTGTTCCTTTGGGGGGTGTTGCATTTTTTTGCCATTTTGAGGCGAAATTGTTCCTTTGGGGGAGTATTGCAACTTTTGGCCATTTTGAAGCGAAATTGTTCCTTTGGGGGGGTATTGCAAATTTTGGCCATTTTGAAGCGAAATTGTTCCTTTGGGGGGGTATTGCAATTTTTTGCCATTTTGAGGCGAAATTGTTCCTTTGGGGGGGTATTGCAACTTTTCGGCATTTTGAGGCGAAATTGTTCCTTTGGGGGGGTATTGCAATTTTTTGCCATTTTGAGGTGAAATTGTTCCTTTGGGGGGGTATTGCAACTTTTGGCCATTTTGAAGCGAAATTGTTCTTTTGGGGGGTGTTGCATTTTCTTGCCATTTTGAGGCGAAATTGTTCCTTTGGGGGGGTATTGCAACTTTTGGCCATTTTGAAGCGAAATTGTTCCTTTGGGGGGTATTGCAATTTTTTGCCATTTTGAGGCGAAATTGTTCCTTTGGGGGGGTATTGCAACTTTTGGCCTTTTTGAGGCGAAATTGTTCCTTTGGGGGGGTATTGCAACTTTTGGCCATTTTGAAGCGAAATTGTTCCTTTCGGGGGGTATTGCAACTTTTCAGCATTTTGAAGCGAAATTGTTCCTTTGGGGGGGTATTGCAATTTTTTGCCATTTTGAAGCGAAATTGTTCCTTTGGGGGGGTATTACAACTTTTGGCCATTTTGAAGCGAAATTGTTCCTTTGGGGGGGTATTGCAACTTTTCGGCATTTTGAGGCGAAATTGTTCCTTTGGGGGGGTATTGCAACTTTTGGCCATTTTGAAGCGAAATTGTTCCTTTCGGGGGGTATTGCAACTTTTCGGAATTTTGAGGCGAAATTGTTCCTTTGGGGGGTATTGCAAATTTTGGCCATTTTGAAGCGAAATTGTTCCTTTGGGGGGGTATTGCAATTTTTTGCCATTTTGAGGCGAAATTGTTCCTTTGGGGGGGTATTGCAACTTTTCGGCATTTTGAGGCGAAATTGTTCCTTTGGGGGGGTATTGCATTTTTTTGCCATTTTGAGGTAAAATTGTTCCTTTGGGGGGTATTGCAACTTTTGGCCATTTTGAAGCGAAATTGTTCCTTTGGGGGGTATTGCAATTTTTTTGCCATTTTGAGGCGAAATTGTTCCTTTGGGGGGGTATTGCAACTTTTGGCCTTTTTGAGGCGAAATTGTTCCTTTGGGGGGGTATTGCAACTTTTGGCCATTTTGAAGCGAAATTGTTCCTTTGGGGGGGTATTGCAACTTTTGGCCATTTTGAAGCGAAATTGTTCCTTTCGGCGGGTATTGCAACTTTTCGGCATTTTGAGGCGAAATTGTTCCTTTGGGGGGTATTGCAACTTTTAGCCATATTGAAGCGAAATTGTTCCTTTGGGGGGGTATTGCAACTTTTGGCCATTTTGAAGCGAAATTGTTCCTTTGGGGGGTATTGCAATTTTTTTGCCATTTTGAGGCGAAATTGTTCCTTTGGGGGGGTATTGCAACTTTTGGCCTTTTTGAGGCGAAATTGTTCCTTTGGGGGGGTATTGCAACTTTTGGCCATTTTGAAGCGAAATTGTTCCTTTGGGGGGGTATTGCAACTTTTGGCCATTTTGAAGCGAAATTGTTCCTTTCGGCGGGTATTGCAACTTTTCGGCATTTTGAGGCGAAATTGTTCCTTTGGGGGGTATTGCAACTTTTAGCCATATTGAAGCGAAATTGTTCCTTTCGGGGGGTATTGCAACTTTTCGGCATTTTGAGGCGAAATTGTTCCTTTGGGGGGGTATTGTAATTTTTTTTCCATTTTGAGGCGAAATTGTTCCTTTGGGGGGGTATTGCAACTTTTGGCCATTTTGAAGCGAAATTGTTCCTTTCGGGGGGTATTGCAACTTTTCGGCATTTTGAAGCGAAATTGTTCCTTTGGGGGGTATTGCAATTTTTTGCCATTTTGAGTCGAAATTGTTCCTTTTGGGGGGTATTGCAACTTTTGGCCATTTTGAAGCGAAATTGTTCCTTTGGGGGGGTATTGACATTTTTTTTCATTTTGAGGCGAAATTGTTACTTTGGGGGGGGTATTGCAAATTTTGGCCATTTTGAGGCGAAATTGTTCCTTTGGGGGGGTATTGCAACTTTTCGGCATTTTGAGGCGAAATTGTTCCTTTGGGGGGGTATTGCAACTTTTGGCCATTTTGAAGCGAAATTGTTCCTTTGGGGGGTATTGCAATTTTTAACCATTTTAAAGCGAAATTGTTCCTTTGGGGGGGTATTGCAACTTTTGGCCATTTTGAAGTGAAATTGTTCCTTTCGGGGGGTATTGCAACTTTTCAGCATTTTGAAGCGAAATTGTTCCTTTGGGGGGGGTATTGCAATTTTTTGCCATTTTGAGGCGAAATTGTTCCTTTGGGGGGGTATTGCAATTTTTTGCCATTTTGAGGCGAAATTGTTCCTTTGGGGGGTATTGCAATTTTTTGCCATTTTGAGGCGAAATTGTTCCTTTGGGGGGGTATTGCAACTTTTGGCCATATTGAAGCGAAATTGTTCCTTTGGGGGGTTTTTACAATTTTTGGCCATTTTGAGGCGAAATTGTTCCTTTCGGGGGGTAATGCAATTTTTTGCCATTTTGAGGCGAAATTGTTCCTTTGGGGGGGTATTGCAACTTTTGGTCATTTTGAAGCGAAATTGTTCCTTTCGGGGGGTATTGCAACTTTTCAGCATTTTGAGGCGAAATTGTTCCTTTGGGGGGTATTGCAATTTTTTTTCCATTTTGAGGCGAAATTGTTCCTTTGGGGGGGTATTGCAACTTTTGGCCATTTTTTAGCGAAATTGTTCCTTTCGGGGGGTATTGCAACTTTTTGGCATTTTGAAGCGAAATTGTTCCTTTGGGGGGTATTGCAATTTTTTGCCATTTTGAGGCGAAATTGTTCCTTTGGGGGGGTATTGCAACTTTTGGCCATTTTGAAGCGAAATTGTTCCTTTGGGGGGTATTGAATTTTTTTGCCATTTTGAGGCGAAATTTTTCCTTTGGGGGGGTATTGCAACTTTTGGCCATTTTGAAGCGAAATTGTTCCTTTGGGGGGGTATTGCAATTTTTTGCCATTTTGAGGCGAAATTGTTCCTTTGGGGGGGTATTGCAACTTTTGGCCATTTTGAAGCGAAATTGTTCCTTTGGGGGGGTATTGCAACTTTTCAGCATTTTGAGGCGAAATTGTTCCTTTGGGGGGGTATTGCAATTTTTGGCCATTTTGAGGAGAAATTGTTCCTTTAAGGGGGTATTGCAACTTTTCGGCATTTTGAGGCGAAATTGTTCCTTTGGGGGGGTATTGCAACTTTTGGCCATTTTGAAGCGAAATTGTTCCTTTCGGGGGGTATTGCAACTTTTCGGCATTTTGAAGCGAAATTGTTCCTTTGGGGGGTATTGCAATTTTTTGCCATTTTGAGGCGAAATTGTTCCTTTGGGGGGGTATTGCTAATTTTGGCCATTTTGAAGCGAAATTGTTCCTTTGGGGGGGTATTGCAATTTTTTGCCATTTTGAGGCGAAATTGTTCCTTTGGGGGGGTATTGCAACTTTTGGCCATTTTGAAGCGAAATTGTTCCTTTGGGGGGTATTGCAACTTTTCGGCATTTTGAGGCGAAATTTTTCCTTTTGGGGGGGTATTGCAACGTTTGGCCATATTGAAGCGAAATTGTTCCTTTGGGGGGTTTTTACAATTTTTTGCCATTTTGAGGCGAAATTGTTCCTTTGGGGGGGTATTGCAACTTTTGGCCATTTTGAAGCGAAATTGTTCCTTTCGGGGGGTATTGCAACTTTTCGGCATTTTGAGGCGAAATTGTTCCTTTGAGGGGGTATTGCAACTTTTGGCCATTTTGAAGCGAAATTGTTCCTTTGGGGGGGTATTGCAACTTTTCGGCATTTTGAGGCGAAATTGTTCCTTTGGGGGGGTATTGCAATTTTTTGCCATTTTGAGGCGAAATTGTTCCTTTGGGGGGGTATTGCAACTTTTGGCCATATTGAAGCGAAATTGTTTCTTTGGGGGGGTATTGCAATTTTTAACCATTTTGAGGCGAAATTGTTCCTTTGGGGGGGTATTGCAACTTTTGGCCATTTTGAAGCGAAATTGTTCCTTTCGGGGGGTATTGCAACTTTTCAGCATTTTGAGGCGAAATTGTTCCTTTGGGGGGGTATTGCAATTTTTTGCCATTTTGAGGCGAAATTGTTCCTTTGGGGGGGTATTGCAACTTTTCGGCATTTTGAGGCGAAATTGTTCCTTTGGGGGGTATTTCAATTTTCTGCCATTTTGAAGCGAAATTGTTCCTTTGGGGGGTATTGCAATTTTTTGCCATTTTGAGGCGAAATTGTTCCTTTGGGAGGGTATTGCAACTTTTGGCCATTTTGAAGCGAAATTGTTCCTTTCGGGGGGTATTGCAACTTTTCGGCATTTTGAGGCGAAATTGTTCCTTTGGGAGGGTATTGCAACTTTTGGCCATATTGAAGCGAAATTGTTCCTTTGGGGGAGTATTGCAATTTTTAACCATTTTGAGGCGAAATTGTTCCTTTGGGGGGGTATTGCAACTTTTGGCCATTTTGAAGCGAAATTGTTCCTTTGGGGGGGTATTGCAACTTTTCGGCATTTTGAGGCGAAATTGTTCCTTTGGGGGGGTATTGCAACTTTTCGGCATTTTGAGGCGAAATTGTTCCTTTGGGGGGTATTGCAACTTTTGGCCATTTTGAAGCGAAATTGTTCCTTTCGGGGGGTATTGCAACTTTTCGGCATTTTGAAGCGAAATTGTTCCTTAGGGGGGTATTGCAACTTTTCGGCATTTTGAGGCGAAATTGTTCCTTTGGGGGGGTATTGCAATTTTTTGCCATTTTGAGGCGAAATTGTTCCTTTGGGGGGTATTGCAACTTTTGGCAATTTTGAAGCGAAATTGTTCCTTTTGGGGGGGTATTGCAACTTTTCGGCATTTTGAGGCGAAATTGTTCCTTGGGGGGGTATTGCAACTTTTGGCCATTTTGAAGCGAAATTGTTCCTTTGGGGGGGTATTGCAATTTTTTTGCCATTTTGAGGTGAAATTGTTCCTTTGGGGGGGTATTGCAACTTTTGGCCATTTTGAAGCGAAATTGTTCCTTTCGGGGGGTATTGCAACTTTTCGGCATTTTGAGGCGAAATTGTTCCTTTGGGAGGGTATTGCAACTTTTGGCCATATTGAAGCGAAATTGTTCCTTTGGGGGGGTATTGCAATTTTTAACCGTTTTGAGGCGAAATTGTTCCTTTTGGGGGGTATTGCAATTTTTTGCCATTTTGAGGCGAAATTGTTCCTTTGGGGGGGTATTGCAACTTTTCGGCATTTTGAGGCGAAATTGTTCCTTTGGGGGGGTATTGCAACTTTTTGCCATTTTGAGGCGAAATTGTTCCTTTGGGGGGGTATTGCAACTTTTCGGCATTTTGAGGCGAAATTGTTCCTTTGGGGGGGTATTGCAATTTTTTGCCATTTTGAGGCGAAATTGTTCCTTTGGGGGGGTATTGCAATTTTTTGCCATTTTGAGGCGAAATTGTTCCTTTGGGGGGTATTGCAACTTTTGGCCATTTTGAAGCGAAATTGTTCCTTTCGGGGGGTATTGCAACTTTTCGGCATTTTGAGGCGAAATTGTTCCTTTGGGAGGGTATTGCAACTTTTGGCCATATTGAAGCGAAATTGTTCCTTTGGGGGGGTATTGCAATTTTTAACCGTTTTGAGGCGAAATTGTTCCTTTTGGGGGGTATTGCAATTTTTTGCCATTTTGAGGCGAAATTGTTCCTTTGGGGGGGTATTGCAAATTTTGGCCATTTTGAAGCGAAATTGTTCCTTTGGGGGGTATTGCAATTTTTTGCCATTTTGAGGCGAAATTGTTCCTTTGGGGGGTATTGCAACTTTTGGCCATTTTGAAGCGAAATTGTTCCTTTCGGGGGGTATTGCAACTTTTCGGCATTTTGAGGCGAAATTGTTCCTTTGGGAGGGTATTGCAACTTTTGGCCATATTGAAGCGAAATTGTTCCTTTGGGGGGGTATTGCAATTTTTAACCATTTTGAGGCGAAATTGTTCCTTTGGGGGGGTATTGCAACTTTTGGCCATTTTGAAGCGAAATTGTTCCTTTCGGGGGGTATTGCAACTTTTCGGCATTTTGAGGCGAAATTGTTCCTTTGGGGGGGTATTGCAACTTTTCGGCATTTTGAGGCGAAATTGTTCCTTTGGGGGGTATTGCAACTTTTGGCCATTTTGAAGCGAAATTGTTCCTTTCGGGGGGTATTGCAATTTTTTGCCATTTTGAGGCGAAATTGTTCCTTTGGGGGGGTATTGCAACTTTTGGCCTTTTTGAGGCGAAATTGTTCCTTTGGGGGGTATTGCAATTTTTTGCCATTTTGAGGCGAAATTGTTCCTTTGGGGGGTATTGCAACTTTTGGCCATTTTGAAGCGAAATTGTTCCTTTGGGGGGGTATTGCAGTTTTTAACCGTTTTGAGGCAAAATTGTTCCTTTGGGGGGGTATTGCAACTTTTGGACATTTTGAAGTGAAATTGTTCCTTTCGGGGGGTATTGCAACTTTTCAGCATTTTGAAGCGAAATTGTTCCTTTGGGGGGGGTATTGCAATTTTTTGCTATTTTGAGGCGAAATTGTTCCTTTGGGGGGGTATTGCAACTTTTGGCCATTTTGAAGCGAAATTTTTCCTTTGGGGGGGTATTTCAATTTTTTGCCATTTTGAGGCGAAATTGTTCCTTTGTGGGGGTATTGCAACTTTTCGGCATTTTGAGGCGAAATTGTTCCTTTCGGGGGGTATTGCAACTTTTCGGTATTTTGAAGCGAAATTGTTCCTTTGGGGGGTATTGCAATTTTTTGCCATTTTGAGGCGAAATTGTTCCTTTTGGGGGGTATTGCAATTTTTTGCCATTTTGAGGCGAAATTGTTCCTTTGGGGGGGTATTGCAATTTTTTGCCATTTTGAGGCGAAATTGTTCCTTTGGGGGGTATTGCAACTTTTGGCCATTTTGAAGCGAAATTGTTCCTTTCGGGGGGTATTGCAACTTTTCGGCATTTTGAGGCGAAATTGTTCCTTTGGGAGGGTATTGCAACTTTTGGCCATATTGAAGCGAAATTGTTCCTTTGGGGGAGTATTGCAATTTTTAACCATTTTGAGGCGAAATTGTTCCTTTGGGGGGGTATTGCAACTTTTGGCAATTTTGAAGCGAAATTGTTCCTTTGGGGGGGTATTGCAACTTTTCGGCATTTTGAGGCGAAATTGTTCCTTTGGGGGGGTATTGCAATTTTTTGCCATTTTGAGGCGAAATTGTTCCTTTGGGGGGTACTGCAACTTTTGGCCATTTTGAAGCGAAATTGTTCCTTTCGGGGGGTATTGCAACTTTTCGGCATTTTGAGGCGAAATTGTTCCTTTGGGAGGGTATTGCAACTTTTGGCCATATTGAAGCGAAATTGTTCCTTTGGGGGAGTATTGCAATTTTTAACCATTTTGAGGCGAAATTGTTCCTTTGGGGGGGTATTGCAACTTTTGGCCATTTTGAAGCGAAATTGTTCCTTTGGGGGGTATTGCAACTTTTCGGCATTTTGAGGCGAAATTGTTCCTTTGGGGGGGTATTGCAACTTTTCGGCATTTTGAGGCGAAATTGTTCCTTTGGGGGGTATTGCAACTTTTGGCCATTTTGAAGCGAAATTGTTCCTTTCGGGGATATTGCAACTTTTCGGCATTTTGAAGCGAAATTGTTCCTTAGGGGGGTATTGCAACTTTTCGGCATTTTGAGGCGAAATTGTTCCTTTGGGGGGGTATTGCAATTTTTTGCCATTTTGAGGCGAAATTGTTCCTTTGGGGGGTATTGCAACTTTTGGCAATTTTGAAGCGAAATTGTTCCTTTTGGGGGGGTATTGCAACTTTTCGGCATTTTGAGGCGAAATTGTTCCTTGGGGGGGTATTGCAACTTTTGGCCATTTTGAAGCGAAATTGTTCCTTTGGGGGGGTATTGCAATTTTTTTGCCATTTTGAGGTGAAATTGTTCCTTTGGGGGGGTATTGCAACTTTTGGCCATTTTGAAGCGAAATTGTTCCTTTCGGGGGGTATTGCAACTTTTCAGCATTTTGAGGCGAAATTGTTCCTTTGGGGGGGTATTGCAACTTTTCGGCATTTTGAGGCGAAATTGTTCCTTTGGGGGGGTATTGCAATTTTTTGCCATTTTGAGGCGAAATTGTTCCTTTGGGGGGGTATTGCAATTTTTTGCCATTTTGAGGCGAAATTGTTCCTTTGGGGGGTATTGCAACTTTTGGCCATTTTGAAGCGAAATTGTTCCTTTCGGGGGGTATTGCAACTTTTCGGCATTTTGAGGCGAAATTGTTCCTTTGGGAGGGTATTGCAACTTTTGGCCATATTGAAGCGAAATTGTTCCTTTGGGGGGGTATTGCAATTTTTAACCGTTTTGAGGCGAAATTGTTCCTTTTGGGGGGTATTGCAATTTTTTGCCATTTTGAGGCGAAATTGTTCCTTTGGGGGGGTATTGCAAATTTTGGCCATTTTGAAGCGAAATTGTTCCTTTGGGGGGGTATTGCAATTTTTTGCCATTTTGAGGCGAAATTGTTCCTTTGGGGGGTATTGCAACTTTTGGCCATTTTGAAGCGAAATTGTTCCTTTCGGGGGGTATTGCAACTTTTCGGCATTTTGAGGCGAAATTGTTCCTTTGGGAGGGTATTGCAACTTTTGGCCATATTGAAGCGAAATTGTTCCTTTGGGGGGGTATTGCAATTTTTAACCATTTTGAGGCGAAATTGTTCCTTTGGGGGGGTATTGCAACTTTTGGCCATTTTGAAGCGAAATTGTTCCTTTCGGGGGGTATTGCAACTTTTCGGCATTTTGAGGCGAAATTGTTCCTTTGGGGGGGTATTGCAACTTTTCGGCATTTTGAGGCGAAATTGTTCCTTTGGGGGGTATTGCAACTTTTGGCCATTTTGAAGCGAAATTGTTCCTTTCGGGGGGTATTGCAATTTTTTGCCATTTTGAGGCGAAATTGTTCCTTTGGGGGGGTATTGCAACTTTTGGCCTTTTTGAGGCGAAATTGTTCCTTTGGGGGGTATTGCAATTTTTTGCCATTTTGAGGCGAAATTGTTCCTTTGGGGGGTATTGCAACTTTTGGCCATTTTGAAGCGAAATTGTTCCTTTGGGGGGGTATTGCAGTTTTTAACCGTTTTGAGGCAAAATTGTTCCTTTGGGGGGGTATTGCAACTTTTGGACATTTTGAAGTGAAATTGTTCCTTTCGGGGGGTATTGCAACTTTTCAGCATTTTGAAGCGAAATTGTTCCTTTGGGGGGGGTATTGCAATTTTTTGCTATTTTGAGGCGAAATTGTTCCTTTGGGGGGGTATTGCAACTTTTGGCCATTTTGAAGCGAAATTTTTCCTTTGGGGGGGTATTTCAATTTTTTGCCATTTTGAGGCGAAATTGTTCCTTTGTGGGGGTATTGCAACTTTTCGGCATTTTGAGGCGAAATTGTTCCTTTCGGGGGGTATTGCAACTTTTCGGTATTTTGAAGCGAAATTGTTCCTTTGGGGGGTATTGCAATTTTTTGCCATTTTGAGGCGAAATTGTTCCTTTTGGGGGGTATTGCAACTTTTGGCCATTTTGAAGCGAAATTGTTCCTTTGGGGGGGTATTGACATTTTTTTTTCATTTTGAGGCGAAATTGTTCCTTTGGGGGGGGTATTGCAAATTTTGGCCATTTTGAAGCGAAATTGTTCCTTTGGGGGGGTATTGCAATTTTTTGTCATTTTGAGGCGAAATTGTTCCTTTGGGGGGGTATTGCAACTTTTGGCCATATTGAAGCGAAATTGTTCCTTTGGGGGGGTATTGCAACTTTTGGCCATATTGAAGCGAAATTGTTCCTTTCGGGGGGTATTGCAACTTTTCAGCACTTTGAGGCGAAATTGTTCCTTTGGGGGGGTATTGCAAATTTTGGCCATTTTGAAGCGAAATTGTTCCTTTGGGGGGGTATTGCAATTTTTTGTCATTTTGAGGCGAAATTGTTCCTTTGGGGGGGTATTGCAACTTTTGGCCATATTGAAGCGAAATTGTTCCTTTGGGGGGTATTGCAATTTTTTGCCATTTTGAGGCGAAATTGTTCCTTTGGGGGGTATTGCAACTTTTCGGCATTTTGAAGCGAAATTGTTCCTTTGGGGGGTATTGCAATTTTTTGCCATTTTGAGGCGAAATTGTTCCTTTGGGGGGTATTGCAACTTTTCGGCATTTTGAAGCGAAATTGTTCCTTTGGGGGGTATTGCAATTTTTTGCCATTTTGAGGCGAAATTGTTCCTTTTGGGGGGGTATTGCAACTTTTGGCCATTTTGAAGCGAAATTGTTCCTTTGGGGGGGTATTGCAATTTTTTTTTTCATTTTGAGGCGAAATTGTTCCTTTGGGGGGGTATTGCAACTTTTGGCCATTTTGAAGCGAAATTGTTCCTTTGGGGGGGTATTGCAATTTTTTGCCATTTTGAGGCGAAATTGTTCCTTTGGGGGGGTATTGCAACTTTTGGCCTTTTTGAGGCGAAATTGTTCCTTTGGGGGGGTATTGCAACTTTTGGCCATTTTGAGGCGAAATTGTTCCTTTGGGGGGTATTGCAACTTTTGGCAATTTTGAAGTGAAAATGTTCCTTTCGGGGGGTATTGCAACTTTTCGGCATTTTGATGCGAAATTGTTCCTTTGGGGGGGTATTGCAATTTTTTGTCATTTTGAGGCGAAATTGTTCCTTTGGGGGGGTATTGCAACTTTTCGGCATTTTGAGGCGAAATTGTTCCTTTGGGGGGTATTGCAACTTTTTGGCATTTTGAGGCGAAATTGTTCCTTGGGGGGGTATTGCAACTTTTGGCCATTTTGAAGCGAAATTGTTCCTTTGGGGGGGTATTGCAATTTTTAACCATTTTGAGGCGAAATTGTTCCTTTGGGGGGGTATTGCAACTTTTGGCCATTTTGAAGTGAAATTGTTCCTTTCGGGGGGTATTGCAACTTTTCAGCATTTTGAAGCGAAATTGTTCCTTTGGGGGGGTATTGCAATTTTTTGCCATTTTGAAGCGAAATTGTTCCTTTGGGGGGGTATTGCAATTTTTAACCATTTTGAGGCGAAATTGTTCCTTTGGGGGGGTATTGCAACTTTTGGACATTTTGAAGCGAAATTGTTCCTTTGGGGGGGTATTGCAATTTTTTGCCATTTTGAGGCGAAATTGTTCCTTTGGGGGGGTATTGCAACTTTTCAGCATTTTGAAGCGAAATTGTTCCTTTGGGGGGGGTATTGCAATTTTTTGCCATTTTGAGGCGAAATTGTTCCTTTGGGGGGTATTGCAATTTTTTGCCATTTTGAGGCGAAATTGTTCCTTTGGGGGGGTATTGCAACTTTTGGCCTTTTTGAGGCGAAATTGTTCCTTTGGGGGGGTATTGCAACTTTTGGCCATTTTGAAGCGAAATTGTTCCTTTGGGGGGGTATTGCAATTTTTTGCCATTTTGAGGCGAAATTGTTCCTTTGGGGGGGTATTGCAACTTTTGGCCATATTGAAGCGAAATTGTTCCTTTGGGGGTTTTTACAATTTTTGGCCATTTTGAGGCGAAATTGTTCCTTTCGGGGGGTATTGCAATTTTTTCCCATTTTGAGGCGAAATTGTTCCTTTGGGGGGGTATTGCAACTTTTGGCCATTTTGAAGCGAAATTGTTCCTTTGGGGGGTATTGCAACTTTTGGCCATTTTGAAGCGAAATTGTTCCTTTCGGGGGGTATTGCAACTTTTGGCCATTTTGAAGCGAAATTGTTCCTTTGGGGGGGTATTGCAATTTTTAACCATTTTGAGGCGAAATTGTTCCTTTGGGGGGGTATTGCAACTTTTGGCCATTTTGAAGTGAAATTGTTCCTTTCGGGGGGTATTGCAACTTTTCAGCATTTTGAAGCGAAATTGTTCCTTTGGGGGGGTATTGCAATTTTTTGCCATTTTGAAGCGAAATTGCTCTTTTGGGGGGGTATTGCAATTTTTAACCATTTTGAGGCGAAATTGTTCCTTTGGGGGGGTATTGCAACTTTTGGACATTTTGAAGCGAAATTGTTCCTTTGGGGGGGTATTGCAATTTTTTGCCATTTTGAGGCGAAATTGTTCCTTTGGGGGGGTATTGCAACTTTTCAGCATTTTGAAGCGAAATTGTTCCTTTGGGGGGGGTATTGCAATTTTTTGCCATTTTGAGGCGAAATTGTTCCTTTGGGGGGGTATTGCAACTTTTGACCATTTTGAAGCGAAATTGTTCCTTTCGGGGGGTATTGCAACTTTTCGGCATTTTGAGGCGAAATTGTTCCTTTGGGGGGGTATTGCAACTTTTGGCCATATTGAAGCGAAATTGTTCCTTTCGGGGGGTATTGCAACTTTTCAGCACTTTGAGGCGAAATTGTTCCTTTGGGGGGGTATTGCAACTTTTGGCCATTTTGAAGCGAAATTGTTCCTTTTGGGGGGTATTGCAATTTTTCGGCATTTTGAAGCGAAATTGTTCCTTTGGGGGGTATTGCAATTTTTTGCCATTTTGAGGCGAAATTGTTCCTTTTGGGGGGTATTGCAACTTTTGGCCATTTTGAAGCGAAATTGTTCCTTTGGGGGGGTATTGACATTTTTTTTTCATTTTGAAGCGAAATTGTTCCTTTGGGGGGTATTGCAATTTTTTGCCATTTTGAGGCGAAATTGTTCCTTTGGGGGGGTATTGCAACTTTTCGGCATTTTGAGGCGAAATTGTTCCTTTGGGGGGGTATTGCAATTTTTTGCCATTTTGAGGTGAAATTGTTCCTTTGGGGGGGTATTGCAACTTTTGGCCATTTTGAAGCGAAATTGTTCCTTTGGGGGGTGTTGCATTTTTTTGCCATTTTGAAGCGAAATTGTTCCTTTGGGGGGGGTATTGCAAATTTTGGCCATTTTGAAGCGAAATTGTTCCTTTGGGGGGGTATTGCAATTTTTTGCCATTTTGAGGCGAAATTGTTCCTTTGGGGGGGTATTGCAACTTTTCGGCATTTTGAGGCGAAATTGTTCCTTTGGGGGGTATTGCAATTTTTTGCCATTTTGAGGTGAAATTGTTCCTTTGGGGGGGTATTGCAACTTTTCGCCATTTTGAAGCGAAATTGTTCCTTTGGGGGGTGTTGCATTTTTTTGCCATTTTGAGGCGAAATTGTTCCTTTGGGGGGGTATTGCAACTTTTGGCCATTTTGAAGCGAAATTGTTCCTTTGGGGGGTATTGCAATTTTTTGCCATTTTGAGGCGAAATTGTTCCTTTGGGGGGGTATTGCAACTTTTGGCCTTTTTGAAGCGAAATTGTTCCTTTGGGGGGGTATTGCAATTTTTTGCCATTTTGAGGCGAAATTGTTCCTTTGGGGGGGTATTGCATTTTTTTGCCATTTTGAGGTGAAATTGTTCCTTTGGGGGGGTATTGCAACTTTTGGCCATTTTGAAGCGAAATTGTTCCTTTAAGGGGTATTGCAATTTTTTGCCATTTTGAGGCGAAATTGTTCCTTTGGGGGGGTATTGCAACTTTTGGCCATTTTGAAGCGAAATTGTTCCTTTGGGGGGTATTGCAACTTTTGGCCATTTTGAAGCGAAATTGTTCCTTTCGGGGGGTATTGCAACTTTTCGGCATTTTGAGGCGAAATTGTTCCTTTGGGGGGGTATTGCAACTTTTGGCCATTTTGAAGCGAAATTGTTCCTTTGGGGGGGTATTGCAACTTTTGGCCATTTTGAAGAGAAATTGTTCCTTTCGGGGGGTATTGCAACTTTTCGGCATTTTGAGGCGAAATTGTTCCTTTGGGGGGTATTGCAACTTTTAGCCATATTGAAGCGAAATTGTTCCTTTCGGGGGGTATTGCAACTTTTCGGCATTTTGAGGCGAAATTGTTCCTTTGGGGGGGTATTGTAATTTTTTTTCCATTTTGAGGCGAAATTGTTCCTTTGGGGGGGTATTGCAACTTTTGGCCATTTTGAAGCGAAATTGTTCCTTTCGGGGGGTATTGCAACTTTTCGGCATTTTGAAGCGAAATTGTTCCTTTTGGGGGGTATTGCAACTTTTGGCCATTTTGAAGCGAAATTGTTCCTTTGGGGGGGTATTGACATTTTTTTTCATTTTGAGGCGAAATTGTTCCTTTGGGGGGGGTATTGCAAATTTTGGCCATTTTGAGGCGAAATTGTTCCTTTGGGGGGGTATTGCAATTTTTCGGCATTTTGAGGCGAAATTGTTCCTTTGGGGGGGTATTGCAACTTTTGGCCATTTTGAAGCGAAATTGTTCCTTTGGGGGGGTATTGCAATTTTTAACCATTTTGAGGCGAAATTGTTCCTTTGGGGGGGTATTGCAACTTTTGGCCATTTTGAAGTGAAATTGTTCCTTTCGGGGGGTATTGCAACTTTTCAGCATTTTGAAGCGAAATTGTTCCTTTGGGGGGGGGTATTGCAATTTTTTGCCATTTTGAGGCGAAATTGTTCCTTTGGGGGGGTATTGCAATTTTTTGCCATTTTGAGGCGAAATTGTTCCTTTGGGGGGTATTGCAATTTTTTGCCATTTTGAGGCGAAATTGTTCCTTTGGGGGGGTATTGCAACTTTTGGCCATATTGAAGCGAAATTGTTCCTTTGGGGGGTTTTTACAATTTTTGGCCATTTTGAGGCAAAATTGTTCCTTTAAGAGGTATTGCAATTTTTTGCCATTTTGAGGCGAAATTGTTCCTTTGGGGGGGTATTGCAACTTTTGGCCATTTTGAAGCGAAATTGTTCCTTTCGGGGGGTATTGCAATTTTTTGCCATTTTGAGGCGAAATTGTTCCTTTGGGGGGGTATTGCAACTTTTGGCCATATTATAGCGAAATTGTTCCTTTCCGGGGGTATTGCAACTTTTTAGCACTTTGAGGCGAAATTGTTCCTTTGGGGGGGTATTGCAACTTTTGGCCATTTTGAAGCGAAATTGTTCCTTTGGGGGGGTATTGCAATTTTTTGCCATTTTGAGGCGAAATTGTTCCTTTGGGGGGGTATTGCAACTTTTCGGCATTTTGAGGCGAAATTGTTCCTTTGGGGGGTATTGCAATTTTTTTTCCATTTTGAGGCGAAATTGTTCCTTTGGGGGGGTATTGCAACTTTTGGCCATTTTGAAGCGAAATTGTTCCTTTCGGGGGGTATTGCAACTTTTCGGCATTTTGAGGCGAAATTGTTCCTTTGGGGGGGTATTGCAACTTTTGGCCATATTGAAGCGAAATTGTTCCTTTGGGGGGGTATTGCAACTTTTGGACATTTTGAAGTGAAATTGTTCCTTTCGGGGGGTATTGCAACTTTTCAGCATTTTGAAGCGAAATTGTTCCTTTGGGGGGGGTATTGCAATTTTTTGCCATTTTGAGGCGAAATTGTTCCTTTGGGGGGGTATTGCAACTTTTGGCCATTTTGAAGCGAAATTGTTCCTTTGGGGGGGTATTGTAACTTTTCGGCATTTTGAGGCGAAATTGTTCCTTTGGGGGGGTATTGCAATTTTTTGCCATTTTGAGGCGAAATTGTTCCTTTGGGGGGGTATTGCAACTTTTGGCCATTTTGAAGCGAAATTGTTCCTTTCGGGGGGTATTGCAATTTTTTGCCATTTTGAGGCGAAATTGTTCCTTTGGGGGGGTATTGCAACTTTTGGCCATTTTGAAGCGAAATTGTTCCTTTCGGGGGTATTGCAACTTTTGGCCATATTATAGCGAAATTGTTCCTTTCCGGGGGTATTGCAACTTTTTAGCACTTTAAGGCGAAATTGTTCCTTTGGGGGGGTATTGCAATTTTTTGCCATTTTGAGGCGAAATTGTTCCTTTGGGGGGGTATTGCAACTTTTCGGCATTTTGAGGCAAAATTGTTCCTTTGGGGGGTATTGCAATTTTTTTTCCATTTTGAGGCGAAATTGTTCCTTTGGGGGGGTATTGCAACTTTTGGCCATTTTAAAGCGAAATTGTTCCTTTCGGGGGGTATTGCAACTTTTCGGCATTTTGAGGCGAAATTGTTCCTTTGGGGGGGTATTGCAACTTTTGGCCATATTGAAGCGAAATTGATCCTTTGGGGGGGTATTGCAACTTTTGGACATTTTGAAGTGAAATTGTTCCTTTCGGGGGTATTGCAACTTTTCAGCATTTTGAAGCGAAATTGTTCCTTTGGGGGGGTATTGCAATTTTTTGCCATTTTGAGGCGAAATTGTTCCTTTTGGGGGGGTATTGCAATTTTTTTTCATTTTGAGGCGAAATTGTTCCTTTGGGGGGGTATTGCAAATTTTGGCCATATTGAAGCGAAATTGTTCCTTTGGGGGGGTATTGCAACTTTTGGACATTTTGAAGTGAAATTGTTCCTTTCGGGGGGTATTGCAACCTTTCAGCATTTTGAAGCGAAATTGTTCCTTTGGGGGGGTATTGCAATTTTTTTTCATTTTGAGGCGAAATTGTTCCTTTGGGGGGGTATTGCAAATTTTGGCCATTTTGAAGCGAAATTGTTCCTTTGGGGGGGTATTGCAATTTTTTGCCATTTTTGAGGCGAAATTGTTCCTTTGGGGGGGTATTGCAACTTTTCGGCATTTTGAGGCGAAATTGTTCCTTTGGGGGGGTATTGCAATTTTTTGCCATTTTGAGGTGAAATTGTTCCTTTGGGGGGGTATTGCAACTTTTGGCCATTTTGAAGCGAAATTGTTCCTTTGGGGGGGTATTGCAACTTTTCGGCATTTTGAGGCGAAATTGTTCCTTTGGGAGGTATTGCAATTTTTTCCATTTTGAGGCGAAATTGTTCCTTTGGGGGGGGTATTGCAACTTTTGGCCATTTTGAAGCGAAATTGTTCCTTTGGGGGGTATTGCAACTTTTCGGCATTTTGAGGCGAAATTGTTAATTGGGGGGGTATTGCAACTTTTGGCCATTTTGAAGCGAAATTGTTCCTTTGGGGGGGTATTGCAATTTTTAACCATTTTGAGGCGAAATTGTTCCTTTGGGGGGGTATTGCAACTTTTGGCCATTTTGAAGTGAAATTGTTCCTTTCGGGGGGTATTGCAACTTTTCAGCATTTTGAAGCGAAATTGTTCCTTTGGGGGGTATTGCAATTTTTTGCCATTTTGAGGCGAAATTGTTCCTTTGGGGGGGTATTGCAACTTTTCGGCATTTTGAGGCGAAATTGTTCCTTTGGGGGGGTATTGCAATTTTTTGCCATTTTGAGGTGAAATTGTTCCTTTGGGGGGTATTGCAACTTTTGGCCATTTTGAAGCGAAATTGTTCCTTTGGGGGGTATTGCAATTTTTTGCCATTTTGAGGCGAAATTGTTCCTTTGGGGGGGTATTGCAACTTTTGGCCATTTTGAAGCGAAATTGTTCCTTTCGGGGGGTATTGCAACTTTTCGGCATTTTGAGGCGAAATTGTTCCTTTGGGGGGGTATTGCAACTTTTAGCCATATTGAAGCGAAATTGTTCCTTTCGGGGGGTATTGCAACTTTTCGGCATTTTGAGGCGAAATTGTTCCTTTGGGGGGGTATTGCAATTTTTTGCCATTTTGAGGCGAAATTGTTCCTTTGGGGGGGTATTGCAACTTTTGGCCATTTTGAAGCGAAATTGTTCCTTTCGGGGGGTATTGCAACTTTTTGGCATTTTGAAGCGAAATTGTTCCTTTGGGGGGGTATTGCAATTTTTTGCCATTTTGAGGTGAAATTGTTCCTTTGGGGGGGTATTGCAACTTTTGGCCATTTTGAAGCGAAATTGTTCCTTTGGGGGGTATTGCAATTTTTTGCCATTTTGAGGCGAAATTGTTCCTTTGGGGGGGTATTGCAACTTTTGGCCTTTTTGAGGCGAAATTGTTCCTTTGGGGGGGTATTGCAACTTTTGGCCATTTTGAAGCGAAATTGTTCCTTTGGGGGGGTATTGCAACTTTTCAGCATTTTGAAGCGAAATTGTTCCTTTGGGGGGGGTATTGCAATTTTTTGCCATTTCGAAGCGAAATTGTTCCTTTGGGGGGGTATTGCAACTTTTGGCCATTTTGAAGCGAAATTGTTCCTTTGGGGGGGTATTGCAATTTTTAACCATTTTGAGGCGAAATTGTTCCTTTGGGGGTATTGCAACTTTTCGGCATTTTGAGGCGAAATTGTTCCTTTGGGGGGTATTGCAACTTTTGGCCATTTTGAAGCGAAATTGTTCCTTTCGGGGGTATTGCAACTTTTCGGCATTTTGAAGCGAAATTGTTCCTTTGGGGGGTATTGCACTTTTTTGCCATTTTGAGGCGAAATTGTTCCTTTGGGGGGGTATTGCAACTTTTGGCCATTTTGAAGCGAAATTGTTCCTTTGGGGGGGTATTGCAATTTTTTTTTCATTTTGAGGCGAAATTGTTCCTTTGGGGGGGTATTGCAACTTTTGGCCATTTTGAAGCGAAATTGTTCCTTTGGGGGGGTATTGCAATTTTTTGCCATTTTGAGGCGAAATTGTTCCTTTGGGGGGGTATTGCAACTTTTGGCCTTTTTGAGGCGAAATTGTTCCTTTGGGGGGGTATTGCAACTTTTGGCCATTTTGAAGCGAAAATGTTCCTTTGGGGGGGTATTGCAACTTTTCGGCATTTTGAGGCGAAATTGTTCCTTTGGGGGGTATTGCAATTTTTTGCCATTTTGAGGCGAAATTGTTCCTTTGGGGGGTATTGCAACTTTTGGCAATTTTAAAGTGAAATTGTTCCTTTCGGGGGGTATTGCAACTTTTCAGCATTTTGAAGCGAAATTGTTCATTTGGGGGGGTATTGCAATTTTTTGCTATTTTGAGACGAAATTGTTCCTTTGGGGGGGGTATTACAACTTTTGGCCATTTTGAAGAGAAATTGTTCCTTTGGGGGGGTATTGCAATTTTTTGCCATTTTGAGGCGAAATTGTTCCTTTGGGGGGGTATTGCAACTTTTGGCCATATTGAAGCGAAATTGTTCCTTTGGGGGGTTTTTACAATTTTTGGCCATTTTAAGGGGAAATTGTTCCTTTCGGGGGGTATTGCAATTTTTTGCCATTTTGAGGCGAAATTGTTCCTTTGTGGGGGTATTGCAACTTTTGGCCATTTTGAAGCGAAATTGTTCCTTTGGGGGGGTATTGCAACTTTTGGCCATTTTGAGGCGAAATTGTTCCTTTGGGGGGGTATTGCAACTTTTCGGCATTTTGAGGCGAAATTGTTCATTTGGGGGGGTATTGCAATTTTTTTTTCATTTTGAGGCGAAATTGTTCCTTTGGGGGGGGTATTGCAAATTTTGGCCATTTTGAAGCGAAATTGTTCCTTTGGGGGGGTATTGCAATTTTTTGTCATTTTGAGGCGAAATTGTTCCTTTGGGGGGGTATTGCAACTTTTCGGCATTTTGAGGCGAAATTGTTCCTTTGGGGGGGTATTGCAACTTTTGGACATTTTGAAGCGAAATTGTTCCTTTGGGGGGGTATTGTAACTTTTCGGCATTTTGAGGCGAAATTGTTCTTTTGGGGGGGGGTATTGCAATTTTTTGCCATTTTGAGGCGAAATTGTTCCTTTGAGGGGTATTGCAATTTTTTGCCATTTTGAGGCGAAATTGTTCCTTTGGGGGGGTATTGCAACTTTTGGCCTTTTTGAGGCGAAATTGTTCCTTTGGGGGGGTATTGCAACTTTTGGCCATTTTGAAGCGAAATTGTTCCTTTGGGGGGGTATTGCAATTTTTTGCCATTTTGAAGCGAAATTGTTCCTTTCGGGGGGTATTTCAACTTTTCGGCATTTTGAGGCGAAATTGTTCCTTTGGGGGGGTATTGCAACTTTTGGCCATATTGAAGCGAAATTGTTCCTTTCGGGGGGTATTGCAACTTTTCAGCACTTTGAGGCGAAATTGTTCCTTTGGGGGGGTATTGCAACTTTTCGGCATTTTGAGGCGAAATTGTTCCTTTGGGGGGGTATTGCAATTTTTCCCATTTTGAGGCGAAATTGTTCCTTTGGGGGGGTATTGCAACTTTTGGCCATTTTGAAGCGAAATTGTTCCTTTCGGGGGGTATTGCAACTTTTCGGCATTTTGAGGCGAAATTGTTCCTTTGGGGGGATATTGCAATTTTTTGCCATTTTGAGGCGAAATTGTTCCTTTGGGGGGGTATTGCAACTTTTGGCCATTTTGAAGCGAAATTGTTCCTTTCGGGGGGTATTGCAACTTTTCGGCATTTTGAGGCGAAATTGTTCCTTTGGGGGGGTATTGCAACTTTTGGCCATATTGAAGCGAAATTGTTCCTTTCGGGGGTATTGCAACTTTTCAGCACTTTGAGGCGAAATTGTTCCTTTGGGGGGGTATTGCAATTTTTTGCCATTTTGAGGCGAAATTGTTCCTTTGGGGGGTATTGCAATTTTTTTTCCATTTTGAGGCGAAATTGTTCCTTTGGGGGGGTATTGCAACTTTTGACCATTTTGAAGCGAAATTGTTCCTTTCGGGGGGTATTGCAACTTTTGGCCATTTTGAGGCGAAATTGTTCCTTTCGGGGGGTATTGCAACTTTTGGCCATTTTGAGGCGAAATTGTTCCTTTAAGGGGGTATTGCAACTTTTGGCCTTTTTGAGGCGAAATTGTTCCTTTGGGGTGTATTGCAACTTTTGGCCATTTTGAAGCGAAATTGTTCCTTTCAGGGGGTATTGCAACTTTTCAGCATTTTGAAGCGAAATTGTTCCTTTGGGGGGGTATTGCAATTTTTTGCCATTTTGAAGCGAAATTGTTCCTTTGGGGGGGTATTGCAATTTTTTGCCATTTTGAGGCGAAATTGTTCCTTTGGGGGGGTATTACAACTTTTGGCCATATTGAAGCGAAATTGTTCCTTTGGGGGGTTTTTACAATTTTTGGCCATTTTGAAGCGAAATTGTTCCTTTGGGGGGGTATTGCAACTTTTCGGCATTTTGAGGCGAAATTGTTCCTTTGGGGGGGTATTGCAATTTTTTGCCATTTTGAGGCGAAATTGTTCCTTTGGGGGGGTATTGCAACTTTTGGCCATTTTGAAGCGAAATTGTTCCTTTCGGGGGGTATTGCAACTTTTCGGCATTTTGAGGCGAAATTGTTCCTTTGGGGGGTATTGCAACTTTTGGCCATTTTGAAGCGAAATTGTTCCTTTGGGGGGATATTGCAATTTTTTGCCATTTTGAGGCGAAATTGTTCCTTTGGGGGGGTATTGCAACTTTTGGCGATTTTGAAGCGAAATTGTTCCTTTCGGGGGGTATTGCAACTTTTCGGCATTTTGAGGCGAAATTGTTCCTTTGGGGGGTATTGCAATTTTTTGCCATTTTGAGGCGAAATTGTTCCTTTGGGGGGGTATTGCAAATTTTGGCCATTTTGAAGCGAAATTGTTCCTTTGGGGGGGTATTGCAATTTTTTGCCATTTTGAGGCGAAATTGTTCCTTTGGGGGGGTATTGCAACTTTTCGGCATTTTGAGGCGAAATTGTTCCTTTGGGGGGGTATTGCAATTTTTTGCCATTTTGAGGTGAAATTGTTCCTTTGGGGGGGTATTGCAACTTTTGGCCATTTTGAAGCGAAATTGTTCTTTTGGGGGGTATTGCATTTTTTTGCCATTTTGAGGTGAAATTGTTCCTTTGGGGGGGTATTGCAACTTTTGGCCATTTTGAAGCGAAATTGTTCCTTTGGGGGGTATTGCAATTTTTTGCCATTTTGAGGCGAAATTGTTCCTTTGGGGGGGTATTGCAACTTTTGGCCTTTTTGAGGCGAAATTGTTCCTTTGGGGGGGTATTGCAACTTTTGGCCATTTTGAAGCGAAATTGTTCCTTTGGGGGGGTATTGCAACTTTTGGCCATTTTGAAGCGAAATTGTTCCTTTCGGGGGGTATTGCAACTTTTCGGCATTTTGAGGCGAAATTGTTCCTTTGGGGGGGTATTGCAACTTTTAGCCATATTGAAGCGAAATTGTTCCTTTCGGGGGGTATTGCAACTTTTCGGCATTTTGAGGCGAAATTGTTCCTTTGGGGGGGTATTGCAATTTTTTTTCCATTTTGAGGCGAAATTGTTCCTTTGGGGGGGTATTGCAACTTTTGGCCATTTTGAAGCGAAATTGTTCCTTTCGGGGGGTATTGCAACTTTTCGGCATTTTGAAGCGAAATTGTTCCTTTGGGGGGGTATTGACATTTTTTTTTCATTTTGAGGCGAAATTGTTCCTTTGGGGGGGGTATTGCAAATTTTGGCCATTTTGAGGTGAAATTGTTCCTTTGGGGGGGTATTGCAATTTTTTGCCATTTTGAGGCGAAATTGTTCCTTTGGGGGGGTATTGCAACTTTTCGGCATTTTGAGGCGAAATTGTTCCTTTGGGGGGGTATTGCAACTTTTGGCCATTTTGAAGCGAAATTGTTCCTTTGGGGGGTATTGCAATTTTTTGCCATTTTGAGGCGAAATTGTTCCTTTGGGGGGGTATTGCAACTTTTGGCCTTTTTGAGGCGAAATTGTTCCTTTGGGGGGGTATTGCAACTTTTGGCCATTTTGAAGCGAAATTGTTCCTTTGGGGGGGTATTGCAACTTTTGGCCATTTTGAAGCGAAATTGTTCCTTTGGGGGGGTATTGCAATTTTTAACCATTTTGAGGCGAAATTGTTCCTTTGGGGGGGGTATTGCAATTTTTTGCCATTTTGAGGCGAAATTGTTCCTTTGGGGGGTATTGCAATTTTTTGCCATTTTGAGGCGAAATTGTTCCTTTGGGGGGTATTGCAACTTTTGGCCATATTGAAGCGAAATTGTTCCTTTGGGGGGTTTTTACAATTTTTGGCCATTTTGAGGCGAAATTGTTCCTTTCGGGGGGTATTGCAATTTTTTGCCATTTTGAGGCGAAATTGTTCCTTTGGGGGGGTATTGCAACTTTTGGCCATTTTGAAGCGAAATTGTTCCTTTGGGGGGGTATTGTAACTTTTCGGCATTTTGAGGCGAAATTGTTCCTTTGGGGGGGTATTGCAATTTTTTGCCATTTTGAGGCGAAATTGTTCCTTTGGGGGGGTATTGCAACTTTTGGCCATTTTGAAGCGAAATTGTTCCTTTCGGGGGGTATTGCAATTTTTTGCCATTTTGAGGCGAAATTGTTCCTTTGGGGGGGTATTGCAACTTTTGGCCATTTTGAAGCGAAATTGTTCCTTTCGGGGGGTATTGCAACTTTTCGGCATTTTGAGGCGAAATTGTTCCTTTGGGGGGTATTGCAACTTTTGGCCATTTTGAAGCGAAATTGTTCCTTTGGGGGGATATTGCAATTTTTTGCCATTTTGAGGCGAAATTGTTCCTTTGGGGGGGTATTGCAACTTTTGGCGATTTTGAAGCGAAATTGTTCCTTTCGGGGGGTATTGCAACTTTTCGGCATTTTGAGGCGAAATTGTTCCTTTGGGGGGTATTGCAATTTTTTGCCATTTTGAGGCGAAATTGTTCCTTTGGGGGGTATTGCAAATTTTGGCCATTTTGAAGCGAAATTGTTCCTTTGGGGGGGTATTGCAATTTTTTGCCATTTTGAGGCGAAATTGTTCCTTTGGGGGGGTATTGCAACTTTTCGGCATTTTGAGGCGAAATTGTTCCTTTGGGGGGGTATTGCAATTTTTTGCCATTTTGAGGTGAAATTGTTCCTTTGGGGGGGTATTGCAACTTTTGGCCATTTTGAAGCGAAATTGTTCTTTTGGGGGGTATTGCATTTTTTTGCCATTTTGAGGTGAAATTGTTCCTTTGGGGGGGTATTGCAACTTTTGGCCATTTTGAAGCGAAATTGTTCCTTTGGGGGGTATTGCAATTTTTTGCCATTTTGAGGCGAAATTGTTCCTTTGGGGGGGTATTGCAACTTTTGGCCTTTTTGAGGCGAAATTGTTCCTTTGGGGGGGTATTGCAACTTTTGGCCATTTTGAAGCGAAATTGTTCCTTTGGGGGGGTATTGCAACTTTTGGCCATTTTGAAGCGAAATTGTTCCTTTCGGGGGGTATTGCAACTTTTCGGCATTTTGAGGCGAAATTGTTCCTTTGGGGGGGTATTGCAACTTTTAGCCATATTGAAGCGAAATTGTTCCTTTCGGGGGGTATTGCAACTTTTCGGCATTTTGAGGCGAAATTGTTCCTTTGGGGGGGTATTGCAATTTTTTTTCCATTTTGAGGCGAAATTGTTCCTTTGGGGGGGTATTGCAACTTTTGGCCATTTTGAAGCGAAATTGTTCCTTTCGGGGGGTATTGCAACTTTTCGGCATTTTGAAGCGAAATTGTTCCTTTGGGGGGGTATTGACATTTTTTTTTCATTTTGAGGCGAAATTGTTCCTTTGGGGGGGGTATTGCAAATTTTGGCCATTTTGAGGTGAAATTGTTCCTTTGGGGGGGTATTGCAATTTTTTGCCATTTTGAGGCGAAATTGTTCCTTTGGGGGGGTATTGCAACTTTTCGGCATTTTGAGGCGAAATTGTTCCTTTGGGGGGGTATTGCAACTTTTGGCCATTTTGAAGCGAAATTGTTCCTTTGGGGGGTATTGCAATTTTTTGCCATTTTGAGGCGAAATTGTTCCTTTGGGGGGGTATTGCAACTTTTGGCCTTTTTGAGGCGAAATTGTTCCTTTGGGGGGGTATTGCAACTTTTGGCCATTTTGAAGCGAAATTGTTCCTTTGGGGGGGTATTGCAACTTTTGGCCATTTTGAAGCGAAATTGTTCCTTTGGGGGGGTATTGCAATTTTTAACCATTTTGAGGCGAAATTGTTCCTTTGGGGGGGGTATTGCAATTTTTTGCCATTTTGAGGCGAAATTGTTCCTTTGGGGGGTATTGCAATTTTTTGCCATTTTGAGGCGAAATTGTTCCTTTGGGGGGTATTGCAACTTTTGGCCATATTGAAGCGAAATTGTTCCTTTGGGGGGTTTTTACAATTTTTGGCCATTTTGAGGCGAAATTGTTCCTTTCGGGGGGTATTGCAATTTTTTGCCATTTTGAGGCGAAATTGTTCCTTTGGGGGGGTATTGCAACTTTTGGCCATTTTGAAGCGAAATTGTTCCTTTGGGGGGGTATTGTAACTTTTCGGCATTTTGAGGCGAAATTGTTCCTTTGGGGGGGTATTGCAATTTTTTGCCATTTTGAGGCGAAATTGTTCCTTTGGGGGGGTATTGCAACTTTTGGCCATTTTGAAGCGAAATTGTTCCTTTCGGGGGTATTGCAACTTTTCGGCATTTTAAGGCGAAATTGTTCCTTTGGGGGGGTATTGCAACTTTTGGCCATATTGAAGCGAAATTGTTCCTTTCCGGGGGTATTGCAACTTTTTAGCACTTTGAGGTGAAATTGTTCCTTTGGGGGGGTATTGCAATTTTTTTTCATTTTGAGGCGAAATTGTTCCTTTGGGGGGGTATTGCAAATTTTGGCCATTTTGAAACGAAATTGTTCCTTTGGGGGGGTATTGCAATTTTTTGCCATTTTTGAGGCGAAATTGTTCCTTTGGGGGGGTATTGCAACTTTTGGCCATTTTGAAGCGAAATTGTTCCTTTGGGGGTATTGCATTTTTTTGCCATTTTTGAGGCGAAATTGTTCCTTTGGGGGGGTATTGCAACTTTTGGCCTTTTTGAGGCGAAATTGTTCCTTTGGGGGGGTATTGCAACTTTTGGCCATTTTGAAGCGAAATTGTTCCTTTGGGGGGGTATTGCAACTTTTCGGCATTTTGAGGCGAAATTGTTCCTTTGGGAGGTATTGCAATTTTTTCCATTTTGAGGCGAAATTGTTCCTTTTGGGGGGGTATTGCAACTTTTGGCCATTTTGAAGCGAAATTGTTCCTTTGGGGGGTATTGCAACTTTTTGGCATTTTGAGGCGAAATTGTTAATTGGGGGGGTATTGCAACTTTTGGCCATTTTGAAGCGAAATTGTTCCTTTGGGGGGTATTGCAATTTTTAACTATTTTGAGGCGAAATTGTTCCTTTGGGGGGGTATTGCAACTTTTGGCCATTTTGAAGTGAAATTGTTCCTTTCGGGGGGTATTGCAACTTTTCAGCATTTTGAAGCGAAATTGTTCCTTTGGGGGGGTATTGCAATTTTTTGCCATTTTGAGGCGAAATTGTTCCTTTGGGGGGGTATTGCAACTTTTCGGCATTTTGAGGCGAAATTGTTCCTTTGGGGGGGTATTGCAATTTTTTGCCATTTTGAGGTGAAATTGTTCCTTTCGGGGGGTATTGCAACTTTTCGGCATTTTGAGGCGAAATTGTTCCTTTGGGGGGGTATTGCAACTTTTAGCCATATTGAAGCGAAATTGTTCCTTTCGGGGGGTATTGCAACTTTTCAGCACTTTGAGGCGAAATTGTTCCTTTGGGGGGGGTATTGCAATTTTTTGCCAATTTGAGGCGAAATTGTTCCTTTGGGGGGGTATTGCAATTTTTTGCCATTTTGAGGCGAAATTGTTCCTTTCGGGGGGTATTGCAATTTTTTGCCATTTTGAGGCGAAATTGTTCCTTTGGGGGGGTATTGCAACTTTTGGCCATTTTGAAGTGAAATTGTTCCTTTGGGGGGGTATTGTAACTTTTCGGCATTTTGAGGCGAAATTGTTCCTTTGGGGGGGTATTGCAATTTTTTGCCATTTTGAGGCGAAATTGTTCCTTTGGGGGGGTATTGCAATTTTTTGCCATTTTGAGGCGAAATTGTTCCTTTCGGGGGGTATTGCAATTTTTTGCCATTTTGAGGCGAA
This sequence comes from Anomaloglossus baeobatrachus, assembly GCF_048569485.1. NCBI lineage: Eukaryota > Metazoa > Chordata > Amphibia > Anura > Aromobatidae > Anomaloglossus > Anomaloglossus baeobatrachus. The sequence continues at coordinate 390,281 of NW_027443635.1, forward strand.
ATTGTTCCTTTGGGGGGGTATTGCAATTTTTTGCCATTTTAAGGCGAAATTGTTCCTTTGGGGGGTATTGCAATTTTTTTTCCATTTTGAGGCGAAATTGTTCCTTTGGGGGGGTATTGCAACTTTTCAGCACTTTGAGGCGAAATTGTTCCTTTGGGGGGGTATTGCAACTTTTGGACATTTTGAAGTGAAATTGTTCCTTTCGGGGGGTATTGCAACTTTTCAGCATTTTGAAGCGAAATTGTTCCTTTGGGGGGGGTATTGCAATTTTTTGCCATTTTGAGGCGAAATTGTTCCTTTGGGGGGGTATTGCAATTTTTTTTCATTTTGAGGCGAAATTGTTCCTTTGGGGGGGTATTGCAATTTTTTTTCATTTTGAGGCGAAATTGTTCCTTTGGGGGGGTATTGCAAATTTTGGCCATTTTGAAGCCAAATTGTTCCTTTGGGGGGGTATTGCATTTTTTTGCCATTTTGAGGCGAAATTGTTCCTTTGGGGGGGTATTGCAACTTTTGGCCTTTTTGAGGCGAAATTGTTCCTTTGGGGGGGTATTGCAACTTTTGGCCATTTTAAAGCGAAATTGTTCCTTTGGGGGGTATTGCAACTTTTGGCCATTTTGAGGCGAAATTGTTAATTGGGGGGGTATTGCAACTTTTGGCCATTTTGAAGTGAAATTGTTCCTTTCGGGGGGTATTGCAACTTTTGGCCATTTTGAAGCGAAATTGTTCCTTTGGGGGGTATTGCATTTTTTTGCCATTTTGAGGTGAAATTGTTCCTTTGGGGGGGTATTGCAACTTTTGGCCATTTTGAAGCGAAATTGTTCCTTTGGGGGGTATTGCAATTTTTTGCCATTTTGAGGCGAAATTGTTCCTTTGGGGGGGTATTGCAACTTTTGGCCTTTTTGAGGCGAAATTGTTCCTTTGGGGGGGTATTGCAACTTTTGGCCATTTTGAAGCGAAATTGTTCCTTTCGGGGGGTATTGCAACTTTTCGGCATTTTGAGGCGAAATTGTTCCTTTGGGGGGGTATTGCAACTTTTAGCCATATTGAAGCGAAATTGTTCCTTTCGGGGGGTATTGCAACTTTTCAGCACTTTGAGGCGAAATTGTTCCTTTGGGGGGGTATTGCAATTTTTTGCCATTTTGAGGCGAAATTGTTCCTTTGGGGGGGTATTGCAACTTTTCGGCATTTTGAGGCGAAATTGTTCCTTTGGGGGGGTATTGCAATTTTTTGCCATTTTGAGGTGAAATTGTTCCTTTGGGGGGGTATTGCAACTTTTGTCCATTTTGAAGCGAAATTGTTCCTTTGGGGGGTGTTGCATTTTTTTGCCATTTTGAGGCGAAATTGTTCCTTTGGGGGGGTATTGCAATTTTTTGCCATTTTGATGCGAAATTGTTCCTTTGGGGGGTGTTGCATTTTTTTTCCATTTTGAGGCGAAATTGTTCCTTTGGGGGGGTATTGCAACTTTTGGCCATTTTGAAGCGAAATTGTTCCTTTCGGGGGGTATTGCAACTTTTCGGCATTTTGAGGCAAAATTGTTCCTTTGGGGGGGTATTGCAACTTTTGGCCATATTGAAGCGAAATTGTTCCTTTCGGGGGGTATTGCAACTTTTCAGCACTTTGAGGCGAAATTGTTCCTTTCGGGGGGTATTGCAACTTTTCAGCATTTTGAAGCGAAATTGTTCCTTTGGGGGGGGTATTGCAATTTTTTGCCATTTTGAGGCGAAATTGTTCCTTTGGGGGGGTATTGCAATTTTTTGCCATTTTGAGGCGAAATTGTTCCTTTGGGGGGGTATTGCAACTTTTGGCCATTTTGAAGCGAAATTGTTCCTTTGGGGGGGTATTGCAATTTTTTGCCATTTTGAGGCGAAATTGTTCCTTTGGGGGGGTATTGCAACTTTTCGGCATTTTGAGGCGAAATTGTTCCTTTGGGGGGGTATTGCAACTTTTGGCCATTTTGAAGCGAAATTGTTCCTTTGGGGGGGTATTGCAATTTTTTGCCATTTTGAGGCGAAATTGTTCCTTTGGGGGGGTATTGCAATTTTTTGCCATTTTGAGGTGAAATTGTTCCTTTGGGGGGGTATTGCAACTTTTGGCCATTTTGAGGTGAAATTGTTCCTTTGGGGGGTGTTGCATTTTTTTGCCATTTTGAGGCGAAATTGTTCCTTTGGGGGGGTATTGCAATTTTTTGCCATTTTGAGGCGAAATTGTTCCTTTGGGGGGGTATTGCAACTTTTCGGCATTTTGAGGCGAAATTGTTCCTTTGGGGGGTATTGCAATTTTTTTTCCATTTTGAGGCGAAATTGTTCCTTTGGGGGGGTATTGCAACTTTTGGCCATTTTGAAGCGAAATTGTTCCTTTGGGGGGGTATTGCAATTTTTTGCCATTTTGAGGCGAAATTGTTCCTTTGGGGGGGTATTGCAACTTTTGGCCATTTTGAAGCGAAATTGTTCCTTTGGGGGGGTATTGCAATTTTTTGCCATTTTGAGGCGAAATTGTTCCTTTGGGGGGGTATTGCAACTTTTCAGCACTTTGAGGCGAAATTGTTCCTTTGGGGGGGTATTGCAATTTTTTGCCATTTTGAGGCGAAATTGTTCCTTTGGGGGGGTATTGCAATTTTTTGCCATTTTGAGGCGAAATTGTTCCTTTGGGGGGGTATTGCAACTTTTCGGCATTTTGAGGCGAAATTGTTCCTTTGGGGGGGTATTGCAACTTTTGGCCATTTTGAAGCGAAATTGTTCCTTTGGGGGGGTATTGCAATTTTTTGCCATTTTGAGGCGAAATTGTTCCTTTGGGGGGGGTATTGCAACTTTTGGCCATTTTGAAGCGAAATTGTTCCTTTGGGAGGGTATTGCAATTTTTAACCATTTTGAGGCGAAATTGTTCCTTTGGGGGGGTATTGCAACTTTTGGCCATTTTGAAGCGAAATTGTTCCTTTGGGGGGGTATTGCAATTTTTTGCCATTTTGAAGCGAAATTGTTCCTTTGGGGGGGTATTGCAATTTTTAACCATTTTGAGGCGAAATTGTTCCTTTTGGGGGGGTATTGCAACTTTTGGACATTTTGAAGTGAAATTGTTCCTTTCGGGGGGTATTGCAACTTTTCAGCATTTTGAAGCGAAATTGTTACTTTGGGGGGGTATTGCAATTTTTTGCCATTTTGAGGCGAAATTGTTCCTTTGGGGGGGTATTGCAATTTTTTGCCATTTTGAGGCGAAATTGTTCCTTTGGGGGGGTATTGCAACTTTTGGCCATTTTGAGGCGAAATTGTTCCTTTGGGGGGGTATTGCAACTTTTGGCCATATTGAAGCGAAGTTGTTCCTTTGGGGGGTTTTTACAATTTTTGGCCATTTTGAGGCGAAATTGTTCCTTTCGGGGGGTATTGCAATTTTTTGCCATTTTGAGGCGAAATTGTTCCTTTGGGGGGGTATTGCAATTTTTTGCCATTTTGAGGCGAAATTGTTCCTTTGGGGGGGTATTGCAACTTTTCGGCATTTTGAGGCGAAATTGTTCCTTTGGGGGGTATTGCAATTTTTTGCCATTTTGAGGTGAAATTGTTCCTTTGGGGGGTATTGCAACTTTTGGCCATTTTGAAGCGAAATTGTTCCTTTGGGGGGTATTGCATTTTTTGCCATTTTGAGGTGAAATTGTTCCTTTGGGGGGGTATTGCAACTTTTGGCCATTTTGAAGCGAAATTGTTCCTTTGGGGGGTATTGCAATTTTTTGCCATTTTGAGGCGAAATTGTTCCTTTGGGGGGGTATTGCAACTTTTGGCCTTTTTGAGGCGAAATTGTTCCTTTGGGGGGGTATTGCAACTTTTGGCCATTTTGAAGCGAAATTGTTCCTTTCGGGGGGTATTGCAACTTTTCGGCATTTTGAGGCGAAATTGTTCCTTTGGGGGGGTATTGCAACTTTTAGCCATATTGAAGCGAAATTGTTCCTTTCGGGGGGTATTGCAACTTTTCAGCACTTTGAGGCGAAATTGTTCCTTTGGGGGGGTATTGCAATTTTTTGCCATTTTGAGGCGAAATTGTTCCTTTGGGGGGGTATTGCAACTTTTCGGCATTTTGAGGCGAAATTGTTCCTTTGGGGGGGTATTGCAATTTTTTGCCATTTTGAGGTGAAATTGTTCCTTTGGGGGGGTATTGCAACTTTTGTCCATTTTGAAGCGAAATTGTTCCTTTGGGGGGTGTTGCATTTTTTTGCCATTTTGAGGCGAAATTGTTCCTTTGGGGGGGTATTGCAATTTTTTGCCATTTTGAAGCGAAATTGTTCCTTTGGGGGGTGTTGCATTTTCTTTCCATTTTGAGGCGAAATTGTTCCTTTGGGGGGGTATTGCAACTTTTGGCCATTTTGAAGCGAAATTGTTCCTTTCGGGGGGTATTGCAACTTTTCGGCATTTTGAGGCAAAATTGTTCCTTTGGGGGGGTATTGCAACTTTTGGCCATATTGAAGCGAAATTGTTCCTTTCGGGGGGTATTGCAACTTTTCAGCACTTTGAGGCGAAATTGTTCCTTTCGGGGGGTATTGCAACTTTTCAGCATTTTGAAGCGAAATTGTTCCTTTGGGGGGGGTATTGCAATTTTTTGCCATTTTGAGGCGAAATTGTTCCTTTGGGGGGGTATTGCAATTTTTTGCCATTTTGAGGCGAAATTGTTCCTTTGGGGGGGTATTGCAACTTTTGGCCATTTTGAAGCGAAATTGTTCCTTTGGGGGGGTATTGCAATTTTTTGCCATTTTGAGGCGAAATTGTTCCTTTGGGGGGGTATTGCAACTTTTCGGCATTTTGAGGCGAAATTGTTCCTTTGGGGGGGGTATTGCAACTTTTGGCCATTTTGAAGCGAAATTGTTCCTTTGGGGGGGTATTGCAATTTTTTGCCATTTTGAGGCGAAATTGTTCCTTTGGGGGGGTATTGCAATTTTTTGCCATTTTGAGGTGAAATTGTTCCTTTGGGGGGGTATTGCAACTTTTGGCCATTTTGAGGTGAAATTGTTCCTTTGGGGGGTGTTGCATTTTTTTGCCATTTTGAGGCGAAATTGTTCCTTTGGGGGGGTATTGCAATTTTTTGCCATTTTGAGGCGAAATTGTTCCTTTGGGGGGGTATTGCAACTTTTCGGCATTTTGAGGCGAAATTGTTCCTTTGGGGGGTATTGCAATTTTTTTTCCATTTTGAGGCGAAATTGTTCCTTTGGGGGGGTATTGCAACTTTTGGCCATTTTGAAGCGAAATTGTTCCTTTGGGGGGGTATTGCAATTTTTTGCCATTTTGAGGCGAAATTGTTCCTTTGGGGGGTATTGCAACTTTTGGCCATTTTGAAGCGAAATTGTTCCTTTGGGGGGTATTGCAATTTTTTGCCATTTTGAGGCGAAATTGTTCCTTTGGGGGGGGTATTGCAACTTTTCAGCACTTTGAGGCGAAATTGTTCCTTTGGGGGGGTATTGCAATTTTTTGCCATTTTGAGGCGAAATTGTTCCTTTGGGGGGGTATTGCAATTTTTTGCCATTTTGAGGCGAAATTGTTCCTTTGGGGGGGTATTGCAACTTTTTGCCATTTTGAAGCGAAATTGTTCCTTTGGGGGGTGTTGCATTTTTTTTCCATTTTGAGGCGAAATTGTTCCTTTGGGGGGGTATTGCAACTTTTGGCCATTTTGAAGCGAAATTGTTCCTTTCGGGGGGTATTGCAACTTTTCGGCATTTTGAGGCAAAATTGTTCCTTTGGGGGGGTATTGCAACTTTTGGCCATATTGAAGCGAAATTGTTCCTTTCGGGGGGTATTGCAACTTTTCAGCACTTTGAGGCGAAATTGTTCCTTTCGGGGGGTATTGCAACTTTTCAGCATTTTGAAGCGAAATTGTTCCTTTGGGGGGGGTATTGCAATTTTTTGCCATTTTGAGGCGAAATTGTTCCTTTGGGGGGGTATTGCAATTTTTTGCCATTTTGAGGCGAAATTGTTCCTTTGGGGGGGTATTGCAACTTTTGGCCATTTTGAAGCGAAATTGTTCCTTTGGGGGGGTATTGCAATTTTTTGCCATTTTGAGGCGAAATTGTTCCTTTGGGGGGGTATTGCAACTTTTCGGCATTTTGAGGCGAAATTGTTCCTTTGGGGGGGGTATTGCAACTTTTGGCCATTTTGAAGCGAAATTGTTCCTTTGGGGGGGTATTGCAATTTTTTGCCATTTTGAGGCGAAATTGTTCCTTTGGGGGGGTATTGCAATTTTTTGCCATTTTGAGGTGAAATTGTTCCTTTGGGGGGGTATTGCAACTTTTGGCCATTTTGAGGTGAAATTGTTCCTTTGGGGGGTGTTGCATTTTTTTGCCATTTTGAGGCGAAATTGTTCCTTTGGGGGGGTATTGCAATTTTTTGCCATTTTGAGGCGAAATTGTTCCTTTGGGGGGGTATTGCAACTTTTCGGCATTTTGAGGCGAAATTGTTCCTTTGGGGGGTACTGCAATTTTTTTTCCATTTTGAGGCGAAATTGTTCCTTTGGGGGGGTATTGCAACTTTTGGCCATTTTGAAGCGAAATTGTTCCTTTGGGGGGGTATTGCAATTTTTTGCCATTTTGAGGCGAAATTGTTCCTTTGGGGGGGTATTGCAACTTTTGGCCATTTTGAAGCGAAATTGTTCCTTTGGGGGGGTATTGCAATTTTTTGCCATTTTGAGGCGAAATTGTTCCTTTGGGGGGGGTATTGCAACTTTTCAGCACTTTGAGGCGAAATTGTTCCTTTGGGGGGGTATTGCAATTTTTTGCCATTTTGAGGCGAAATTGTTCCTTTGGGGGGGTATTGCAATTTTTTGCCATTTTGAGGCGAAATTGTTCCTTTGGGGGGGTATTGCAACTTTTCGGCATTTTGAGGCGAAATTGTTCCTTTGGGGGGGTATTGCAACTTTTGGCCATTTTGAAGCGAAATTGTTCCTTTGGGGGGGTATTGCAATTTTTTGCCATTTTGAGGCGAAATTGTTCCTTTGGGGGGGGTATTGCAACTTTTGGCCATTTTGAAGTGAAATTGTTCCTTTGGGGGGTATTGCAACTTTTGGCCATTTTGAAGCGAAATTGTTCCTTTGGGAGGGTATTGCAATTTTTAACCATTTTGAGGCGAAATTGTTCCTTTGGGGGGGTATTGCAACTTTTGGCCATTTTGAAGCGAAATTGTTCCTTTGGGGGGGTATTGCAATTTTTTGCCATTTTGAAGCGAAATTGTTCCTTTGGGGGGGTATTGCAATTTTTAACCATTTTGAGGCGAAATTGTTCCTTTGGGGGGGTATTGCAACTTTTGGACATTTTGAAGTGAAATTGTTCCTTTCGGGGGGTATTGCAACTTTTCAGCATTTTGAAGCGAAATTGTTCCTTTGGGGGGGTATTGCAATTTTTTGCCATTTTGAGGCGAAATTGTTCCTTTGGGGGGGTATTGCAATTTTTTGCCATTTTGAGGCGAAATTGTTCCTTTGGGGGGGTATTGCAACTTTTGGCCATTTTGAGGCGAAATTGTTCCTTTGGGGGGGTATTGCAACTTTTGGCCATATTGAAGCGAAGTTGTTCCTTTGGGGGGTTTTTACAATTTTTGGCCATTTTGAGGCGAAATTGTTCCTTTCGGGGGGTATTGCAATTTTTTGCCATTTTGAGGCGAAACTGTTCCTTTGGGGGGGTATTGCAACTTTTGGCCATTTTGAAGCGAAATTGTTCCTTTGGGGGGGTATTGCAACTTTTCGGCATTTTGAGGCGAAATTGTTCCTTTGGGGGGGTATTGCAGTTTTTTGCCATTTTGAGGCGAAATTGTTCCTTTGAGGGGGTATTGCAACTTTTGACCATTTTGAAGTGAAATTGTTCCTTTGGGGGGGTATTGCAATTTTTGCCATTTTGAGGCGAAATTGTTCCTTTGGGGGGGTATTGCAACTTTTGGCCATTTTGAAGCGAAATTGTTCCTTTGGTGGGGTATTGCAATTTTTTGCCATTTTGAGGCGAAATTGTTCCTTTGGGGAGGTATTGCAACTTTTGGTCATATTGAAGCGAAATTGTTCCTTTGGGGGGTTTTTACAATTTTTTTGCCATTTTGAGGCGAAATTGTTCCTTTGGGGGGGTATTGCAACTTTTGGCCATTTTGAAGCGAAATTGTTCCTTTGGGGGGTATTGCAACTTTTCGGCATTTTGAGGCGAAATTGTTCCTTTGGGAAGGTATTGCAATTTTTTGCCATTTTGAGGCGAAATTGTTCCTTTGGGGGGGTATTGCAACTTTTCGGCATTTTGAGGCGAAATTGTTCCTTTGGGGGGGTATTGCACCTTTTGGCCATTTTGAAGTGAAATTGTTCCTTTGGGGGGGTATTGCAACTTTTCGGCATTTTGAGGCGAAATTGTTCCTTTGGGGGGGTATTGCAATTTTTTGCCATTTTGAGGCGAAATTGTTCCTTTGGGGGGGGTATTGCAACTTTTGGCCATATTGAAGCGAAATTGTTCCTTTGGGGGGGTATTGCAATTTTTAATCATTTTGAAGCGAAATTGTTCCTTTCGGGGGATATTGCAACTTTTCAGCATTTTGAGGCGAAATTGTTCCTTTGGGGGGGTATTGCAATTTTTTGCCATTTTGAGGCGAAATTGTTCCTTTGGGGGGGTATTGCAACTTTTGGCCATTTTGAAGCGAAATTGTTCCTTTGGGGGGTATTGCAACTTTTCGGCATTTTGAAGCGAAATTGTTCCTTTTGGGGGGTATTGCAATTTTTTGCCATTTTGAGGCGAAATTGTTCCTTTGGGGGGGTATTGCAACTTTTGGCCATTTTGAAGCGAAATTGTTCCTTTGGGGGGGTATTGCAATTTTTTGCCATTTTGAGGCGAAATTGTTCCTTTGGGGGGGTATTGCAACTTTTCGGCATTTTGAGGCGAAATTGTTCCTTTGGGGGGGTATTGCAACTTTTGGCCATTTTGAAGCGAAATTGTTCCTTTGGGGGGGTATTGCAATTTTTTGCCATTTTGAGGCGAAATTGTTCCTTTGGGGGGGTATTGCAATTTTTTGCCATTTTGAGGTGAAATTGTTCCTTTGGGGGGGTATTGCAACTTTTGGCCATTTTGAGGTGAAATTGTTCCTTTGGGGGGTGTTGCATTTTTTTGCCATTTTGAGGCGAAATTGTTCCTTTGGGGGGGTATTGCAATTTTTTGCCATTTTGAGGCGAAATTGTTCCTTTGGGGGGGTATTGCAATTTTTTGCCATTTTGAGGCGAAATTGTTCCTTTGGGGGGGTATTGCAATTTTTTGCCATTTTGAGGCGAAATTGTTCCTTTGGGGGGGTATTGCAACTTTTCGGCATTTTGAGGCGAAATTGTTCCTTTGGGGGGTATTGCAATTTTTTTTCCATTTTGAGGCGAAATTGTTCCTTTGGGGGGGTATTGCAACTTTTGGCCATTTTGAAGCGAAATTGTTCCTTTGGGGGGGTATTGCAATTTTTTGCCATTTTGAGGCGAAATTGTTCCTTTGGGGGGGTATTGCAACTTTTGGCCATTTTGAAGCGAAATTGTTCCTTTGGGGGGTATTGCAATTTTTTGCCATTTTGAGGCGAAATTGTTCCTTTGGGGGGGGTATTGCAACTTTTCAGCACTTTGAGGCGAAATTGTTCCTTTGGGGGGGTATTGCAATTTTTTGCCATTTTGAGGCGAAATTGTTCCTTTGGGGGGGTATTGCAATTTTTTGCCATTTTGAGGCGAAATTGTTCCTTTGGGGGGGTATTGCAACTTTTTGCCATTTTGAAGCGAAATTGTTCCTTTGGGGGGTGTTGCATTTTTTTTCCATTTTGAGGCGAAATTGTTCCTTTGGGGGGGTATTGCAACTTTTGGCCATTTTGAAGCGAAATTGTTCCTTTCGGGGGGTATTGCAACTTTTCGGCATTTTGAGGCAAAATTGTTCCTTTGGGGGGGTATTGCAACTTTTGGCCATATTGAAGCGAAATTGTTCCTTTCGGGGGGTATTGCAACTTTTCAGCACTTTGAGGCGAAATTGTTCCTTTCGGGGGGTATCGCAACTTTTCAGCATTTTGAAGCGAAATTGTTCCTTTGGGGGGGGTATTGCAATTTTTTGCCATTTTGAGGCGAAATTGTTCCTTTGGGGGGGTATTGCAATTTTTTGCCATTTTGAGGCGAAATTGTTCCTTTGGGGGGGTATTGCAACTTTTGGCCATTTTGAAGCGAAATTGTTCCTTTGGGGGGGTATTGCAATTTTTTGCCATTTTGAGGCGAAATTGTTCCTTTGGGGGGGTATTGCAACTTTTCGGCATTTTGAGGCGAAATTGTTCCTTTGGGGGGGGTATTGCAACTTTTGGCCATTTTGAAGCGAAATTGTTCCTTTGGGGGGGTATTGCAATTTTTTGCCATTTTGAGGCGAAATTGTTCCTTTGGGGGGGTATTGCAATTTTTTGCCATTTTGAGGTGAAATTGTTCCTTTGGGGGGGTATTGCAACTTTTGGCCATTTTGAGGTGAAATTGTTCCTTTGGGGGGTGTTGCATTTTTTTGCCATTTTGAGGCGAAATTGTTCCTTTGGGGGGGTATTGCAATTTTTTGCCATTTTGAGGCGAAATTGTTCCTTTGGGGGGGTATTGCAACTTTTCGGCATTTTGAGGCGAAATTGTTCCTTTGGGGGGTATTGCAATTTTTTTTCCATTTTGAGGCGAAATTGTTCCTTTGGGGGGGTATTGCAACTTTTGGCCATTTTAAAGCGAAATTGTTCCTTTGGGGGGGTATTGCAATTTTTTGCCATTTTGAGGCGAAATTGTTCCTTTGGGGGGGTATTGCAACTTTTGGCCATTTTGAAGCGAAATTGTTCCTTTGGGGGGGTATTGCAATTTTTTGCCATTTTGAGGCGAAATTGTTCCTTTGGGGGGGGTATTGCAACTTTTCAGCACTTTGAGGCGAAATTGTTCCTTTGGGGGGGTATTGCAATTTTTTGCCATTTTGAGGCGAAATTGTTCCTTTGGGGGGGTATTGCAATTTTTTGCCATTTTGAGGCGAAATTGTTCCTTTGGGGGGGTATTGCAACTTTTCGGCATTTTGAGGCGAAATTGTTCCTTTGGGGGGGTATTGCAACTTTTGGCCATTTTGAAGCGAAATTGTTCCTTTGGGGGGGTATTGCAATTTTTTGCCATTTTGAGGCGAAATTGTTCCTTTGGGGGGGGTATTGCAACTTTTGGCCATTTTGAAGTGAAATTGTTCCTTTGGGGGGTATTGCAACTTTTGGCCATTTTGAAGCGAAATTGTTCCTTTGGGAGGGTATTGCAATTTTTAACCATTTTGAGGCGAAATTGTTCCTTTGGGGGGGTATTGCAACTTTTGGCCATTTTGAAGCGAAATTGTTCCTTTGGGGGGGTATTGCAATTTTTTGCCATTTTGAAGCGAAATTGTTCCTTTGGGGGGGTATTGCAATTTTTAACCATTTTGAGGCGAAATTGTTCCTTTGGGGGGGTATTGCAACTTTTGGACATTTTGAAGTGAAATTGTTCCTTTCGGGGGGTATTGCAACTTTTCAGCATTTTGAAGCGAAATTGTTCCTTTGGGGGGGTATTGCAATTTTTTGCCATTTTGAGGCGAAATTGTTCCTTTGGGGGGGTATTGCAATTTTTTGCCATTTTGAGGCGAAATTGTTCCTTTGGGGGGGTATTGCAACTTTTGGCCATTTTGAGGCGAAATTGTTCCTTTGGGGGGGTATTGCAACTTTTGGCCATATTGAAGCGAAGTTGTTCCTTTGGGGGGTTTTTACAATTTTTGGCCATTTTGAGGCGAAATTGTTCCTTTCGGGGGGTATTGCAATTTTTTGCCATTTTGAGGCGAAACTGTTCCTTTGGGGGGGTATTGCAACTTTTGGCCATTTTGAAGCGAAATTGTTCCTTTGGGGGGGTATTGCAACTTTTCGGCATTTTGAGGCGAAATTGTTCCTTTGGGGGGGTATTGCAGTTTTTTGCCATTTTGAGGCGAAATTGTTCCTTTGAGGGGGTATTGCAACTTTTGACCATTTTGAAGTGAAATTGTTCCTTTGGGGGGGTATTGCAATTTTTGCCATTTTGAGGCGAAATTGTTCCTTTGGGGGGGTATTGCAATTTTTTGCCATTTTGAGGCGAAATTGTTCCTTTGGGGGGGTATTGCAACTTTTGGCCATTTTGAAGCGAAATTGTTCCTTTGGTGGGGTATTGCAATTTTTTGCCATTTTGAGGCGAAATTGTTCCTTTGGGGAGGTATTGCAACTTTTGGTCATATTGAAGCGAAATTGTTCCTTTGGGGGGTTTTTACAATTTTTTTGCCATTTTGAGGCGAAATTGTTCCTTTGGGGGGGTATTGCAACTTTTGGCCATTTTGAAGCGAAATTGTTCCTTTGGGGGGTATTGCAACTTTTCGGCATTTTGAGGCGAAATTGTTCCTTTGGGAAGGTATTGCAATTTTTTGCCATTTTGAGGCGAAATTGTTCCTTTGGGGGGGTATTGCAACTTTTCGGCATTTTGAGGCGAAATTGTTCCTTTGGGGGGGTATTGCACCTTTTGGCCATTTTGAAGTGAAATTGTTCCTTTGGGGGGGTATTGCAACTTTTCGGCATTTTGAGGCGAAATTGTTCCTTTGGGGGGGTATTGCAATTTTTTGCCATTTTGAGGCGAAATTGTTCCTTTGGGGGGGGTATTGCAACTTTTGGCCATATTGAAGCGAAATTGTTCCTTTGGGGGGGTATTGCAATTTTTAATCATTTTGAAGCGAAATTGTTCCTTTCGGGGGATATTGCAACTTTTCAGCATTTTGAGGCGAAATTGTTCCTTTGGGGGGGTATTGCAATTTTTTGCCATTTTGAGGCGAAATTGTTCCTTTGGGGGGGTATTGCAACTTTTGGCCATTTTGAAGCGAAATTGTTCCTTTGGGGGGTATTGCAACTTTTCGGCATTTTGAAGCGAAATTGTTCCTTTTGGGGGGTATTGCAATTTTTTGCCATTTTGAGGGGAAATTGTACCTTTGGGGGGGTATTGCAACTTTTGGCCATTTTGAAGCGAAATTGTTCCTTTGGGGGGTATTGCATTTTTTTGCCATTTTGAGGCGAAATTGTTCCTTTGGGGGGTATTGCAACTTTTGGCCTTTTTGAGGCGAAATTGTTCCTTTGGGGGGTATTGCATTTTTTTGCCATTTTGAGGCGAAATTGTTCCTTTGGGGGGGTATTGCAACTTTTGGCCATTTTGAAGCGAAATTGTTCCTTTGGGGGGGTATTGCAACTTTTCGGCATTTTGAGGCGAAATTGTTCCTTGGGGGGGTATTGCAACTTTTGGCCATTTTGAGGCGAAATTGTTCCTTTGGGGGGGTATTGCAAATTTTGGCCATTTTGAAGCGAAATTGTTCCTTTGGGGGGGAATTGCAATTTTTTGCCATTTTGAGGCGAAATTGTTCCTTTGGGGGGGTATTGCAACTTTTGGCCATTTTGAAGCGAAATTGTTCCTTTGGGGGGTATTGCAATTTTTTGCCATTTTGAGGCGAAATTGTTCCTTTGGGGGGGTATTGCAACTTTTGGCCATATTGAAGCGAAATTGTTCCTTTGGGGGGGTATTGCAACTTTTGGCCATTTTGAAGCGAAATTGTTCCTTTGGGGGGGTATTGCAATTTTTTGCCATTTTGAGGCGAAATTGTTCCTTTGGGGGGGTATTGCAACTTTTGGCCATTTTGAAGCGAAATTGTTCCTTTGGGGGGGTATTGCAACTTTTCGGCATTTTGAGGCGAAATTGTTCCTTTGGGGGGGTATTGCAATTTTTTGCCATTTTGAGGCGAAATTGTTCCTTTGGGGGGGTATTGCAACTTTTGGCCAATATGAAGCGAAATTGTTCCTTTGGGGAGGTATTGCAATTTTTTGCCATTTTGAGGCGAAATTGTTCCTTTGGGGGGGTATTGCAACTTTTGGCCATTTTGAAGCGAAATTGTTCCTTTCGGGGGGGTATTGCAACTTTTCGGCATTTTGAGGCGAAATTGTTCCTTTGGGGGGGTATTGCAACTTTTGGCCATATTGAAGCGAAATTGTTCCTTTGGGGGGGTATTGCAATTTTTAACCATTTTGAGGCGAAATTGTTCCTTTGGGGGGGTATTGCAACTTTTGGCCATTTTGAAGCGAAATTGTTCCTTTGGGGGGGTATTGCAATTTTTTGCTATTTTGAGGCGAAATTGTTCCTTTGGGGGGGTATTGCAACTTTTCGGCATTTTGAGGCGAAATTGTTCCTTTGGGGGGGTATTGCAATTTTTTGCCATTTTGAGGCGAAATTGTTCCTTTGGGGGGGTATTGCAACTTTTGGCCATTTTGAAGCGAAATTGTTCCTTTGGGGGGGTATTGCAATTTTTAACCATTTTGAGGCGAAATTGTTCCTTTGGGGGGGTATTGCAACTTTTGGCCATTTTGAAGTGAAATTGTTCCTTTCGGGGGGTATTGCAACTTTTCAGCATTTTGAAGCGAAATTGTTCCTTTGGGGGGTATTGCAATTTTTTGCCATTTTGAGGCGAAATTGTTCGTTTGGGGGGGTATTGGAATTTTTTGCCATTTTGAGGCGAAATTGTTCCTTTCGGGGGGTATTGCAACTTTTCGGCATTTTGAGGCGAAATTGTTCCTTGGGGGGGTATTGCAACTTTTGGCCATTTTGAAGCGAAATTGTTCCTTTGGGGGGGTATTGCAATTTTTTGCCATTTTGAGGCGAAATTGTTCCTTTAGGGGGGTAATGCAACTTTTGGCCATTTTGAAGCGAAATTGTTCCTTTGGGGGGGGTATTGCAACTTTTCGGCATTTTGAGGCGAAATTGTTCCTTTGGGGGGGTATTGCAAATTTTGGCCATTTTGAAGCGAAATTGTTCCTTTGGGGGGGAATTGCAATTTTTTGCCATTTTGAGGCGAAATTGTTCCTTTGGGGGGGTATTGCAACTTTTGGCCATTTTGAAGCGAAATTGTTCCTTTGGGGGGTATTGCAATTTTTTGCCATTTTGAGGCGAAATTGTTCCTTTGGGGGGGTATTGCAACTTTTGGCCATATTGAAGCGAAATTGTTCCTTTGGGGGGGTATTGCAACTTTTGGCCATTTTGAAGCGAAATTGTTCCTTTGGGGGGGTATTGCAATTTTTTGCCATTTTGAGGCGAAATTGTTCCTTTGGGGGGGTATTGCAACTTTTGGCCATTTTGAAGCGAAATTGTTCCTTTGGGGGGGTATTGCAACTTTTCGGCATTTTGAGGCGAAATTGTTCCTTTGGGGGGGTATTGCAATTTTTTGCCATTTTGAGGCGAAATTGTTCCTTTGGGGGGGTATTGCAACTTTTGGCCAATATGAAGCGAAATTGTTCCTTTGGGGAGGTATTGCAATTTTTTGCCATTTTGAGGCGAAATTGTTCCTTTGGGGGGGTATTGCAACTTTTGGCCATTTTGAAGCGAAATTGTTCCTTTCGGGGGGGTATTGCAACTTTTCGGCATTTTGAGGCGAAATTGTTCCTTTGGGGGGGTATTGCAACTTTTGGCCATATTGAAGCGAAATTGTTCCTTTGGGGGGGTATTGCAATTTTTAACCATTTTGAGGCGAAATTGTTCCTTTGGGGGGGTATTGCAACTTTTGGCCATTTTGAAGCGAAATTGTTCCTTTGGGGGGGTATTGCAACTTTTCGGCATTTTGAGGCGAAATTGTTCCTTTGGGGGGGTATTGCAATTTTTTGCCATTTTGAGGCGAAATTGTTCCTTTGGGGGGGTATTGCAACTTTTGGCCATTTTGAAGCGAAATTGTTCCTTTGGGGGGGTATTGCAACTTTTGGCCATTTTGAAGCGAAATTGTTCCTTTGGGGGGGTATTGCAATTTTTTGCCATTTTGAGGCGAAATTGTTCCTTTAAGGGGGTATTGCAACTTTTGGCCATTTTGAAGTGAAATTGTTCCTTTCGGGGGGTATTGCAATTTTTTGCCATTTTGAGGCGAAATTGTTCCTTTGGGGGGGTATTGCAACTTTTGGCCATATTGAAGCGAAATTGTTCCTTTGGGGGGTTTTTACAATTTTTGGCAATTTTGAGGCGAAATTGTTCCTTTCGGGGGGAATTGCAACTTTTCGGCATTTTGAGGCGAAATTGTTCCTATGGGGGGGTATTGCAACTTTTGGCCATTTTGAGGCGAAATTGTTCCTTTCGGGGGTATTGCAACTTTTCGGCATTTTGAGGCGAAATTGTTCCTTTGGGGGGGTATTGCAACTTTTGGCCATTTTGAAGCGAAATTGTTCCTTTGGGGGGTATAGCATTTTTTTGCCATTTTGAGGCGAAATTGTTCCTTTGGGGGGGGTATTGCAACTTTTGGCCATTTTGAAGCGAAATTGTTCCTTTGGGGGGGTATTGCAATTTTTTGCTATTTTGAGGCGAAATTGTTCCTTTGGGGGGGTATTGCAACTTTTCGGCATTTTGAGGCGAAATTGTTCCTTTGGGGGGGTATTGCAATTTTTTGCCATTTTGAGGCGAAATTGTTCCTTTGGGGGGGTATTGCAACTTTTGGCCATTTTGAAGCGAAATTGTTCCTTTGGGGGGGTATTGCAATTTTTAACCATTTTGAGGCGAAATTGTTCCTTTGGGGGGGTATTGCAACTTTTGGCCATTTTGAAGTGAAATTGTTCCTTTCGGGGGGTATTGCAACTTTTCAGCATTTTGAAGCGAAATTGTTCCTTTGGGGGGTATTGCAATTTTTTGCCATTTTGAGGCGAAATTGTTCGTTTGGGGGGGTATTGGAATTTTTTGCCATTTTGAGGCGAAATTGTTCCTTTCGGGGGGTATTGCAACTTTTCGGCATTTTGAGGCGAAATTGTTCCTTGGGGGGGTATTGCAACTTTTGGCCATTTTGAAGCGAAATTGTTCCTTTGGGGGGGTATTGCAATTTTTTGCCATTTTGAGGCGAAATTGTTCCTTTAGGGGGGTAATGCAACTTTTGGCCATTTTGAAGCGAAATTGTTCCTTTGGGGGGGGTATTGCAACTTTTCGGCATTTTGAGGCGAAATTGTTCCTTTGGGGGGGTATTGCAATTTTTTGCCATTTTGAGGCGAAATTGTACCTTTGGGGGGGTATTGCAACTTTTGGCCATTTTGAAGCGAAATTGTTCCTTTCGGGGGTATTGCAACTTTTCGGCATTTTGAGGCGAAATTGTTCCTTTGGGGAGGTATTGCAACTTTTGGCCATTTTGAGGCGAAATTGTTCCTTTGGGGGGGTATTGCAATTTTTTTGCCATTTTGAGGCGAAATTGTTCCTTTGGGGGGTATTGCAACTTTTGGCCATTTTGAAGCGAAATTGTTCCTTTGGGGGGGTATTGCAATTTTTTGCCATTTTGAGGCGAAATTGTTCCTTTGGGGGGGTATTGCAACTTTTCGGCATTTTGAGGCGAAATTGTTCCTTTGGGGGGGTATTGCAATTTTTTGCCATTTTGAGGCGAAATTGTTCCTTTGGGGGGGTATTGCAACTTTTGGCAATTTTGAGGCGAAATTGTTCCTTTCGGGGGGTATTGCAACTTTTCGGCATTTTGAGGCGAAATTGTTCCTTTGGGGGGGTATTGCAACTTTTGGCCATTTTGAAGCGAAATTGTTCCTTTGGGGGGGTATTGCAATTTTTTGCCAATTTGAGGCGAAATTGTTCCTTTGGGGGGGTATTGCAACTTTTGGCCATTTTGAAGCGAAATTGTTCCTTTCGGGGGTATTGCAACTTTTCGGCATTTTGAGGCGAAATTGTTCCTTTGGGGGGGTATTGCAACTTTTGGCCATTTTGAAGCGAAATTGTTCCTTTGGGGGGGTATTGCAACTTTTGGCCATATTGAAGCGAAATTGTTCCTTTGGGGGGTTTTTACAATTTTTGGCAATTTTGAGGCGAAATTGTTCCTTTCGGGGGGAATTGCAACTTTTCGGCATTTTGAGGCGAAATTGTTCCTATGGGGGGGTATTGCAACTTTTGGCCATTTTGAGGCGAAATTGTTCCTTTCGGGGGTATTGCAACTTTTCGGCATTTTGAGGCGAAATTGTTCCTTTGGGGGGGGTATTGCAACTTTTGGCCATTTTGAAGCGAAATTGTTCCTTTGGGGGGTATAGCATTTTTTTGCCATTTTGAGGCGAAATTGTTCCTTTGGGGGGGGTATTGCAACTTTTGGCCATTTTGAAGCGAAATTGTTCCTTTGGGGGGGTATTGCAATTTTTTGCTATTTTGAGGCGAAATTGTTCCTTTGGGGGGGTATTGCAACTTTTCGGCATTTTGAGGCGAAATTGTTCCTTTGGGGGGGTATTGCAATTTTTTGCCATTTTGAGGCGAAATTGTTCCTTTGGGGGGGTATTGCAACTTTTGGCCATTTTGAAGCGAAATTGTTCCTTTGGGGGGGTATTGCAATTTTTAACCATTTTGAGGCGAAATTGTTCCTTTGGGGGGGTATTGCAACTTTTGGCCATTTTGAAGTGAAATTGTTCCTTTCGGGGGGTATTGCAACTTTTCAGCATTTTGAAGCGAAATTGTTCCTTTGGGGGGTATTGCAATTTTTTGCCATTTTGAGGCGAAATTGTTCGTTTGGGGGGGTATTGGAATTTTTTGCCATTTTGAGGCGAAATTGTTCCTTTCGGGGGGTATTGCAACTTTTCGGCATTTTGAGGCGAAATTGTTCCTTGGGGGGGTATTGCAACTTTTGGCCATTTTGAAGCGAAATTGTTCCTTTGGGGGGGTATTGCAATTTTTTGCCATTTTGAGGCGAAATTGTTCCTTTAGGGGGGTAATGCAACTTTTGGCCATTTTGAAGCGAAATTGTTCCTTTGGGGGGGGTATTGCAACTTTTCGGCATTTTGAGGCGAAATTGTTCCTTTGGGGGGGTATTGCAAATTTTGGCCATTTTGAAGCGAAATTGTTCCTTTGGGGGGGAATTGCAATTTTTTGCCATTTTGAGGCGAAATTGTTCCTTTGGGGGGGTATTGCAACTTTTGGCCATTTTGAAGCGAAATTGTTCCTTTGGGGGGTATTGCAATTTTTTGCCATTTTGAGGCGAAATTGTTCCTTTGGGGGGGTATTGCAACTTTTGGCCATATTGAAGCGAAATTGTTCCTTTGGGGGGGTATTGCAACTTTTGGCCATTTTGAAGCGAAATTGTTCCTTTGGGGGGGTATTGCAATTTTTTGCCATTTTGAGGCGAAATTGTTCCTTTGGGGGGGTATTGCAACTTTTGGCCATTTTGAAGCGAAATTGTTCCTTTGGGGGGGTATTGCAACTTTTCGGCATTTTGAGGCGAAATTGTTCCTTTGGGGGGGTATTGCAATTTTTTGCCATTTTGAGGCGAAATTGTTCCTTTGGGGGGGTATTGCAACTTTTGGCCAATATGAAGCGAAATTGTTCCTTTGGGGAGGTATTGCAATTTTTTGCCATTTTGAGGCGAAATTGTTCCTTTGGGGGGGTATTGCAACTTTTGGCCATTTTGAAGCGAAATTGTTCCTTTCGGGGGGGTATTGCAACTTTTCGGCATTTTGAGGCGAAATTGTTCCTTTGGGGGGGTATTGCAACTTTTGGCCATATTGAAGCGAAATTGTTCCTTTGGGGGGGTATTGCAATTTTTAACCATTTTGAGGCGAAATTGTTCCTTTGGGGGGGTATTGCAACTTTTGGCCATTTTGAAGCGAAATTGTTCCTTTGGGGGGGTATTGCAACTTTTCGGCATTTTGAGGCGAAATTGTTCCTTTGGGGGGGTATTGCAATTTTTTGCCATTTTGAGGCGAAATTGTTCCTTTGGGGGGGTATTGCAACTTTTGGCCATTTTGAAGCGAAATTGTTCCTTTGGGGGGGTATTGCAACTTTTCGGCATTTTGAGGCGAAATTGTTCCTTGGGGGGGAATTGCAACTTTTGGCCATTTTGAAGCGAAATTGTTCCTTTGGGGGGGTATTGCAATTTTTTGCCATTTTGAGGCGAAATTGTTCCTTTAAGGGGGTATTGCAACTTTTGGCCATTTTGAAGTGAAATTGTTCCTTTCGGGGGGTATTGCAATTTTTTGCCATTTTGAGGCGAAATTGTTCCTTTGGGGGGGTATTGCAACTTTTGGCCATATTGAAGCGAAATTGTTCCTTTGGGGGGTTTTTACAATTTTTGGCAATTTTGAGGCGAAATTGTTCCTTTCGGGGGGAATTGCAACTTTTCGGCATTTTGAGGCGAAATTGTTCCTATGGGGGGGTATTGCAACTTTTGGCCATTTTGAGGCGAAATTGTTCCTTTCGGGGGTATTGCAACTTTTCGGCATTTTGAGGCGAAATTGTTCCTTTGGGGGGGTATTGCAACTTTTGGCCATTTTGAAGCGAAATTGTTCCTTTGGGGGGTATAGCATTTTTTTGCCATTTTGAGGCGAAATTGTTCCTTTGGGGGGGGTATTGCAACTTTTGGCCATTTTGAAGCGAAATTGTTCCTTTGGGGGGGTATTGCAACTTTTCGGCATTTTGAGGCGAAATTGTTCCTTTGGGGGGGTATTGCAAATTTTGGCCATTTTGAAGCGAAATTGTTCCTTTGGGGGGGAATTGCAATTTTTTGCCATTTTGAGGCGAAATTGTTCCTTTGGGGGGGTATTGCAACTTTTGGCCATTTTGAAGCGAAATTGTTCCTTTGGGGGGGTATTGCAATTTTTAACCATTTTGAGGCGAAATTGTTCCTTTGGGGGGGTATTGCAACTTTTGGCCATTTTGAAGTGAAATTGTTCCTTTCGGGGGGTATTGCAACTTTTCAGCATT
The DNA here is from genome assembly GCF_048569485.1 of Anomaloglossus baeobatrachus. Classification (NCBI taxonomy): domain Eukaryota; kingdom Metazoa; phylum Chordata; class Amphibia; order Anura; family Aromobatidae; genus Anomaloglossus; species Anomaloglossus baeobatrachus. The sequence goes on from NW_027443635.1 coordinate 410,984, forward strand.
TTGAAGCGAAATTGTTCCTTTGGGGGGTATTGCAATTTTTTGCCATTTTGAGGCGAAATTGTTCGTTTGGGGGGGTATTGGAATTTTTTGCCATTTTGAGGCGAAATTGTTCCTTTCGGGGGGTATTGCAACTTTTCGGCATTTTGAGGCGAAATTGTTCCTTGGGGGGGTATTGCAACTTTTGGCCATTTTGAAGCGAAATTGTTCCTTTGGGGGGGTATTGCAATTTTTTGCCATTTTGAGGCGAAATTGTTCCTTTAGGGGGGTAATGCAACTTTTGGCCATTTTGAAGCGAAATTGTTCCTTTGGGGGGGGTATTGCAACTTTTCGGCATTTTGAGGCGAAATTGTTCCTTTGGGGGGGTATTGCAATTTTTTGCCATTTTGAGGCGAAATTGTACCTTTGGGGGGGTATTGCAACTTTTGGCCATTTTGAAGCGAAATTGTTCCTTTCGGGGGTATTGCAACTTTTCGGCATTTTGAGGCGAAATTGTTCCTTTGGGGGGGTATTGCAACTTTTGGCCATTTTGAGGCGAAATTGTTCCTTTGGGGGGGTATTGCAATTTTTTTGCCATTTTGAGGCGAAATTGTTCCTTTGGGGGGTATTGCAACTTTTGGCCATTTTGAAGCGAAATTGTTCCTTTGGGGGGGTATTGCAATTTTTTGCCATTTTGAGGCGAAATTGTTCCTTTGGGGGGGTATTGCAACTTTTCGGCATTTTGAGGCGAAATTGTTCCTTTGGGGGGGTATTGCAATTTTTTGCCATTTTGAGGCGAAATTGTTCCTTTGGGGGGGTATTGCAACTTTTGGCAATTTTGAGGCGAAATTGTTCCTTTCGGGGGGTATTGCAACTTTTCGGCATTTTGAGGCGAAATTGTTCCTTTGGGGGGGTATTGCAACTTTTGGCCATTTTGAAGCGAAATTGTTCCTTTGGGGGGGTATTGCAATTTTTTGCCAATTTGAGGCGAAATTGTTCCTTTGGGGGGGTATTGCAACTTTTGGCCATTTTGAAGCGAAATTGTTCCTTTCGGGGGTATTGCAACTTTTCGGCATTTTGAGGCGAAATTGTTCCTTTGGGGGGGTATTGCAACTTTTGGCCATTTTGAAGCGAAATTGTTCCTTTGGGGGGGTATTGCAATTTTTTGCCATTTTGAGGCGAAATTGTTCCTTTGGGGGGGTATTGCAACTTTTCGGCATTTTGAGGCGAAATTGTTCCTTTGGGGGGGTATTGCAATTTTTTGCCATTTTGAGGCGAAATTGTTCCTTTGGGGGGGTATTGCAACTTTTGGCAATTTTGAGGCGAAATTGTTCCTTTGGGGGGGTATTGCAACTTTTCGGCATTTTGAGGCGAAATTGTTCCTTTGGGGGGGTATTGCAACTTTTGGCCATTTTGAAGCGAAATTGTTCCTTTGGGGGGGTATTGCAATTTTTTGCCATTTTGAGGCGAAATTGTTCCTTTGGGGGGGTAATGCAACTTTTGGCCATTTTGAAGCGAAATTGTTCCTTTGGGGGGGTATTGCAACTTTTCGGCATTTTGAGGCGAAATTGTTCCTTTGGGGGGGTATTGCAATTTTTTGCCATTTTGAGGCGAAATTGTTCCTTTGGGGGGGTATTGCAACTTTTGGCCATTTTGAAGCGAAATTGTTCCTTTCGGGGGTATTGCAACTTTTCGGCATTTTGAGGCGAAATTGTTCCTTTGGGGGGTATTGCAATTTTTTGCCATTTTGAGGCGAAATTGTTCCTTTGGGGGGGTATTTCAACTTTTGGCCATTTTGAGGCGAAATTGTTCCTTTGGGGGGGTATTGCAATTTTTTTGCCATTTTGAGGCGAAATTGTTCCTTTGGGGGGGTATTGCAACTTTTGGCCATTTTGAAGCGAAATTGTTCCTTTGGGGGGGTATTGCAATTTTTTGCCATTTTGAGGCGAAATTGTTCCTTTGGGGGGGTATTGCAACTTTTCGGCATTTTGAGGCGAAATTGTTCCTTTGGGGGGGTATTGCAATTTTTTGCCATTTTGAGGCGAAATTGTTCCTTTGGGGGGGTATTGCAACTTTTGGCAATTTTGAGGCGAAATTGTTCCTTTCGGGGGGTATTGCAACTTTTCGGCATTTTGAGGCGAAATTGTTCCTTTGGGGGGGTATTGCAACTTTTGGCCATTTTGAAGCGAAATTGTTCCTTTGGGGGGGTATTGCAATTTTTTGCCATTTTGAGGCGAAATTGTTCCTTTGGGGGGGTATTGCAACTTTTGGCCATTTTGAAGCGAAATTGTTCCTTTCGGGGGTATTGCAACTTTTCGGCATTTTGAGGCGAAATTGTTCCTTTGGGGGGGTATTGCAATTTTTTGCCATTTTGAGGCGAAATTGTTCCTTTGGGGGGTATTGCAACTTTTGGCCATTTTGAAGCGAAATTGTTCCTTTGGGGGGGTATTGCAATTTTTTGCCATTTTGAGGCGAAATTGTACCTTTGGGGGGGTATTGCAACTTTTGGCCATTTTGAAGCGAAATTGTTCCTTTCGGGGGTATTGCAACTTTTCGGCATTTTGAGGCGAAATTGTTCCTTTGGGGGGGTATTGCAACTTTTGGCCATTTTGAGGCGAAATTGTTCCTTTGGGGGGGTATTGCAATTTTTTTGCCATTTTGAGGCGAAATTGTTCCTTTGGGGGGGTATTGCAACTTTTGGCCATTTTGAAGCGAAATTGTTCCTTTGGGGGGGTATTGCAATTTTTTGCCATTTTGAGGCGAAATTGTTCCTTTGGGGGGGTATTGCAACTTTTCGGCATTTTGAGGCGAAATTGTTCCTTTGGGGGGGTATTGCAATTTTTTGCCATTTTGAGGCGAAATTGTTCCTTTGGGGGGGTATTGCAACTTTTGGCAATTTTGAGGCGAAATTGTTCCTTTCGGGGGGTATTGCAACTTTTCGGCATTTTGAGGCGAAATTGTTCCTTTGGGGGGGTATTGCAACTTTTGGCCATTTTGAAGCGAAATTGTTCCTTTGGGGGGGTATTGCAATTTTTTGCCATTTTGAGGCGAAATTGTTCCTTTGGGGGGGTATTGCAACTTTTGGCCATTTTGAAGCGAAATTGTTCCTTTCGGGGGTATTGCAACTTTTCGGCATTTTGATGCGAAATTGTTCCTTTGGGGGGGTATTGCAACTTTTGGCCATTTTGAAGCGAAATTGTTCCTTTGGGGGGGTATTGCAATTTTTTGCCATTTTGAGGCGAAATTGTTCCTTTGGGGGGTATTGCAACTTTTCGGCATTTTGAGGCGAAATTGTTCCTTTGGGGGGGTATTGCAATTTTTTGCCATTTTGAGGCGAAATTGTTCCTTTGGGGGGGTATTGCAACTTTTGGCAATTTTGAGGCGAAATTGTTCCTTTCGGGGGGTATTGCAACTTTTCGGCATTTTGAGGCGAAATTGTTCCTTTGGGGGGGTATTGCAACTTTTGGCCATTTTGAAGCGAAATTGTTCCTTTGGGGGGGTATTGCAATTTTTTGCCATTTTGAGGCGAAATTGTTCCTTTGGGGGGGTAATGCAACTTTTGGCCATTTTGAAGCGAAATTGTTCCTTTGGGGGGGTATTGCAACTTTTCGGCATTTTGAGGCGAAATTGTTCCTTTGGGGGGGTATTGCAATTTTTTGCCATTTTGAGGCGAAATTGTTCCTTTGGGGGGGTATTGCAACTTTTGGCCATTTTGAAGCGAAATTGTTCCTTTCGGGGGTATTGCAACTTTTCGGCATTTTGAGGCGAAATTGTTCCTTTGGGGGGTATTGCAATTTTTTGCCATTTTGAGGCGAAATTGTTCCTTTGGGGGGGTATTGCAACTTTTGGCCATTTTGAAGCGAAATTGTTCCTTTGGGGAGGTATTGCAATTTTTTGCCATTTTGAGGCGAAATTGTTCCTTTGGGGGGGTATTGCAACTTTTGGCCATTTTGAAGCGAAATTGTTCCTTTCGGGGGGTATTGCAACTTTTCGGCATTTTGAGGCGAAATTGTTCCTTTGGGGGGGTATTGCAACTTTTGGCCATATTGAAGCGAAATTGTTCCTTTGGGGGGGTATTGCAATTTTTAACCATTTTGAGGCGAAATTGTTCCTTTGGGGGGGTATTGCAACTTTTGGCCATTTTGAAGCGAAATTGTTCCTTTGGGGGGGTATTGCAACTTTTGGCCTTTTTGAGGCGATATTGTTCCTTTGGGGGAGTATTGCAACTTTTGGCCATTTTGAAGCGAAATTGTTCCTTTGGGGGGGTATTGCAATTTTTTGCCATTTTGAGGCGAAATTGTTCCTTTGGGGGGGTATTGCAACTTTTGGCCATTTTGAAGCGAAATTGTTCCTTTGGGGGGGTATTGCAACTTTTCGGCATTTTGAGGCGAAATTGTTCCTTGGGGGGGTATTGCAACTTTTGGCCATTTTGAAGCGAAATTGTTCCTTTGGGGGGGTATTGCAATTTTTAACCATTTTGAGGCGAAATTGTTCCTTTGGGGGGGTATTGCAACTTTTGGCCGTTTTGAAGTGAAATTGTTCCTTTCGGGGGGTATTGCAACTTTTCAGCATTTTGAAGCGAAATTGTTCCTTTGGGGGGGTATTGCAATTTTTTGCCATTTTGAGGCGAAATTGTTCCTTTGGGGGGGTATTGCAATTTTTTGCCATTTTGAGGCGAAATTGTTCCTTTGGGGGGGTATTGCAACTTTTGGCCATTTTGAAGCGAAATTGTTCCTTTGGGGGGGTATTGCAATTTTTTGCCATTTTGAGGCGAAATTGTTCCTTTGGGGGGGTATTGCAACTTTTGGCCATATTGAAGCGAAATTGTTCCTTTGGGGGGTTTTTACAATTTTTGGCAATTTTGAGGCGAAATTGTTCCTTTCGGGGGTATTGCAACTTTTCGGCATTTTGAAGCGAAATTGTTCCTTTGGGGAGGTATTGCAATTTTTTGCCATTTTGAGGCGAAATTGTTCCTTTGGGGGGTATTGCAACTTTTGGCCATTTTGAAGTGAAATTGTTCCTTTCGGGGGGTATTGCAACTTTTCAGCATTTTGAGGCGAAATTGTTCCTTTGGGGGGGTATTGCAACTTTTGGCCATATTGAAGCGAAATTGTTCCTTTGGGGGGGTATTGCAATTTTTAACCATTTTGAGGCAAAATTGTTCCTTTGGGGGGGTATTGCAACTTTTGGCCATTTTGAAGCGAAATTGTTCCTTTGGGGGGGTATTGGAACTTTTGGCCATTTTGAAGCGAAATTGTTCCTTTCGGGGGTATTGCAACTTTTCGGCATTTTGAGGCGAAATTGTTCCTTTGGGGGGGTATTGCAACTTTTGGCCATTTTGAAGCGAAATCGTTCCTTTGGGGGGGTATTGCAATTTTTCGGCATTTTGAGGCGAAATTGTTCCTTTGGGGGGGTATTGCAACTTTTGGCCATTTTGAAGCGAAATTGTTCCTTTGGGGGGGTATTGCAACTTTTCGGCATTTTGAGGCGAAATTGTTCCTTTGGGGGGGTATTGCAATTTTTTGCCATTTTGAGGCGAAATTGTTCCTTTGGGGGGGTATTGCAACTTTTGGCCATTTTGAGGCGAAATTGTTCCTTTGGGGGGGTATTGCAACTTTTCGGCATTTTGAGGCGAAATTGTTCCTTGGGGGGGTATTGCAACTTTTGGCCATTTTGAAGCGAAATTTTTCCTTTGGGGGGTATTGCAATTTTTAACCATTTTGAGGCGAAATTGTTCCTTTGGGGGGGTATTGCAACTTTTGGCCATTTTGAAGTGAAATTGTTCCTTTCGGGGGGTATTGCAACTTTTCAGCATTTTGAAGCGAAATTGTTCCTTTGGGGGGGTATTGCAATTTTTTGCCATTTTGAGGCGAAATTGTTCCTTTGGGGGGGTATTGCAACTTTTGGCCATTTTGAAGCGAAATTGTTCCTTTGGGGGGGTATTGCAATTTTTTGCCATTTTGAGGCGAAATTGTTCCTTTGGGGGGGTATTGCAACTTTTGGCCATATTGAAGCGAAATTGTTCCTTTGGGGGGTTTTTACAATTTTTGGCAATTTTGAGGCGAAATTCTTCCTTTCGGGGGGTATTGCAATTTTTTGCCATTTTGAGGCGAAATTGTTCCTTTGGGGGGGTATTGCAACTTTTGGCCATTTTGAAGCGAAATTGTTCCTTTGGGGGGGTATTGCAATTTTTCGCCATTTTGAGGCGAAATTGTTCCTTTGGGGGGGTATTGCAACTTTTGGCCATATTGAAGCGAAATTGTTCCTTTGGGGGGTTTTTACAATTTTTGGCCATTTTGAGGCGAAATTGTTCCTTTGGGGGGGGGTATTGCAACTTTTCGGCATTTTGAGGCGAAATTGTTCCTTTGGGGGGTATTGCAATTTTTTGCCATTTTGAGGCGAAATTGTTCCTTTGGGGGGGTATTGCAACTTTTGGCCATTTTGAAGCGAAATTGTTCCTTTCGGGGGGTATTGCAACTTTTCGGCATTTTGAGGCGAAATTGTTCCTTTGGGGGGGTATTGCAACTTTTGGCCATTTTGAAGCGAAATTGTTCCTTTGGGGGGGTATTGCAATTTTTAACCATCTTGAGGCGAAATTGTTCCTTTGGGGGGGTATTGCAACTTTTGGCCATTTTGAAGCGAAATTGTTCCTTTCGGGGGGTATTGCAACTTTTCAGCATTTTAAGGCGAAATTGTTCCTTTGGGGGGGTACTGCAATTTTTTGCCATTTTGAGGCGAAATTGTTCCTTTCGGGGGGTATTGCAACTTTTGGCCATTTTGAAGCGAAATTGTTCCTTTGGGGGGTATTGCATTTTTTTGCCATTTTGAGGCGAAATTGTTCCTTTGGGGGGGGTATTGCAACTTTTGGCCATTTTGAAGCGAAATTGTTCCTTTGGGGGGGGTATTGCAATTTTTTGCCATTTTGAGGCGAAATTGTTCCTTTGAGGGGGTATTGCAACTTTTGGCCATTTTGAAGCGAAATTGTTCCTTTGGGGGGGTATTGCAACTTTTCGGCATTTTGAGGCGAAATTGTTCCTTTGGGGGGTATTGCAATTTTTTGCCATTTTGAGGCGAAATTGTTCCTTTGGGGGGGTATTGCAACTTTTGGCCATTTTGAAGCGAAATTGTTCCTTGGGGGGGTATTGCAACTTTTGGCCATTTTGAAATGAAATTGTTCCTTTCGGGGGGTATTGCAACTTTTCAGCATTTTGAAGCGAAATTGTTCCTTTGGGGGGGTATTGCAATTTTTTGCCATTTTGAGGCGAAATTGTTCCTTTGGGGGGGTATTTCAATTTTTTGCCATTTTGAGGCGAAATTGTTCCTTTGGGGGGGTATTGCAACTTTTGGCCATTTTGAAGCGAAATTGTTCCTTTGGGGGGGTATTGCAATTTTTTGCCATTTTGAGGCGAAATTGTTCCTTTGGGGGGGTATTGCAACTTTTGGCCATATTGAAGCGAAATTGTTCCTTTGGGGGGTTTTTACAATTTTTGGCCATTTTGAGGCGAAATTGTTCCTTTGGGGGGTTTTTACAATTTTTGGCCATTTTGAGGCGAAATTGTTCCTTTCGGGGGGTATTGCAACTTTTCAACATTTTGAGGCGAAATTGTTCCTTTGGGGGGGTATTGCAACTTTTGGCCATTTTGAAGCGAAATTGTTCCTTTGGGGGGGTATTGCAATTTTTTGCCATTTTGAGGCGAAATTGTTCCTTTGGGGGGTATTGCAACTTTTGGCCATTTTGAAGCGAAATTGTTCCTTTGGGGGGGTATTGCAACTTTTCGCCATTTTGAAGCGAAATTGTTCCTTTGGGGGGGGTATTGCAATTTTTTGCCATTTTGAGGCGAAATTGTTCCTTTGGGGGGGTATTGCAACTTTTGGCCATTTTGAAGCGAAATTGTTCCTTTTGGGGGGTATTGCAACTTTTCGGCATTTTGAGGCGAAATTGTTCCTTTGGGGGGGTATTGCAACTTTTGGCCATTTTGAAGCGAAATTGTTCCTTTGGGGGGGTATTGCAATTTTTAACCATTTTGAGGCGAAATTGTTCCATTGGGGGGGTATTGCAACTTTTGGCCATTTTGAAGCGAAATTGTTCCTTTCGGGGGATATTGCAACTTTTCAGCATTTTGAGGCGAAATTGTTCCTTTGGGGGGGTATTGCAATTTTTTGCCATTTTGAGGCGAAATTGTTCCTTTGGGGGGTATTGCAACTTTTCGGCATTTCGAGGCGAAATTGTTCCTTTGGGGGGGTATTGCAACTTTTGGCCATTTTGAAGCGAAATTGTTCCTTTCGGGGGTTTTTACAATTTTTGGCCATTTTGAGGCGAAATTGTTCCTTTGGGGGGGTATTGCAACTTTTCGGCATTTTGAGGCGAAATTGTTCCTTTGGGGGGGTATTGCAACTTTTGGCCATTTTGAAGTGAAATTGTTCCTTTCGGGGGGTATTGCAACTTTTCGGCATTTTGAAGCGAAATTGTTCCTTTGGGGGGTATTGCAATTTTTTGCCATTTTGAGGCGAAATTGTTCCTTTGGGGGGGGGTATTGCAAATTTTGGCCATTTTGAAGCGAAATTGTTCCTTTGGGGGGGTATTGCAACTTTTCGGCATTTTGAGGCGAAATTGTTCCTTTGGGGGGGTATTGCAATTTTTTGCCATTTTGAGGTGAAATTGTTCCTTGGGGGGGTATTGCAACTTTTGGCCATTTTGAAGCGAAATTGTTCCTTTGGGGGGTATTGCATTTTTTTGCCATTTTGAGGCGAAATTGTTCCTTTGGGGGGGTATTGCAACTTTTGGCCATTTTGAAGCGAAATTGTTCCTTTGGGGGGGTATTGCAATTTTTTGCCATTTTGAGGCGAAATTGTTCCTTTGGGGGGGTATTGCAACTTTTGGCCTTTTTGAGGCGAAATTGTTCCTTTGGTGGGGTATTGCAACTTTTGGCCATTTTGAAGCGAAATTGTTCCTTTGGGGGGGTATTGCAACTTTTCGGCATTTTGAGGCGAAATTGTTCCTTTGGGGGGGTATTGCAATTTTTTGCCATTTTGAGGCGAAATTGTTCCTTTGGGGGGGTATTGCAACTTTTGGCCATTTTGAAGCGAAATTGTTCCTTTAAGGGGTATTGCAACTTTTCGGCATTTTGAGGCGAAATTGTTCCTTGGGGGGGTATTGCAACTTTTGGCCATTTTGAAGCGAAATTGTTCCTTTGGGGGGGTATTGCAATTTTTAACCATTTTGAGGCGAAATTGTTCCTTTGGGGGGGTATTGCAACTTTTGGCCATTTTGAAGTGAAATTGTTCCTTTCGGGGGGTATTGCAACTTTTCAGCATTTTGAAGCGAAATTGTTCCTTTGAGGGGGTATTGCAATTTTTTGCCATTTTGAGGCGAAATTGTTCCTTTGGGGGGGTATTGCAATTTTTTGCCATTTTGAGGCGAAATTGTTCCATTGGGGGGGTATTGCAACTTTTGGCCATTTTGAAGCGAAATTGTTCCTTTGGGGGGGTATTGCAACTTTTGGCCATATTGAAGCGAAATTGTTCCTTTGGGGGGTTTTTACAATTTTTGGCCATTTTGAGGCGAAATTGTTCCTTTGGGGGGGTATTGCAACTTTTGGCCATATTGAAGCGAAATTGTTCCTTTGGGGGGGTATTGCAATTTTTAACCATTTTGAGGCGAAATTGTTCCTTTGGGGGGGTATTGCAACTTTTGGCCATTTTGAAGCGAAATTGTTCCTTTCGGGGGGTATTGAAACTTTTCAGCATTTTGAGGCGAAATTGTTCCTTTGGGGGGGTATTGCAATTTTTTGCCATTTTGAGGCGAAATTGTTCCTTTGGGGGGGTATTGCAACTTTTGGCCATTTTGAAGCGAAATTGTTCCTTTGGGGGGGTATTGCAATTTTTTGCCATTTTGAGGCGAAATTGTTCCTTTGGGGGGGTATTGCAATTTTTTGCCATTTTGAGGCGAAATTGTTCCTTTGGGGGGGTATTGCAACTTTTGGCCATTTTGAAGCGAAATTGTTCCTTTAAGGGGTATTGCAACTTTTCGGCATTTTGAGGCGAAATTGTTCCTTGGGGGGGTATTGCAACTTTTGGCCATTTTGAAGCGAAATTGTTCCTTTGGGGGGGTATTGCAATTTTTAACCATTTTGAGGCGAAATTGTTCCTTTGGGGGGGTATTGCAACTTTTGGCCATTTTGAAGTGAAATTGTTCCTTTCGGGGGGTATTGCAACTTTTCAGCATTTTGAAGCGAAATTGTTCCTTTGAGGGGGTATTGCAATTTTTTGCCATTTTGAGGCGAAATTGTTCTTTTGGGGGGGTATTGCAATTTTTTGCCATTTTGAGGCGAAATTGTTCCTTTGGGGGGGTATTGCAACTTTTTGCCATATTGAAGCGAAATTGTTCCTTTGGGGGGTTTTTACAATTTTTGGCCATTTTGAGGCGAAATTGTTCCTTTCGGGGGGTATTGCAACTTTTCGGCATTTTGAGGCGAAATTGTTCCTTTGGGGGGGTATTGCAACTTTTGGCCATATTGAAGCGAAATTGTTCCTTTGTGGGGGTATTGCAATTTTTAACCATTTTGAGGCGAAATTGTTCCTATGGGGGGGTATTGCAACTTTTGGCCATTTTGAAGCAAAATTGTTCCTTTCGGGGGGTATTGAAACTTTTCAGCATTTTGAGGCGAAATTGTTCCTTTGGAGGGGTATTGCAATTTCTTGCCATTTTGAGGCGAAATTGTTCCTTTGGGGGGGTATTGCAACTTTTGGCCATTTTGAAGCGAAATTGTTCCTTTCGGGGGGTATTGCAACTTTTTGGCATTTTGAGGCGAAATTGTTCCTTTGGGGGGGTATTGCAACTTTTGGCCATATTGAAGCGAAATTGTTCCTTTGGGGGGGTATTGCAATTTTTAACCATTTTGAGGCGAAATTGTTCCTTTGGGGGGTATTGCAATTTTTTGCCATTTTGAGGCGAAATTGCTCCTTTGGGGGGGTATTGCAACTTTTGGCCATTTTGAAGCGAAATTGTTCCTTTGGGGGGGTATTGCAATTTTTTTTTCATTTTGAGGCGAAATTGTTCCTTTGGGGGGGTATTGCAAATTTTGGCCATTTTGAAGCGAAATTGTTCCTTTGGGGGGGTATTGCAATTTTTTGCCATTTTGAGGCGAAATTGTTCCTTTGGGGGGTATTGCAACTTTTCGGCATTTTGAGGCGAAATTGTTCCTTTGGGGGGGTATTGCAACTTTTGGCCATTTTGAAGCGAAATTGTTCCTTTGGGGGGTATTGAATTTTTTTGCCATTTTGAGGCGAAATTGTTCCTTTGGGGGGGTATTGCAACTTTTGGCCATTTTGAAGCGAGATTGTTCCTTTGGGGGGGTATTGCAACTTTTCGGCATTTTGAGGCGAAATTGTTCCTTTGGGGGGGTATTGCAATTTTTTGCCATTTTGAGGCGAAATTGTTCCTTTGGGGGGGTATTGCAACTTTTGGCCATTTTGAAGCGAAATTGTTCCTTTGGGGGGGTATTGCAATTTTTTGCCATTTTGAGGCGAAATTGTTCCTTGGGGGGTATTGCAACTTTTGGCCATATTGAAGCGAAATTGTTCCTTTGGGGGGTTTTTACAATTTTTGGCCATTTTGAGGCGAAATTGTTCCTTTCGGGGGGTATTGAAATTTTTTGCCATTTTGAGGCGAAATTGTTCCTTTGGGGGGGTATTGCAACTTTTGGCCATTTTGAAGCGAAATTGTTCCTTTGGGGGGGTATTGCAACTTTTCGGCATTTTGAGGCGAAATTGTTCCTTTGAGGGGGTATTGCAATTTTTTGCCATTTTGAGGCGAAATTGTTCCTTTGGGGGGGTATTGCAACTTTTGGCCATTTTGAAGCGAAATTGTTCCTTTCGGGGGGTATTGCAACTTTTCGGCATTTTGAGGCGAAATTGTTCCTTTGGGGGGGTATTGCAACTTTTGGCCATTTTGAAGCGAAATTGTTGCTTTGGGGGGGTATTGCAACTTTTCTGCATTTTGAGGCGAAATTGTTCCTTTGGGGGGGTATTGCAACTTTTGGCCATTTTGAAGCGAAATTGTTCCTTTCGGGGGGTATTGCAACTTTTCTGCATTTTGAGGCGAAATTGTTCCTTTGGGGGGGTATTGCAACTTTTGGCCATATTGAAGCGAAATTGTTCCTTTCTGTGGGTATTGCAACTTTTCAGCATTTTGAGGCGAAATTGTTCCTTTGGGGGGTATTGCAATTTTTTGCCATTTTGAGGCGAAATTGTTCCTTTGGGGGGGTATTGCAACTTTTCGGCATTTTGAGGCGAAATTGTTCCTTTGGGGGGTATTGCAATTTTTGGCTCTTTTGAAGCGAAATTGTTCCTTTGGGGGGGTATTGCAACTTTTCGGCATTTTGAGGCGAAATTGTTCCTTTAAGGGGGTATTGCAATTTTTTGCCATTTTGAGGCGAAATTGTTCCTTTGGGGGGGTATTGCAACTTTTGGCCTTTTTGAGGCGAAATTGTTCCTTTGGGGGGGTATTGCAACTTTTGGCCATTTTGAAGCGAAATTGTTCCTTTGGGGGGGTATTGCAACTTTTCGGCATTTTGAGGCGAAATTGTTCCTTTAAGGGGGTATTGCAACTTTTGGCCATTTTGAAGCGAAATTGTTCCTTTGGGGGGGTATTGCAACTTTTCGGCATTTTGAGGCGAAATTGTTCCTTGGGGGGGTATTGCAACTTTTGGCCATTTTGAAGCGAAATTGTTCTTTTCGGGGGGTATTGCAATTTTTTGCCATTTTGAGGCGAAATTGTTCCTTTCGGGGGGTATTGCAACTTTTCGGCATTTTGAGGCGAAATTGTTCCTTTGGGGGGGTATTGCAACTTTTGGCCATTTTGAAGCGAAATTGTTCCTTTGGGGGGTATTGCAACTTTTCGGCATTTTGAGGCGAAATTGTTCCTTTGGGGGGGTATTGCAATTTTTTGCCATTTTGTGGCGAAATTGTTCCTTTGGGGGGGTATTGCAACTTTTGGCCATTTTGAAGCGAAATTGTTCCTTTGGGGGGTATTGCAACTTTTCGGCATTTTGAGGCGAAATTGTTCCTTGGGGGGGTATTGCAACTTTTGGCCATTTTGAAGCGAAATTGTTCCTTTGGGGGGGTATTGCAATTTTTTGCCATTTTGAGGCGAAATTGTTCCTTTGGGGGGGTATTGCAACTTTTGGCCATTTTGAAGCGAAATTGTTCCTTTGGGGGGGTATTGCAATTTTTTGCCATTTTGAGGCGAAATTGTTCCTTTGGGGGGTTTTTACAATTTTTGGCCATTTTGAGGCGAAATTGTTCCTTTCGGGGGGTATTTCAACTTTTCGGCATTTTGAGGCGAAATTGTTCCTTTGGGGGGGTATTGCAACTTTTGGCCATTTTGAAGCGAAATTGTTCCTTTGGAGGGGTATTGCAATTTTTTGCCATTTTGAGGCGAAATTGTTCCTTTGGGGGGGTATTGCAACTTTTGGCCATTTTGAAGCGAAATTGTTCCTTTGGGGGGGTATTGCAACTTTTCGGCATTTTGAGGCGAAATTGTTCCTTTGGGGGGGTATTGCAATTTTTTGCCATTTTGAAGCGAAATTGTTCCTTTGGGGGGGTATTGCAACTTTTCGGCATTGTGAGGCGAAATTGTTCCTTTGGGGGGGGTATTGCAATTTTTTGCCATTTTGAGGCGAAATTGTTCCTTTGGGGGGGTATTGCAACTTTTCTGCATTTTGAGGCGAAATTGTTCCTTTGGGGGGGTATTGCAACTTTTGGCCATTTTGAAGCGAAATTGTTCCTTTCGGGGGGTATTGCAACTTTTCTGCATTTTGAGGCGAAATTGTTCCTTTGGGGGGGTATTGCAACTTTTGGCCATATTGAAGCGAAATTGTTCCTTTCTGTGGGTATTGCAACTTTTCAGCATTTTGAGGCGAAATTGTTCCTTTGGGGGGTATTGCAATTTTTTGCCATTTTGAGGCGAAATTGTTCCTTTGGGGGGGTATTGCAACTTTTCGGCATTTTGAGGCGAAATTGTTCCTTTGGGGGGTATTGCAATTTTTGGCTCTTTTGAAGCGAAATTGTTCCTTTGGGGGGGTATTGCAACTTTTCGGCATTTTGAGGCGAAATTGTTCCTTTAAGGGGGTATTGCAATTTTTTGCCATTTTGAGGCGAAATTGTTCCTTTGGGGGGGTATTGCAACTTTTGGCCTTTTTGAGGCGAAATTGTTCCTTTGGGGGGGTATTGCAACTTTTGGCCATTTTGAAGCGAAATTGTTCCTTTGGGGGGGTATTGCAACTTTTCGGCATTTTGAGGCGAAATTGTTCCTTTAAGGGGGTATTGCAACTTTTGGCCATTTTGAAGCGAAATTGTTCCTTTGGGGGGGTATTGCAACTTTTCGGCATTTTGAGGCGAAATTGTTCCTTGGGGGGGTATTGCAACTTTTGGCCATTTTGAAGCGAAATTGTTCTTTTCGGGGGGTATTGCAATTTTTTGCCATTTTGAGGCGAAATTGTTCCTTTCGGGGGGTATTGCAACTTTTCGGCATTTTGAGGCGAAATTGTTCCTTTGGGGGGGTATTGCAACTTTTGGCCATTTTGAAGCGAAATTGTTCCTTTGGGGGGTATTGCAACTTTTCGGCATTTTGAGGCGAAATTGTTCCTTTGGGGGGGTATTGCAATTTTTTGCCATTTTGTGGCGAAATTGTTCCTTTGGGGGGGTATTGCAACTTTTGGCCATTTTGAAGCGAAATTGTTCCTTTGGGGGGTATTGCAACTTTTCGGCATTTTGAGGCGAAATTGTTCCTTGGGGGGGTATTGCAACTTTTGGCCATTTTGAAGCGAAATTGTTCCTTTGGGGGGGTATTGCAATTTTTTGCCATTTTGAGGCGAAATTGTTCCTTTGGGGGGGTATTGCAACTTTTGGCCATTTTGAAGCGAAATTGTTCCTTTGGGGGGGTATTGCAATTTTTTGCCATTTTGAGGCGAAATTGTTCCTTTGGGGGGTTTTTACAATTTTTGGCCATTTTGAGGCGAAATTGTTCCTTTCGGGGGGTATTTCAACTTTTCGGCATTTTGAGGCGAAATTGTTCCTTTGGGGGGGTATTGCAACTTTTGGCCATTTTGAAGCGAAATTGTTCCTTTGGAGGGGTATTGCAATTTTTTGCCATTTTGAGGCGAAATTGTTCCTTTGGGGGGGTATTGCAACTTTTGGCCATTTTGAAGCGAAATTGTTCCTTTGGGGGGGTATTGCAACTTTTCGGCATTTTGAGGCGAAATTGTTCCTTTGGGGGGGTATTGCAATTTTTTGCCATTTTGAAGCGAAATTGTTCCTTTGGGGGGGTATTGCAACTTTTCGGCATTGTGAGGCGAAATTGTTCCTTTGGGGGGGTATTGCAATTTTTTGCCATTTTGAGGCGAAATTGTTCCTTTGGGGGGTATTGCAACTTTTGGCCATTTTGAAGCGAAATTGTTCCTTTCGAGGGGTATTGCAACTTTTCGGCATTTTGAGGCGAAATTGTTCCTTTGGGGGGGTATTGCAACTTTTGGCCATATTGAAGCGAAATTGTTCCTTTGGGGGGGTATTGCAACTTTTCGGCATTTTGAAGCGAAATTGTTCCTGTGGGGGGTATTGCAATTTTTTGCCATTTTGAGGCGAAATTGTTCCTTTGGGGGGGTATTGCAACTTTTGGCCATTTTGAAGCGAAATTGTTCCTTTGGGGGGGTATTGCAATTTTTTTTTCATTTTGAGGCGAAATTGTTCCTTTGGGGGGGTATTGCAAATTTTGGCCATTTTGAGGCGAAATTGTTCCTTTGGGGGGGTATTGCAATTTTTTGCCACTTTGAGGCGAAATTGTTCCTTTGGGGGGGTATTGCAACTTTTGGCCTTTTTGAGGCGAAATTGTTCCTTTGGGGGGGTATTGCAACTTTTGGCCATTTTGAAGCGAAATTGTTCCTTTGGGGGGGTATTGCAAATTTTCGGCATTTTGAGGCGTAATTGTTCCTTGGGGGGGTATTGCAACTTTTGGCCATTTTGAAGCGAAATTGTTCCTTTGGGGGGGTATTGCAATTTTTAACAATTTTGAGGCGAAATTGTTCCTTTGGGGGGGTATTGCAACTTTTGGCCATTTTGAAGTGAAATTGTTCCTTTCGGGGGGTATTGCAACTTTTCAGCATTTTGAAGCGAAATTGTTCCTTTGGGGGGGGTATTGCAATTTTTTGCCATTTTGAGGCGAAATTGTTCCTTTGGGGGGAAATTGCAATTTTTTGCCATTTTGAGGCGAAATTGTTCCTTTGGGGGGGTATTGCAACTTTTGGCCATTTTGAAGCGAAATTGTTCCTTTGGGGGGTATTGCAATTTTTTGCCATTTTGAGGCGAAATTGTTCCTTTGGGGGGGTATTGCAACTTTTGGCCATATTAAAGCGAAATTGTTCCTTTGGGGGGTTTTTACAATTTTTGGCCATTTTGAGGCTAAATTGTTCCTTTCGGGGGGTATTGCAACTTTTCGGCATTTTGAGGCAAAATTGTTCCTTTGGGGGGTATTGCAACTTTTGGCCATTTTGAAGCGAAATTGTTCCTTTGGGGGGGTATTGCAATTTTTTGCCATTTTGAGGCGAAATTGTTCCTTTGGGGGGGTATTGCAACTTTTGGCCATTTTGAAGCGAAATTGTTCCTTTCGGGGGGTATTGCAACTTTTCGGCATTTTGAGGCGAAATTGTTCCTTTGGGGGGGTACTGCAACTTTTGGCCATTTTGAAGCGAAATTGTTCCTTTGGGGGGGTATTGCAACTTTTCGGCATTTTGGGGCGAAATTGTTCCTTTGGGGGGGTATTGCAATTTTTTGCCATTTTGAGGCGAAATTGTTCCTTTGGGGGGTATTGCAACTTTTGGCCATTTTGAAGCGAAATTATTCCTTTCGGGGGGTATTGCAACTTTTCGGCATTTTGAGGCGAAATTGTTCCTTTGGGGGGTATTGCAACTTTTGGCCATATTGAAGCAAAATTGTTCCTTTGGGGGGGTATTGCAATTTTTAACCATTTTGAGGCAAAATTGTTCCTTTGGGGGGGTATTGCAACTTTTGGCCATTTTGAAGCGAAATTGTTCCTTTCGGGGGGTATTGCAACTTTTCAGCATTTTGAGGCGAAATTGTTCCTTTGGGGGGGTATTGCAACTTTTCGGCATTTTGAGGCGAAATTGTTCCTTTGGGGGGTATTGCAATTTTTTTTCCATTTTGAGGCGAAATTGTTCCTTTGGGGGGGTATTGCAACTTTTGGCCATTTTGAAGCGAAATTGTTCCTTTCGGGGGGTATTGCAATTTTTAACCATTTTGAGGCGAAATTGTTCCTTTGGGGGGGTATTGCAAATTTTGGCCATTTTGAAGCGAAATTGTTCCTTTGGGGGGGTATTGCAATTTTTTGCCATTTTGAGGCGAAATTGTTCCTTTGGGGGGGTATTGCAACTTTTCGGCATTTTGAGGCGAAATTGTTCCTTTGGGGGGGTATTGCAACTTTTGGCCATTTTGAAGCGAAATTGTTCCTTTGGGGGTATTGCATTTTTTTGCCATTTTGAGGCGAAATTGTTCCTTTGGCGGGGTATTGCAACTTTTGGCCATTTTGAAGCGAAATTGTTCCTTTGGGGGGGTATTGCAATTTTTTGCCATTTTGAGGCGAAATTGTTCCTTTGGGGGGGTATTGCAACTTTTGGCCATATTGAAGCGAAATTGTTCCTTTGGGGGGTTTTTACAATTTTTGGCCATTTTGAGGCGAAATTGTTCCTTTCGGGGGGTATTGCAACTTTTCGGCATTTTGAGGCAAAATTGTTCCTTTGGGGGGTATTGCAACTTTTGGCCATTTTGAAGCGAAATTGTTCCTTTGGGGGGTATTGCAATTTTTTGCCATTTTGAGGCGAAATTGTTCCTTTGGGGGGGTATTGCAACTTTTGGCCATTTTGAAGCGAAATTGTTCCTTTCGGGGGGTATTGCAACTTTTCGGCATTTTGAGGCGAAATTGTTCCTTTGGGGGGGTACTGCAACTTTTTGCCATTTTGAGGCGAAATTGTTCCTTTGGGGGGGTATTGCAACTTTTCGGCATTTTGAGGCGAAATTGTTCCTTTGGGGGGTATTGCAATTTTTTTTCCATTTTGAGGCGAAATTGTTTCTTTGGGGGGTATTGCAACTTTTGGCCATTTTGAAGCGAAATTGTTCCTTTCGGGGGGTATTGCAATTTTTAACCATTTTGAGGCGAAATTGTTCCTTTGGGGGGGTATTGCAAATTTTGGCCATTTTGAAGCGAAATTGTTCCTTTGGGGGGGTATTGCAATTTTTTGCCATTTTGAGGCGAAATTGTTCCTTTGGGGGGGTATTGCAACTTTTGGCCATTTTGAAGCGAAATTGTTCCTTTGGGGGTATTGCATTTTTTTGCCATTTTGAGGCGAAATTGTTCCTTTGGCGGGGTATTGCAACTTTTGGCCATTTTGAAGCGAAATTGTTCCTTTGGGGGGGTATTGCTATTTTTTGCCATTTTGAGGCGAAATTGTTCCTTTGGGGGGGTATTGCAACTTTTGGCCATTTTGAAGCGAAATTGTTCTTTTGGGGGGGTATTGCAACTTTTCGGCATTTTGAGGCGAAATTGTTCCTTTGGGGGGGTATTGCAATTTTTTGCCATTTTGAGGCGAAATTGTTCCTTTGGGGGGGTATTGCAACTTTTGGCCATTTTGAAGCGAAATTGTTCCTTTGGGGGGTATTGCAACTTTTCGGCATTTTGAGGCGAAATTGTTCCTTTGGGGGGGTATTGCAATTTTTTGCCATTTTGAGGCGAAATTGTTCCTTTGGGGGGGTATTGCAACTTTTGGCCATATTGAAGCGAAATTGTTCCTTTGGGGGGTTTTTACAATTTTTGGCCATTTTGAGGCGAAATTGTTCCTTTCGGGGGTTTTGCAACTTTTCGGCATTTTGAGGCGAAATTGTTCCTTTGGGGGGGTATTGCAACTTTTGGCCATTTTGAAGCGAAATTGTTCCTTTGGGGGGGTATTGCAATTTTTTGCCATTTTGAGGCGAAATTGTTCCTTTGGGGGGGTATTGCAACTTTTGGCCATTTTGAAGCGAAATTGTTCCTTTGGGGGGTATTGCAACTTTTCGGCATTTTGAGGCGAAATTGTTGCTTTGGGGGGGTATTACAATTTTTTGCCATTTTGAGGCGAAATTGTTCCTTTGGGGGGGTATTGCAACTTTTGGCCATTTTGAAGCGAAATTGTTCCTTTCGGGTGGTATTGCAACTTTTCGGCATTTTGAGGCGAAATTGTTCCTTTGGGGGGGTATTGCAACTTTTGGCCATATTGAAGCGAAATTGTTCCTTTGGGGGGGTATTGCAATTTTTAACCATTTTGAGGCGAAATTGTTCCTTTGGGGGGGTATTTCAACTTTTGGCCATTTTGAAGCGAAATTGTTCCTTTCGGGGGGTATTGCAACTTTTCAGCATTTTGACGCGAAATTGTTCCTTTGGGGGGGGTATTGCAACTTTTCAGCATTTTGAAGCGAAATTGTTCCTTTGGGGGGGTATTGCAATTTTTTGCCATTTTGAGGCGAAATTGTTCCTTTGGGGGGGTATTGCAATTTTTTGCCATTTTGAGGCGAAATTGTTCCTTTGGGGGGGTATTGCAACTTTTGGCCATATTGAAGCGAAATTGTTCCTTTGGGGGGGTATTGCAATTTTTTGCCATTTTGAGGCGAAATTGTTCCTTTGGGGGGGTATTGCAACTTTTGGCCATATTGAAGCGAAATTGTTCCTTTGGGGGGTTTTTACAATTTTTGGCCATTTTGAGGCGAAATTGTTCCTTTCGGGGGTTTTGCAACTTTTCGGCATTTTGAGGCGAAATTGTTCCTTTGGGGGGGTATTGCAACTTTTGGCCATTTTGAAGTGAAATTGTTCCTTTGGGGGGGTATTGCAATTTTTTGCCATTTTGAGGCGAAATTGTTCCTTTGGGGGGGTATTGCAACTTTTGGCCATTTTGAAGCGAAATTGTTCCTTTGGGGGGGTATTGCAACTTTTGGCCATTTTGAAGCGAAATTGTTCCTTTGGGGGGGTATTGCAACTTTTCGGCATTTTGAGGCGAAATTGTTCCTTTGGGGGGGTATTGCAATTTTTTGCCATTTTGAGGCGAAATTGTTCCTTTGGGGGGGTATTGCAACTTTTGGCCATTTTGAAGCGAAATTGTTCCTTTCGGGTGGTATTGCAACTTTTCGGCATTTTGAGGCGAAATTGTTCCTTTGGGGGGGTATTGCAACTTTTGGCCATATTGAAGCGAAATTGTTCCTTTGGGGGGGTATTGCAGTTTTTAACCATTTTGAGGCGAAATTGTTCCTTTGGGGGGGTATTGCAACTTTTGGCCATTTTGAGGCGAAATTGTTCCTTTGGGGGGGTATTGCAACTTTTCGGCATTTTGAGGCGAAATTGTTCCTTTGGGGGGGTATTGCAATTTTTCGCCATTTTGAGGTGAAATTGTTCCTTTGGGGGGTATTGCAACTTTTGGCCATTTTGAAGCGAAATTGTTCCTTTGGGGGGTATTGCATTTTTTTGCCATTTTGAGGCGAAATTGTTCCTTTTGGGGGTATTGCAATTTTTTGCCATTTTGAGGCGAAATTGTTCCTTTGGGGGGGTATTGCAACTTTTGGCCTTTTTGAGGCGAAATTGTTCCTTTGGGGGGGTATTGCAACTTTTGGCCATTTTGAAGCGAAATTGTTCCTTTGGGGGGGTATTGCAACTTTTCGGCATTTTAAAGCGAAATTGTTCCTTTGGGGGGGTATTGCAATTTTTTGCCATTTTGAGGCGAAATTGTTCCTTTGGGGGTGTATTGCAACTTTTCGGCATTTTGAGGCGAAATTGTTCCTTTGGGGGGTATTGCAATTTTTTTTCCATTTTGAGGCGTAATTGTTCCTTTGGGGGGGTATTGCAACTTTTGGCCATTTTGAAGCGAAATTGTTCCTTTAGGGGGGTATTGCAACTTTTCGGCATTTTGAAGCGAAATTGTTCCTTTGGGGGGTATTGCAATTTTTTGCCATTTTGAGGCGAAATTGTTCCTTTGGGGGGGTATTGCAACTTTTGGCCTTTTTGAGGCGAAATTGTTCCTTTGGGGGGGTATTGCAACTTTTGGCCATTTTGAAGCAAAATTGTTCCTTTGGGGGGGTATTGCAACTTTTCGGCATTTTGAGGCGAAATTGTTCCTTTGGGGGGGTATTGCAATTTTTTGCCATTTTGAGGCGAAATTGTTCCTTTGGGGGGTATTGCAACTTTTGGCCATTTTGAAGCGAAATTGTTCCTTTGGGGGGGTATTGCAACTTTTCGGCATTTTGAGGTGAAATTGTTTCTTGGGGGGGTATTGCAACTTTTGGCCATTTTAAAGCGAAATTGTTCCTTTGGGGGCGTATTGCAATTTTTAACCATTTTGAGGCAAAATTGTTCCTTTGGGGGGTTTTTACAATTTTTGGCCATTTTGAGGCGAAATTGTTCCTTTCGGGGGGTATTGCAACTTTTCGGCATTTTGAGGCGAAATTGTTCCTTTGGGGGGGTATTGCAACTTTTGGCCATTTTGAAGCGAAATTGTTCCTTTGGGGGGGTATTGCAATTTTTTGCCATTTTGAGGCGAAATTGTTCCTTTGGGGGTGTATTGCAATTTTTTGCCATTTTGAGGCGAAATTGTTCCTTTGGGGGGGTATTGCAACTTTTGGCCATTTTGAAGCGAAATTGTTCCTTTGGGGGGTATTGCAACTTTTCAGCATTTTGAGGCGAAATTGTTCCTTTGGGGGGGTATTGCAATTTTTTGCCATTTTGAGGCGAAATTGTTCCTTTGGGGGGGTATTGCAACTTTTCGGCATTTTGAGGCGAAATTGTTCCTTTGGGGGGTATTGCAATTTTTTTTCCATTTTGAGGCGAAATTGTTTCTTTGGGGGGGTATTGCAACTTTTGGCCATTTTGAAGCGAAATTGTTCCTTTCGGGGGGTATTGCAATTTTTAACCATTTTGAGGCGAAATTGTTCCTTTGGGGGGGTATTGCAAATTTTGGCCATTTTGAAGCGAAATTGTTCCTTTGGGGGGGTATTGCAATTTTTTGCCATTTTGAGGCGAAATTGTTCCTTTGGGGGGGTATTGCAACTTTTCGGCATTTTGAGGCGAAATTGTTCCTTTGGGGGGGTATTGCAATTTTTTGCCATTTTGAGGAGAAATTGTTCCTTTGGGGGGGTATTGCAACTTTTGGCCATTTTGAAGCGAAATTGTTCCTTTGGGGGTATTGCATTTTTTTGCCATTTTGAGGCGAAATTGTTCCTTTGGCGGGGTATTGCAACTTTTGGCCATTTTGAAGCGAAATTGTTCCTTTGGGGGGGTATTGCAATTTTTTGCCATTTTGAGGCGAAATTGTTCCTTTGGGGGGGTATTGCAACTTTTGGCCATTTTGAAGCGAAATTGTTCCTTTGGGGGGGTATTGCAACTTTTCGGCATTTTGAGGCGAAATTGTTCCTTTGGGGGGGTATTGCAATTTTTTGCCATTTTGAGGCGAAATTGTTCCTTTGGGGGGGTATTGCAACTTTTGGCCATTTTGAAGCGAAATTGTTCCTTTGGGGGGTATTGCAACTTTTCGGCATTTTGAGGCGAAATTGTTCCTTTGGGGGGGTATTGCAATTTTTTGCCATTTTGAGGCGAAATTGTTCCTTTGGGGGGGTATTGCAACTTTTGGCCATATTGAAGCGAAATTGTTCCTTTGGGGGGTTTTTACAATTTTTGGCCATTTTGAGGCGAAATTGTTCCTTTCGGGGGTTTTGCAACTTTTCGGCATTTTGAGGCGAAATTGTTCCTTTGGGGGGGTATTGCAACTTTTGGCCATTTTGAAGCGAAATTGTTCCTTTGGGGGGGTATTGCAATTTTTTGCCATTTTGAGGCGAAATTGTTCCTTTGGGGGGGTATTGCAACTTTTGGCCATTTTGAAGCGAAATTGTTCCTTTGGGGGGTATTGCAACTTTTCGGCATTTTGAGGCGAAATTGTTGCTTTGGGGGGGTATTACAATTTTTTGCCATTTTGAGGCGAAATTGTTCCTTTGGGGGGGTATTGCAACTTTTGGCCATTTTGAAGCGAAATTGTTCCTTTCGGGTGGTATTGCAACTTTTCGGCATTTTGAGGCGAAATTGTTCCTTTGGGGGGGTATTGCAACTTTTGGCCATATTGAAGCGAAATTGTTCCTTTGGGGGGGTATTGCAATTTTTAACCATTTTGAGGCGAAATTGTTCCTTTGGGGGGGTATTTCAACTTTTGGCCATTTTGAAGCGAAATTGTTCCTTTCGGGGGGTATTGCAACTTTTCAGCATTTTGACGCGAAATTGTTCCTTTGGGGGGGGTATTGCAACTTTTCAGCATTTTGAAGCGAAATTGTTCCTTTGGGGGGGTATTGCAATTTTTTGCCATTTTGAGGCGAAATTGTTCCTTTGGGGGGGTATTGCAATTTTTTGCCATTTTGAGGCGAAATTGTTCCTTTGGGGGGGTATTGCAACTTTTGGCCATATTGAAGCGAAATTGTTCCTTTGGGGGGGTATTGCAATTTTTTGCCATTTTGAGGCGAAATTGTTCCTTTGGGGGGGTATTGCAACTTTTGGCCATATTGAAGCGAAATTGTTCCTTTGGGGGGTTTTTACAATTTTTGGCCATTTTGAGGCGAAATTGTTCCTTTCGGGGGTTTTGCAACTTTTGGCCATTTTGAAGCGAAATTGTTCCTTTGGGGGGGTATTGCAACTTTTCGGCATTTTGAGGCGAAATTGTTCCTTTGGGGGGGTATTGCAATTTTTTGCCATTTTGAGGCGAAATTGTTCCTTTGGGGGGGTATTGCAACTTTTGGCCATTTTGAAGCGAAATTGTTCCTTTCGGGTGGTATTGCAACTTTTCGGCATTTTGAGGCGAAATTGTTCCTTTGGGGGGGTATTGCAACTTTTGGCCATATTGAAGCGAAATTGTTCCTTTGGGGGGGTATTGCAGTTTTTAACCATTTTGAGGCGAAATTGTTCCTTTGGGGGGGTATTGCAACTTTTGGCCATTTTGAGGCGAAATTGTTCCTTTGGGGGGGTATTGCAACTTTTCGGCATTTTGAGGCGAAATTGTTCCTTTGGGGGGGTATTGCAATTTTTTGCCATTTTGAGGTGAAATTGTTCCTTTGGGGGGTATTGCAACTTTTGGCCATTTTGAAGCGAAATTGTTCCTTTGGGGGGTATTGCATTTTTTTGCCATTTTGAGGCGAAATTGTTCCTTTTGGGGGTATTGCAATTTTTTGCCATTTTGAGGCGAAATTGTTCCTTTGGGGGGGTATTGCAACTTTTGGCCTTTTTGAGGCGAAATTGTTCCTTTGGGGGGGTATTGCAACTTTTGGCCATTTTGAAGCGAAATTGTTCCTTTGGGGGGGTATTGCAACTTTTCGGCATTTTAAAGCGAAATTGTTCCTTTGGGGGGGTATTGCAATTTTTTGCCATTTTGAGGCGAAATTGTTCCTTTGGGGGTGTATTGCAACTTTTCGGCATTTTGAGGCGAAATTGTTCCTTTGGGGGGTATTGCAATTTTTTTTCCATTTTGAGGCGTAATTGTTCCTTTCGGGGGGTATTGCAACTTTTGGCCATTTTGAAGCGAAATTGTTCCTTTAGGGGGGTATTGCAACTTTTCGGCATTTTGAAGCGAAATTGTTCCTTTGGGGGGTATTGCAATTTTTTGCCATTTTGAGGCGAAATTGTTCCTTTGGGGGGGTATTGCAACTTTTGGCCTTTTTGAGGCGAAATTGTTCCTTTGGGGGGGTATTGCAACTTTTGGCCATTTTGAAGCAAAATTGTTCCTTTGGGGGGGTATTGCAACTTTTCGGCATTTTGAGGCGAAATTGTTCCTTTGGGGGGGTATTGCAATTTTTTGCCATTTTGAGGCGAAATTGTTCCTTTGGGGGGTATTGCAACTTTTGGCCATTTTGAAGCGAAATTGTTCCTTTGGGGGGGTATTGCAACTTTTCGGCATTTTGAGGCGAAATTGTTTCTTGGGGGGGTATTGCAACTTTTGGCCATTTTAAAGCGAAATTGTTCCTTTGGGGGGGTATTGCAATTTTTAACCATTTTGAGGCAAAATTGTTCCTTTGGGGGGTTTTTACAATTTTTGGCCATTTTGAGGCGAAATTGTTCCTTTCGGGGGGTATTGCAACTTTTCGGCATTTTGAGGCGTAATTGTTCCTTTGGGGGGGTATTGCAACTTTTGGCCATTTTGAAGCGAAATTGTTCCTTTGGGGGGGTATTGCAATTTTTTGCCATTTTGAGGCGAAATTGTTCCTTTGGGGGTGTATTGCAATTTTTTGCCATTTTGAGGCGAAATTGTTCCTTTGGGGGGGTATTGCAACTTTTGGCCATTTTGAAGCGAAATTGTTCCTTTGGGGGGTATTGCAAATTTTCGGCATTTTTAGGCGAAATTGTTCCTTTGGGGGGTATTGGAACTTTTGGCCATTTTGAAGCGAAATTGTTCCTTTGGGGGGTATTGCAACTTTTTGCCATTTTGAAGCGAAATTGTTCCTTTGGGGGGGTATTGCAACTTTTCGGCATTTTGAGGCGAAATTGTTCCTTTGGGGGGGTATTGCAATTTTTTGCCATTTTGAGGCGAAATTGTTCCTTTGGGGGGGTATTGCAACTTTTGGCCATTTTGAAGCGAAATTGTTCCTTTCGGGGGGTATTGCAACTTTTCGGCATTTTGAGGCGAAATTGTTCCTTTGGGGGGGTATTGCAACTTTTGGCCATATTGAAGCGAAATTGTTCCTTTGGGGTGGTATTGCAATTTTTAACCATTTTGAGGTGAAATTGTTCCTTTGGGGGGGTATTGCAACGTTTGGCCATTTTGAAGCGAAATTGTTCCTTTCGGGGGGTATTGCAACTTTTCGGCATTTTGAAGCGAAATTGTTCCTTTGGGGGGTATTGCAATTTTTTGCCATTTTGAGGCGAAATTGTTCCTTTGGGGGGTATTGCAACTTTTGGCCATTTTGAGGCGAAATCGTTCCTTTGGGGGGGGTATTGCAAATTTTGGCCATTTTGAAGCGAAATTGTTCCTTTGGGGGGGGTATTGCATTTTTTTGCCATTTTAAGGCGAAATTGTTCCTTTGGGGGGGTATTGCAACTTTTGGCCATTTTGAGGCGAAATTGTTCCTTTGGGGGTGTATTGCAATTTTTTGCCATTTTGAGGCGAAATTGTTCCTTTGGGGGGGGTATTGCAACTTTTGGCCATTTTGAAGCGAAATTGTTCCTTTGGGGGGTATTGCAAATTTTCGGCATTTTGAGGCGAAATTGTTCCTTTGGGGGGTATTGCAACTTTTGGCCATTTTGAAGCGAAATTGTTCCTTTGGGGGGTATTGCAACTTTTTGCCATTTTGAAGCGAAATTTTTCCTTTGGGGGGGTATTGCAACTTTTCGGCATTTTGAGGCGAAATTGTTCCTTTGGGGGGGTATTGCAATTTTTTGCCATTTTGAGGCAAAATTGTTCCTTTGGGGGGGTATTGCAACTTTTGGCCATTTTGAAGCGAAATTGTTCCTTTCGGGGGGTATTGCAACTTTTCGGCATTTTGAGGCGAAATTGTTCCTTTGGGGGGGTATTGCAACTTTTGGCCATATTGAAGCGAAATTGTTCCTTTGGGGGGGTATTGCAATTTTTAACCATTTTGAGGTGAAATTGTTCCTTTGGGGGGTATTGCAATGTTTGGTCATTTTGAAGCGAAATTGTTCCTTTCGGGGGGTATTGCAACTTTTCGGCATTTTGAAGCGAAATTGTTCCTTTGGGGGGTATTGCAATTTTTTGCCATTTTGAGGCGAAATTGTTGCTTTGGGGGGGGGTATTGCAAATTTTGGCCATTTTGAAGCGAAATTGTTCCTTTGGGGGGGTATTGCATTTTTTTCCCATTTTAAGGCGAAATTGTTCCTTTGGGGGGGTATTGCAACTTTTCGGCATTTTGAGGCGAAATTGTTCCTTTGGGGGGGTATTGCAATTTTTTGCCATTTTGAGGCGAAATTGTTCCTTTGGGGGGTATTGCAACTTTTGGCCTTTTTGAGGCGAAATTGTTCCTTTGGGGGGGTATTGCAACTTTTGGCCATTTTGAAGCGAAATTGTTCCTTTGGGGGGTATTGCAACTTCTCGGCATTTTGAGGCGAAATTGTTCCTTGGGGGGGTATTGCAACTTTTGGCCATTTTGAAGCGAAATTGTTCCTTTGGGGGGGTATTGCAATTTTTAACCATTTTGAGGCGAAATTTTTCCTTTGGGGGGGTATTGCAACTTTTGGCCATTTTGAAGTGAAATTGTTCCTTTGGGGGGGTATTGCAACTTTTGGCCATTTTGAAGCGAAATTGTTCCTTTGGGGGGTATTGCAACTTCTTGGCATTTTGAGGCGAAATTGTTCCTTGGGGGGGTATTGCAACTTTTGGCCATTTTGAAGCGAAATTGTTCCTTTGGGGGGGTATTGCAATTTTTTGCCATTTTGAGGCGAAATTGTTCCTTTGGGGGGTATTGCAACTTTTGGCCATATTGAAGCGAAATTGTTCCTTTGGGGGGCTTTTACAATTTTTGGCTATTTTGAGGCGAAATTGTTCCTTTCAGGGGGTATTGCAACTTTTCGGCATTTTGAGGCGAAATTGTTCCTTTAGGGGGGTATTGCAACTTTTGGCCATTTTGAAGCGAAATTGTTCCTTTGGGGGGGTATTGCAATTTTTTGCATTTTGAGGCGAAATTGTTCCTTTGGGGGGGTATTGCAACTTTTGGCCATTTTGAAGCGAAATTGTTCTTTTGGGGGGGTATTGCAACTTTTCGGCATTTTGAGGCGAAATTGTTCCTTTGGGGGGGTATTGCAACTTTTGGCCATTTTGAAGCGAAATTGTTCCTTTCGGGGGGTATTGCAACTTTTCGGCATTTTGAGGCGAAATTGTTCCTTTGGGGGGGTATTGCAACTTTTGGCCATTTTGAAGCGAAATTGTTCCTTTGGGGGGGTATTGCAACTTTTGGCCATTTTGAAGCGAAATTGTTCCTTTGGGGGGGTATTGCAATTTTTTGCCATTTTGAGGCGAAATTGTTCCTTTGGGGGGGTATTGCAACTTTTGGCCATTTTGAAGCGAAATTGTTCCTTTCGGGGGGTATTGCAACTTTTCGGCATTTTGAGGCGAAATTGTTCCTTTGGGGGGTATTGCAATTTTTTGCCATTTTGAGGCGAAATTGTTCCTTTGGGGGGGTATTGCAACTTTTGGCCATTTTGAAGCGAAATTGTTCCTTTCGGGGGGTATTGCAACTTTTCGGCATTTTGAGGCGAAATTGTTCCTTTGGGGGGGTATTGCAACTTTTGGCCATTTTGAAGCGAAATTGTTCCTTTGGGGGGGTATTGCAACTTTTGGCCATTTTGAAGCGAAATTGTTCCTTTGGGGGGGTATTGCAACTTTTGGCCATTTTGAAGCGAAATTGTTCCTTTGCGGGGGTATTGCAACTTTTAGCCATTTTGAAGCGAAACTGTTCCTTTCGGGGGGTATTGCAACTTTTCAGCATTTTGAGGCGAAATTGTTCCTTTGGGAGGGGTATTGCAAATTTTTGCCATTTTGAGGCGAAATTGTTCCTTTGGGGGGTATTGCAACTTTTGGCCATTTTGAAGCGAAATTGTTGCTTTGGGGGGTATTGCATTTTTTTGCCATTTTGAGGCGAAATTGTTCCTTTGGGGGGTATTGCAATTTTTTGCCATTTTGAGGCGAAATTGTTCCTTTGCGGGGGTATTGCAACTTTTCGGCATTTTGAGGCGAAATTGTTCCTTTGGGGGGTATTGCAATTTTTTTTCCATTTTGAGGCGTAATTGTTCCTTTGGGGGGGTATTGCAACTTTTGGCCATTTTGAAGCGAAATTGTTCCTTTCGGGGGGTATTGCAACTTTTCGGCATTTTGAAGCGAAATTGTTCCTTTGGGGGGTATTGCAATTTTTTGCCATTTTGAGGCGAAATTGTTCCTTTGGGGGGGTATTGCAACTTTTGGCCATTTTGAAGCGAAATTGTTCCTTTGGGGGGGTATTGCATTTTTTTGCCATTTTGAGGCGAAATTGTTCCTTTGGGGGGGTATTGCAATTTTTTGCCATTTTGAAGCGAAATTGTTCCTTTGGGGGGGTATTGCAACTTTTCGGCATTTTGAGGCGAAATTGTTTCTTGGGGGGGTATTGCAACTTTTGGCCATTTTAAAGCGAAATTGTTCCTTTGGGGGGGTATTGCAATTTTTAACCAATTTGAGGCGAAATTGTTCCTTTGGGGGGGTATTGCAACTTTTGGCCATTTTGAAGTGAAATTGTTCCTTTCGGGGGGTATTGCAACTTTTCAGCATTTTGAAGCGAAATTGTTCCTTTGGGGGGGTATTGCAATTTTTTGCCATTTTGAGGCGAAATTGTTCCTTTGGGGGGGTATTGCAACTTTTGGCCATATTGAAGCGAAATTGTTCCTTTGGGGGGTTTTTACAATTTTTGGCCATTTTGAGGCGAAATTGTTCCTTTCGGGGGGTATTGCAACTTTTCGGCATTTTGAGGCGAAATTGTTCCTTTGGGGGGGTATTGCAACTTTTGGCCATTTTGAAGCGAAATTGTTCCTTTCGGGGGGTATTGCAACTTTTGGCCATTTTGAAGCGAAATTGTTCCTTTGGGGGGGTATTGCAATTTTTTGCCATTTTGAGGCGAAATTGTTCCTTTGGGGGGGTATTGCAACTTTTGGCCATTTTGAAGCGAAATTGTTCCTTTCGGGGGGGTATTGCAACTTTTCGGCATTTTGAGGCGAAATTGTTCCTTTGGGGGGGTATTGCAACTTTTGGCCATTTTGAAGCGAAATTGTTCCTTTGGGGGGGTATTGCAACTTTTGGCCATTTTGAAGCGAAATTGTTCCTTTGGGGGGGTATTGCAATTTTTTGCCATTTTGAGGCGAAATTGTTCCTTTGGGGGGGTATTGCAACTTTTGGCCATTTTGAAGCGAAATTGTTCCTTTGGGGGGGTATTGCAATTTTTTGCCATTTTGAGGCGAAATTGTTCCTTTGGGGGGGTATTGCAACTTTTGGCCTTTTTGAGGCGAAATTGTTCCTTTGGGGGGGTATTGCAACTTTTCGGCATTTTGAGGCGAAATTGTTCCTTTGGGGGGGTATTGCAATTTTTTGCCATTTTGAGGCGAAATTGTTCCTTTGGGGGGTATTGCAACTTTTGGCCATTTTGATGCGAAATTGTTCCTTTGGGGGGGTATTGCAACTTTTCGGCATTTTGAGGCGAAATTGTTTCTTGGGGGGGTATTGCAACTTTTGGCCATTTTAAAGCGAAATTGTTCCTTTGGGGGGGTATTGCAATTTTTAACCATTTTGAGGCGAAATTGTTCCTTTGGGGGGGTATTGCAACTTTTGGCCATTTTGAAGGGAAATTGTTCCTTTCGGGGGGTATTGCAACTTTTCAGCATTTTGAAGCGAAATTGTTCCTTTTGGGGGGGTATTGCAATTTTTTGCCATTTTGAGGCGAAATTGTTCCTTTGGGGGGGTATTGCAACTTTTGGCCATTTTGAAGCGAAATTGTTCCTTTGGGGGGGTATTGCAATTTTTTGCCATTTTGAGGCGAAATTGTTCCTTTGGGGGGGTATTGCAACTTTTGGCCATTTTGAAGCGAAATTGTTCTTTTGGGGGGGTATTGCAACTTTTCGGCATTTTGAGGCGAAATTGTTCCTTTGGGGGGGTATTGCAACTTTTGGCCATTTTGAAGCGAAATTGTTCCTTTCGGGGGGTATTGCAACTTTTCGGCATTTTGAGGCGAAATTGTTCCTTTGGGGGGGTATTGCAACTTTTAACCATTTTGAAGCGAAATTGTTCCTTTGGGGGGGTATTGCAACTTTTGGCCATTTTGAAGCGAAATTGTTCCTTTGGGGGGGTATTGCAATTTTTTGCCATTTTGAGGCGAAATTGTTCCTTTGGGGGGGTATTGCAACTTTTGGCCATTTTGAAGCGAAATTGTTCCTTTCGGGGGGTATTGCAACTTTTCGGCATTTTGAGGCGAAATTGTTCCTTTGGGGGGGTATTGCAATTTTTTGCCATTTTGAGGCGAAATTGTTCCTTTGGGGGGGTATTGCAACTTTTGGCCATTTTGAAGCGAAATTGTTCCTTTCGGGGGGTATTGCAACTTTTCGGCATTTTGAGGCGAAATTGTTCCTTTGGGGGGGTATTGCAACTTTTGGCCATTTTGAAGCGAAATTGTTCCTTTGGGGGGGTATTGCAACTTTTGGCCATTTTGAAGCGAAATTGTTCCTTTGGGGGGGTATTGCAACTTTTGGCCATTTTGAAGCGAAATTGTTCCTTTGCGGGGGTATTGCAACTTTTGGCCATTTTGAAGCGAAACTGTTCCTTTCGGGGGGTATTGCAACTTTTCAGCATTTTGAGGCGAAATTGTTCCTTTGGGAGGGGTATTGCAAATTTTTGCCATTTTGAGGCGAAATTGTTCCTTTGGGGGGTATTGCAACTTTTGGCCATTTTGAAGCGAAATTGTTGCTTTGGGGGGTATTGCATTTTTTTGCCATTTTGAGGCGAAATTGTTCCTTTGGGGGGTATTGCAATTTTTTGCCATTTTGAGGCGAAATTGTTCCTTTGCGGGGGTATTGCAACTTTTCGGCATTTTGAGGCGAAATTGTTCCTTTGGGGGGTATTGCAATTTTTTTTCCATTTTGAGGCGTAATTGTTCCTTTGGGGGGGTATTGCAACTTTTGGCCATTTTGAAGCGAAATTGTTCCTTTCGGGGGGTATTGCAACTTTTCAGCATTTTGAAGCGAAATTGTTCCTTTGGGGGGTATTGCAATTTTTTGCCATTTTGAGGCGAAATTGTTCCTTTGGGGGGGTATTGCAACTTTTGGCCATTTTGAAGCGAAATTGTTCCTTTGGGGGGGTATTGCATTTTTTTGCCATTTTGAGGCGAAATTGTTCCTTTGGGGGGGTATTGCAATTTTTTGCCATTTTGAGGCGAAATTGTTCCTTTGGGGGGGTATTGCAACTTTTGGCCTTTTTGAGGCGAAATTGTTCCTTTGGGGGGGTATTGCAACTTTTCGGCATTTTGAGGCGAAATTGTTCCTTTGGGGGGGTATTGCAATTTTTTGCCATTTTGAGGCGAAATTGTTCCTTTGGGGGGTATTGCAACTTTTGGCCATTTTGAAGCGAAATTGTTCCTTTGGGGGGGTATTGCAACTTTTCGGCATTTTGAGGCGAAATTGTTTCTTGGGGGGGTATTGCAACTTTTGGCCATTTTAAAGCGAAATTGTTCCTTTGGGGGGGTATTGCAATTTTTAACCATTTTGAGGCGAAATTGTTCCTTTGGGGGGGTATTGCAACTTTTGGCCATTTTGAAGTGAAATTGTTCCTTTCGGGGGGTATTGCAACTTTTCAGCATTTTGAAGCGAAATTGTTCCTTTGGGGGGGTATTGCAATTTTTTGCCATTTTGAGGCGAAATTGTTCCTTTGGGGGGGTATTGCAACTTTTGGCCATTTTGAAGCGAAATTGTTCCTTTCGGGGGGGTATTGCAACTTTTCGGCATTTTGAGGCGAAATTGTTCCTTTGGGGGGGTATTGCAACTTTTGGCCATTTTGAAGCGAAATTGTTCCTTTGGGGGGGTATTGCAACTTTTGGCCATTTTGAAGCGAAATTGTTCCTTTGGGGGGGTATTGCAATTTTTTGCCATTTTGAGGCGAAATTGTTCCTTTGGGGGGGTATTGCAACTTTTGGCCATTTTGAAGCGAAATTGTTCCTTTGGGGGGGTATTGCAATTTTTTGCCATTTTGAGGCGAAATTGTTCCTTTGGGGGGGTATTGCAACTTTTGGCCTTTTTGAGGTGAAATTGTTCCTTTGGGGGGGTATTGCAACTTTTCGGCATTTTGAGGCGAAATTGTTCCTTTGGGGGGGTATTGCAACTTTTGGCCATTTTGAAGCGAAATTGTTCCTTTGGGGGGGTATAGCAATTTTTTTTTCATTTTGAGGCGAAATTGTTCCTTTGGGGGGGTATTGCAAATTTTGGCCATTTTGAAGCGAAATTGTTCCTTTGGGGGGTATTGCAATTTTTAACCATTTTGAGGCGAAATTTTTCCTTTGGGGGGGTATTGCAACTTTTGGCCATTTTGAAGTGAAATTGTTCCTTTCGGGGGGTATTGCAACTTTTGGCCTTTTTGAGGCGAAATTGTTCCTTTGGGGGGGTATTGCAACTTTTGGCCATTTTGAAGCGAAATTGTTCCTTTGGGGGGTATTGCAACTTCTCGGCATTTTGAGGCGAAATTGTTCCTTGGGGGGTATTGCAACTTTTGACCATTTTGAAGCGAAATTGTTCCTTTGGGGGGGTATTGCAATTTTTTGACATTTTGAGGCGAAATTGTTCCTTTGGGGGGGTATTGCAACTTTTGGCCATATTGAAGCGAAATTGTTCCTTTGGGGGGTTTTTACAATTTTTGGCCATTTTGAGGCGAAATTGTTCCTTTCGGGGGGTATTGCAACTTTTCGGCATTTTGAGGCGAAATTGTTCCTTTGGGGGGGTATTGCAACTTTTGGCCATTTTGAAGCGAAATTGTTCCTTTGGGGGGGTATTGCAATTTTTTGCATTTTGAAGCGAAATTGTTCCTTTGGGGGGGTATTGCAACTTTTCGGCATTTTGAGGCGAAATTGTTCCTTTGGGGGGGTATTGCAATTTTTTGCCATTTTGAGGCGAAATTGTTCCTTTGGGGGGGTATTGCAACTTTTGGCCATTTTGAAGCGAAATTGTTCCTTTGGGGGGGTATTGCAACTTTTGGCCATTTTGAAGCGAAATTGTTCCTTTGGGGGGGTATTGCAATTTTTTGCCATTTTGAGGCGAAATTGTTCCTTTGGGGGGGTATTGCAACTTTTCAGCATTTTGAGGCGAAATTGTTCCTTTGGGGGGGTATTGCAATTTTTTGCCATTTTGAGGCGAAATTGTTCCTTTGGGGGGGGGTATTGCAACTTTTCGGCATTTTGAGGCGAAATTGTTCCTTTGGGGGGTATTGCAATTTTTTTTCCATTTTGAGGCGAAATTGTTCCTTTGGGGGGGTATTGCAACTTTTGGCCATTTTGAAGCGAAATTGTTCCTTTCGGGGGGTATTGCAATTTTTAACCATTTTGAGGCGAAATTGTTCCTTTGGGGGGGTATTGCAACTTTTGGCCATTTTGAAGCGAAATTGTTCCTTTCGGGGGGTATTGCAACTTTTCAGCATTTTGAGGCGAAATTGTTCCTTTGGGGGGGTATTGCAACTTTTCGGCATTTTGAGGCGAAATTGTTCCTTTGGGGGGTATTGCAACTTTTGGCCATTTTGAAGCGAAATTGTTCCTTTGGGGGGGTATTGCAATTTTTTTTTCATTTTGAGGCGAAATTGTTCCTTTGGGGGGGTATTGCAAATTTTGGCCATTTTGAAGCGAAATTGTTCCTTTGGGGGGGTATTGCAATTTTTTGTCATTTTGAGGTGAAATTGTTCCTTTGGGGGGGTATTGCAACTTTTGGCCATTTTGAAGCGAAATTGTTCCTTTGGGGGGTATTGCATTTTTTTGCCATTTTGAGGCGAAATTGTTCCTTTGGCGGGGTATTGCAACTTTTGGCCATTTTGAAACGAAATTGTTCCTTAGGGGGGGTATTGCAATTTTTTACCATTTTGAGGCGAAATTGTTCCTTTGGGGGGTATTGCAACTTTTGGCCTTATGAGGCGAAATTGTTCCTTTGGGGGGGTATTGCAACTTTTGGCCATTTTGAAGCGAAATTGTTCCTTTGGGGGGGTATTGCAACTTTTCGGCATTTTGAGGCGAAATTGTTCTTTGGGGGGGTATTGCAATTTTTTGCCATTTTGAGGCGAAATTGTTCCTTTGGGGGGGTATTGCAACTTTTGGCCATTTTGAAGCGAAATTGTTCCTTTGGGGGGGTATTGCAACTTTTCGGCATTTTGAGGCGAAATTGTTCCTTGGGGGGGTATTGCAATTTTTAACCATTTTGAGGCGAAATTGTTCCTTTGGGGGGGTATTGCAACTTTTGGCCATTTTGAAGTGAAATTGTACCTTTCGGGGGGTATTGCAACTTTTCAGCATTTTGAAGCGAAATTGTTCCTTTGGGGGGGTATTGCAATTTTTTGCCATTTTGAGGCGAAATTGTTCCTTTGGGGGGGTATTGCAATTTTTTGCCATTTTGAGGCGAAATTGTTCCTTTGGGGGGTATTGCAACTTTTGGCCATTTTGAAGCGAAATTGTTCCTTTGGGGGGTATTGCAATTTTTTGCCATTTTGAGGCGAAATTGTTCCTTTGGGGGGGTATTGCAACTTTTGGCCATATTGAAGCGAAATTGTTCCTTTGGGGGGTTTTTACAATTTTTGGCCATTTTGAGGCGAAATTGTTCCTTTCGGGGGTATTGCAACTTTTCGGCATTTTGAGGCGAAATTGTTCCTTTTGGGGGGTATTGCAACTTTTCGGCATTTTGAGGCGAAATTGTTCCTTTGGGGGGGTATTGCAACTTTTGGCCATATTGAAGCGAAATTGTTCCTTTGGGGGGGTATTGCAATTTTTAACCATTTTGAGGCGAAATTGTTCCTTTGGGGGGGTATTGCAACTTTTGGCCATTTTGAAGCGAAATTGTTCCTTTCGGGGGGTATTGCAACTTTTCGGCATTTTGAGGCGAAATTGTTCCTTTGGGGGGTATTGCAACTTTTGGCCATTTTGAAGCGAAATTGTTCCTTTGGGGGGTATTGCAATTTTTTGCCATTTTGAGGCGAAATTGTTCCTTTGGGGGGGTATTGCAACTTTTCGGCATTTTGAGGCGAAATTGTTCCTTTGGGGGGGTTTTGCAATTTTTTGCCATTTTGAGGCGAAATTGTTTCTTTCGGGGGGTATTGCAACTTTTCGGCATTTTGAGGCGAAATTGTTCCTTTGGGGGGGTATTGCAACTTTTGGCCATATTGAAGCGAAATTGTTCCTTTGGGGGGGTATTGCAATTTTTAACCATTTTGAGGCGAAATTGTTCCTTTGGGGGGGTATTGCAACTTTTGGCCATTTTGAAGCGAAATTGTTCCTTTCGGGGGGTATTGCAACTTTTCGGCATTTTGAGGCGAAATTGTTCCTTTGGGGGGGTATTGCAACTTTTGGCCATATTGAAGCGAAATTGTTCCTTTGGGGGGGTATTGCAATTTTTTGCCATTTTGAGGCGAAATTGTTCCTTTGGGGGGTATTGCAACTTTTGGCCATTTTGAAGCGAAATTGTTCCTTTGGGGGGTATTGCAATTTTTTTTTCATTTTGAGGCGAAATTGTTCCTTTGGGAAGGAATTGCAAATTTTGGCCATTTTGAAGCGAAATTGTTCCTTTGGGGGGGTATTGCAATTTTTTGCCATTTTGAGGCGAAATTGTTCCTTTGGGGGGGTATTGCAACTTTTCGGCATTTTGAGGCGAAATTGTTCCTTTGGGGGGGTATTGCAATTTTTTGCCATTTTGAGGTGAAATTGTTCCTTTGGGGGGGTATTGCAAATTTTGGCCATTTTGAGGCGAAATTGTTCCTTTGGGGGGGTATTGCAATTTTTTGCCATTTTGAGGTGAAATTGTTCCTTTGGTGGGGGTATTGCAACTTTTGGCCATTTTGAAGCGAAATTGTTCCTTTGGGGGGGTATTGCAATTTTTTGCCATTTTGAGGCGAAATTGTTCCTTTCGGGGGGTATTGCAACTTTTGGCCATTTTGAAGCGAAATTGTTCCTTTGGGGGGTATTGCAACTTCTCGGCATTTTGAGGCGAAATTGTTCCTTGGGGGGGTATTGCAACTTTTGGCCATTTTGAAGCGAAATTGTTCCTTTGGGGGGGTATTGCAATTTTTTGCCATTTTGAGGCAAAATTGTTCCTTTGGGGGGGTATTGCAACTTTTGGCCATATTGAAGCGAAATTGTTCCTTTGGGGGGTTTTTACAATTTTTGGCCATTTTGAGGCGAAATTGTTCCTTTCGGTGGGTATTGCAACTTTTCGGCATTTTGAGGCGAAATTGTTCCTTTGGGGGGGTATTGCAACTTTTGGCCATTTTGAAGCGAAATTGTTCCTTTGGGGGGGTATTGCAATTTTTTGCCATTTTGAGGCGAAATTGTTCCTTTGGGGGGGGTATTGCAACTTTTGGCCATTTTAAAGCGAAATTGTTCCTTTGGGGGGGTATTGCAACTTTTGGCCATTTTGAAGCGAAATTGTTCCTTTGGGGGGGTATTGCAACTTTTGGCCATTTTGAAGTGAAATTGTTCCTTTGGGGGGGTATTGCAATTTTTTGCCATTTTGAGGCGAAATTGTTCCTTTGGGGGGGGTATTGCAACTTTTGGCCATTTTGAAGCGAAATTGTTCCTTTCGGGGGGTATTGCAACTTTTCAGCATTTTGAGGCGAAATTGTTCCTTTGGGGGGTATTGCAACTTTTCGGCATTTTGAGGCGAAATTGTTCCTTTGGGGGGGTATTGCAACTTTTGGCCATTTTGAAGCGAAATTGTTCCTTTGGGGGGGTATTGCAACTTTTGGCCATTTTGAAGTGAAATTGTTCCTTTGGGGGTTGTATTGCAATTTTTTGCCATTTTGAGGCGAAATTGTTCCTATGGGGGGGAATTGCAACTTTTCGGCATTTTGAGGCGAAATTGTTCCTTTGGGGGGTATTGCAATTTTTTTTCCATTTTGAGGCGAAATTGTTCCTTTGGGGGGGTATTGCAACTTTTGGCCATTTTGAAGCGAAATTGTTCCTTTCGGGGGGTATTGCAACTTTTCGGCATTTTGAAGCGAAATTGTTCCTTTGGGGGGTATTGCAATTTTTTGCCATTTTGAGGCAAAATTGTTCCTTTCGGGGGGTATTGCAACTTTTCGGCATTTTGAGGCGAAATTGTTCCTTTGGGGGGGTATTGCAACTTTTGGCCATATTGAAGCGAAATTGTTCCTTTGGGGGGGTATTGCAATTTTTTGCCATTTTGAGGCGAAATTGTTCCTTTGGGGGGGTATTGCAACTTTTGGCCATTTTGAAGCGAAATTGTTCCTTTGGGGGGTATTGCAATTTTTTTTTCATTTTGAGGCGAAATTGTTCCTTTGGGAAGGAATTGCAAATTTTGGCCATTTTGAAGCGAAATTGTTCCTTTGGGGGGGTATTGCAATTTTTTGCCATTTTGAGGCGAAATTGTTCCTTTGGGGGGGTATTGCAACTTTTCGGCATTTTGAGGCGAAATTGTTCCTTTGGGGGGGTATTGCAATTTTTTGCCATTTTGAGGTGAAATTGTTCCTTTGGGGGGGTATTGCAAATTTTGGCCATTTTGAGGCGAAATTGTTCCTTTGGGGGGGTATTGCAATTTTTTGCCATTTTGAGGTGAAATTGTTCCTTTGGTGGGGGTATTGCAACTTTTGGCCATTTTGAAGCGAAATTGTT
Organism: Anomaloglossus baeobatrachus; assembly: GCF_048569485.1. Taxonomy (NCBI): domain Eukaryota; kingdom Metazoa; phylum Chordata; class Amphibia; order Anura; family Aromobatidae; genus Anomaloglossus; species Anomaloglossus baeobatrachus. The sequence goes on from NW_027443635.1 coordinate 449,393, forward strand.
CCTTTGGGGGGGTATTGCAATTTTTTGCCATTTTGAGGCGAAATTGTTCCTTTCGGGGGGTATTGCAACTTTTGGCCATTTTGAAGCGAAATTGTTCCTTTGGGGGGTATTGCAACTTCTCGGCATTTTGAGGCGAAATTGTTCCTTGGGGGGGTATTGCAACTTTTGGCCATTTTGAAGCGAAATTGTTCCTTTGGGGGGGTATTGCAATTTTTTGCCATTTTGAGGCAAAATTGTTCCTTTGGGGGGGTATTGCAACTTTTGGCCATATTGAAGCGAAATTGTTCCTTTGGGGGGTTTTTACAATTTTTGGCCATTTTGAGGCGAAATTGTTCCTTTCGGTGGGTATTGCAACTTTTCGGCATTTTGAGGCGAAATTGTTCCTTTGGGGGGGTATTGCAACTTTTGGCCATTTTGAAGCGAAATTGTTCCTTTGGGGGGGTATTGCAATTTTTTGCCATTTTGAGGCGAAATTGTTCCTTTGGGGGGGGTATTGCAACTTTTGGCCATTTTAAAGCGAAATTGTTCCTTTGGGGGGGTATTGCAACTTTTGGCCATTTTGAAGCGAAATTGTTCCTTTGGGGGGGTATTGCAACTTTTGGCCATTTTGAAGTGAAATTGTTCCTTTGGGGGGGTATTGCAATTTTTTGCCATTTTGAGGCGAAATTGTTCCTTTGGGGGGGGTATTGCAACTTTTGGCCATTTTGAAGCGAAATTGTTCCTTTCGGGGGGTATTGCAACTTTTCAGCATTTTGAGGCGAAATTGTTCCTTTGGGGGGTATTGCAACTTTTCGGCATTTTGAGGCGAAATTGTTCCTTTGGGGGGGTATTGCAACTTTTGGCCATTTTGAAGCGAAATTGTTCCTTTGGGGGGGTATTGCAACTTTTGGCCATTTTGAAGTGAAATTGTTCCTTTGGGGGTTGTATTGCAATTTTTTGCCATTTTGAGGCGAAATTGTTCCTATGGGGGGGAATTGCAACTTTTCGGCATTTTGAGGCGAAATTGTTCCTTTGGGGGGTATTGCAATTTTTTTTCCATTTTGAGGCGAAATTGTTCCTTTGGGGGGGTATTGCAACTTTTGGCCATTTTGAAGCGAAATTGTTCCTTTCGGGGGGTATTGCAACTTTTCGGCATTTTGAAGCGAAATTGTTCCTTTGGGGGGTATTGCAATTTTTTGCCATTTTGAGGCAAAATTGTTCCTTTGGGGGGGTATTGCAACTTTTGGCCATTTTGAAGCGAAATTGTTCCTTTGGGGGGGTATTGCAAATTTTGGCCATTTTGAAGCGAAATTGTTCCTTTGGGGGGGTATTGCAATTTTTTGCCATTTTGAGGCGAAATTGTTCCTTTGGGGGGGTATTGCAACTTTTGGCCATATTGAAGCGAAATTGTTCCTTTGGGGGGTTTTTACAATTTTTGGCCATTTTGAGGCGAAATTGTTCCTTTCGGGGGTATTGCAACTTTTCGGCATTTTGAGGCGAAATTGTTCCTTTGGGGGGGTATTGCAACTTTTGGCCATTTTGAAGCGAAATTGTTCCTTTGGGGGGGTATTGCAATTTTTTGCCATTTTGAAGTGAAATTGTTTCTTTGGGGGGGTATTGCAACTTTTCGGCATTTTGAGGCGAAATTGTTCCTTTGGGGGGGTTTTGCAATTTTTTGCCATTTTGAGGCGAAATTGTTCCTTTCGGGGGGTATTGCAACTTTTCGGCATTTTGAGGCGAAATTGTTCCTTTGGGGGGGTATTGCAACTTTTGGCCATATTGAAGCGAAATTGTTCCTTTGGGGGGGTATTGCAATTTTTAACCATTTTGAGGCGAAATTGTTCCTTTGGGGGGGTATTGCAACTTTTGGCCATTTTGAAGCGAAATTGTTCCTTTCGGGGGGTATTGCAACTTTTCGGCATTTTGAGGCGAAATTGTTCCTTTGGGGGGGTATTGCAACTTTTGGCCATATTGAAGCGAAATTGTTCCTTTGGGGGGGTATTGCAATTTTTAACCATTTTGAGGCGAAATTGTTCCTTTGGGGGGGTATTGCAACTTTTGGCCATTTTGAAGCGAAATTGTTCCTTTCGGGGGGTATTGCAACTTTTCAGCATTTTGAGGCGAAATTGTTCCTTTGGGGGGGTATTGCAATTTTTTTCCATTTTGAGGCGAAATTGTTCCTTTGGGGGGGTATTGCAACTTTTGGCCATTTTGAAGCGAAATTGTTCCTTTGGGGGGTATTGCAATTTTTTTTTCATTTTGAGGCGAAATTGTTCCTTTGGGAAGGAATTGCAAATTTTGGCCATTTTGAAGCGAAATTGTTCCTTTGGGGGGGTATTGCAACTTTTCGGCATTTTGAGGCGAAATTGTTCCTTTGGGGGGGTATTGCAACTTTTCGGCATTTTGAAGCGAAATTGTTCCTTTGGGGGGTATTGCAATTTTTTGCCATTTTGAGGCAAAATTGTTCCTTTGGGGGGGTATTGCAACTTTTGGCCATTTTGAAGCGAAATTGTTCCTTTGGGGGGGTATTGCAAATTTTGGCCATTTTGAAGCGAAATTGTTCCTTTGGGGGGGTATTGCAATTTTTTGCCATTTTGATGCGAAATTGTTCCTTTGGGGGGGTATTGCAACTTTTGGCCATATTGAAGCGAAATTGTTCCTTTGGGGGGTTTTTACAATTTTTGGCCATTTTGAGGCGAAATTGTTCCTTTCGGGGGTATTGCAACTTTTCGGCATTTTGAGGCGAAATTGTTCCTTTGGGGGGGTATTGCAACTTTTGGCCATTTTGAAGCGAAATTGTTCCTTTGGGGGGGTATTGCAATTTTTTGCCATTTTGAAGTGAAATTGTTTCTTTGGGGGGGTATTGCAACTTTTCGGCATTTTGAGGCGAAATTGTTCCTTTGGGGGGGTTTTGCAATTTTTTGCCATTTTGAGGCGAAATTGTTCCTTTCGGGGGGTATTGCAACTTTTCGGCATTTTGAGGCGAAATTGTTCCTTTGGGGGGGTATTGCAACTTTTGGCCATATTGAAGCGAAATTGTTCCTTTGGGGGGGTATTGCAATTTTTAACCATTTTGAGGCGAAATTGTTCCTTTGGGGGGGTATTGCAACTTTTGGCCATTTTGAAGCGAAATTGTTCCTTTCGGGGGGTATTGCAACTTTTCGGCATTTTGAGGCGAAATTGTTCCTTTGGGGGGGTATTGCAACTTTTGGCCATATTGAAGCGAAATTGTTCCTTTGGGGGGGTATTGCAATTTTTAACCATTTTGAGGCGAAATTGTTCCTTTGGGGGGGTATTGCAACTTTTGGCCATTTTGAAGCGAAATTGTTCCTTTCGGGGGGTATTGCAACTTTTCAGCATTTTGAGGCGAAATTGTTCCTTTGGGGGGGTATTGCAATTTTTTTCCATTTTGAGGCGAAATTGTTCCTTTGGGGGGGTATTGCAACTTTTGGCCATTTTGAAGCGAAATTGTTCCTTTGGGGGGTATTGCAATTTTTTTTTCATTTTGAGGCGAAATTGTTCCTTTGGGAAGGAATTGCAAATTTTGGCCATTTTGAAGCGAAATTGTTCCTTTGGGGGGGTATTGCAACTTTTCGGCATTTTGAGGCGAAATTGTTCCTTTGGGGGGGTATTGCAATTTTTTGCCATTTTGAGGTGAAATTGTTCCTTTGGGGGGGTATTGCAACTTTTGGCCATTTTGAAGCGAAATTGTTCCTTTGGGGGGTATTGCAATTTTTTTTTCATTTTGAGGCGAAATTGTTCCTTTGGGAAGGAATTGCAAATTTTGGCCATTTTGAAGCGAAATTGTTCCTTTGGGGGGGTATTGCAATTTTTTGCCATTTTGAGGCGAAATTGTTCCTTTGGGGGGGTATTGCAACTTTTCGGCATTTTGAGGCGAAATTGTTCCTTTGGGGGGGTATTGCAATTTTTTGCCATTTTGAGGTGAAATTGTTCCTTTGGGGGGGTATTGCAAATTTTGGCCATTTTGAGGCGAAATTGTTCCTTTGGGGGGGTATTGCAATTTTTTGCCATTTTGAGGTGAAATTGTTCCTTTGGTGGGGGTATTGCAACTTTTGGCCATTTTGAAGCGAAATTGTTCCTTTGGGGGGGTATTGCAATTTTTTGCCATTTTGAGGCGAAATTGTTCCTTTCGGGGGGTATTGCAACTTTTGGCCATTTTGAAGCGAAATTGTTCCTTTGGGGGGTATTGCAACTTCTCGGCATTTTGAGGCGAAATTGTTCCTTGGGGGGGTATTGCAACTTTTGGCCATTTTGAGGCAAAATTGTTCCTTTGGGGGGGTATTGCAACTTTTGGCCATATTGAAGCGAAATTGTTCCTTTGGGGGGTTTTTACAATTTTTGAGCATTTTGAGGCGAAATTGTTCCTTTCGGTGGGTATTGCAACTTTTCGGCATTTTGAGGCGAAATTGTTCCTTTGGGGGGGTATTGCAACTTTTGGCCATTTTGAAGCGAAATTGTTCCTTTGGGGGGGTATTGCAATTTTTTGCCATTTTGAGGCGAAATTGTTCCTTTGGGGGGGGGGTATTGCAACTTTTGGCCATTTTAAAGCGAAATTGTTCCTTTGGGGGGGTATTGCAACTTTTGGCCATTTTGAAGTGAAATTGTTCCTTTGGGGGGGTATTGCAATTTTTTGCCATTTTGAGGCGAAATTGTTCCTATGGGGGGGTATTGCAACTTTTGGCCATTTTGAAGCGAAATTGTTCCTTTGGGGGGTATTGCAACTTCTCGGCATTTTGAGGCGAAATTGTTCCTTGGGGGGTATTGCAACTTTTGGCCATATTGAAGCGAAATTGTTCCTTTGGGGGGTTTTTACAATTTTTGGCCATTTTGAGGCGAAATTGTTCCTTTCGGTGGGTATTGCAACTTTTCGGCATTTTGAGGCGAAATTGTTCCTTTGGGGGGGTATTGCAACTTTTGGCCATTTTGAAGCGAAATTGTTCCTTTGGGGGGGTATTGCAATTTTTTGCCATTTTGAGGCGAAATTGTTCCTTTGGGGGGGTATTGCAACTTTTGGCCATTTTAAAGCGAAATTGTTCCTTTGGGGGGGTATTGCAACTTTTCGGCATTTTGAGGCGAAATTGTTCCTTTGGGGGGGTATTGCAACTTTTCGGCATTTTGAGGCGAAATTGTTCTTTTGGGGGGGTATTGCAACTTTTGCCCATTTTGAAGCGAAATTGTTCCTTTGGGGGGGTATTGCAACTTTTGGCCATTTTGAAGTGAAATTGTTCCTTTGGGGGGGGTATTGCAATTTTTTGCCATTTTGAGGCGAAATTGTTCCTATGGGGGGGTATTGCAACTTTTCGGCATTTTGAGGCGAAATTGTTCCTTTGGGGGGTATTGCAACTTTTGGCCATTTTGAAGCGAAATTGTTCCTTTCGGGGGGTATTGCAACTTTTCGGCATTTTGAAGCGAAATTGTTCCTTTGGGGGGTATTGCAATTTTTTGCCATTTTGAGGCGAAATTGTTCCTTTGGGGGGGTATTGCAACTTTTGGCCATTTTGAAGCGAAATTGTTCCTTTCGGGGGTATTGCAACTTTTCGGCATTTTGAAGCGAAATTGTTCCTTTGGGGGGGTATTGCAAATTTTGGCCATTTTGAAGCGAAATTGTTCCTTTGGGGGGTATTGCAATTTTTTGCCATTTTGAGGCGAAATTGTTCCTTTGGGGGGGTATTGCAACTTTTCGGCATTTTGAGGCGAAATTGTTCCTTTGGGGGGTATTGCAATTTTTTTTCCATTTTGAGGCGAAATTGTTCCTTTGGGGGGGTATTGCAACTTTTGGCCATTTTGAAGCGAAATTGTTCCTTTCGGGGGGTATTGCAACTTTTCGGCATTTTGAAGCGAAATTGTTCCTTTGGGGGGGTATTGGAACTTTTGGCCATTTTGAAGCGAAATTGTTCCTTTGGGGGGGTATTGCAACTTTTCGGCATTTTGAGGCGAAATTGTTCCTTTGGGGGGGTATTGCAATTTTTTGCCATATTGAAGCGAAATTGTTCCTTTGGGGGGGTATTGCAACTTTTGGCCATTTTGAAGCGAAATTGTTCCTTTGGGGGTATTGCATTTTTTTGCCATTTTGAGGCGAAATTGTTCCTTTGGGGGGTATTGCAACTTTTGGCCATTTTGAGGCGAAATTGTTCCTTTGGGGGGGTATTGCAAATTTTGGCCATTTTGAAGCGAAATTGTTCCTTTGGGGGGGTATTGCAATTTTTTGCCATTTTGAGGCGAAATTGTTCCTTTGGGGGGGTATTGCAAATTTTGGCCATTTTGAAGCGAAATTGTTCCTTTGGGGGGGTATTGCAATTTTTTGCCATTTTGAGGCGAAATTGTTCCTTTGGGGGGGTATTGCAACTTTTGGCCTTTTTGAAGCGAAATTGTTCCTTTGGGGGGGTATTGCAACTTTTCGGCATTTTGAGGCGAAATTGTTCCTTTGGGGGGGTATTGCAACTTTTGGCCATTTTGAAGCGAAATTGTTCCTTTGGGGGGGTATGGCAACTTTTCGGCATTTTGAGGCGAAATTGTTCCTTAGGGGGGTATTGCAACTTTTGGCCATTTTGAAGCGAAATTGTTCCTTTGGGGGGGTATTGCAATTTTTAACCATTTTGAGGCGAAATTGTTCCTTTGGGGGGGGTATTGCAACTTTTGGCCATTTTGAAGTGAAATTGTTTCTTTCGGGGGGTATTGCAACTTTTCAGCATTTTGAAGCGAAATTGTTCCTTTGGGGGGGTATTGGAACTTTTGGCCATTTTGAAGCAAAATTGTTCCTTTGGGGGGGTATTGCAATTTTTTGCTATTTTGAGGCGAAATTGTTCCTTTGGGGGGGTATTGCAACTTTTCGGCATTTTGAGGCGAAATTGTTCCTTTGGGGGGGTATTGCAATTTTTTGCCATATTGAAGCGAAATTGATCCTTTGGGGGGGTATTGCAACTTTTGGCCATTTTGAAGCGAAATTGTTCCTTTGGGGGTATTGCATTTTTTTGCCATTTTGAGGCGAAATTGTTCCTTTGGGGGGTATTGCAACTTTTGGCCATTTTGAGGCGAAATTGTTCCTTTGGGGGGGTATTGCAAATTTTGGCCATTTTGAAGCGAAATTGTTCCTTTGGGGGGGTATTGCAATTTTTTGCCATTTTGAGGCGAAATTGTTCCTTTTGGGGGGTATTGCAAATTTTGGCCATTTTGAAGCGAAATTGTTCCTTTGGGGGGGTATTGCAATTTTTTGCCATTTTGAGGCGAAATTGTTCCTTTGGGGGGGTATTGCAACTTTTGGCCTTTTTGAAGCGAAATTGTTCCTTTGGGGGGGTATGGCAACTTTTCGGCATTTTGAGGCGAAATTGTTCCTTAGGGGGGTATTGCAACTTTTGGCCATTTTGAAGCGAAATTGTTCCTTTGGGGGGGTATTGCAATTTTTAACCATTTTGAGGCGAAATTGTTCCTTTGGGGGGGGTATTGCAACTTTTGGCCATTTTGAAGTGAAATTGTTTCTTTCGGGGGGTATTGCAACTTTTCGGCATTTTGAGGCGAAATTGTTCCTTTGGGGGGGTATTGCAACTTTTGGCCATTTTGAAGCGAAATTGTTCCTTTGGGGGGTATTGCAATTTTTTGCCATTTTGAGGCGAAATTGTTCCTTTGGGGGGGTATTGCAATTTTTTGCCATTTTGAGGCGAAATTGTTCCTTTGGGGGGGTATTGCAACTTTTGGCCATTTTGAAGCGAAATTGTTCCTTTGGGGGGTATTGCAATTTTTTGCCATTTTGAGGCGAAATTGTTCCTTTGGGGGGGTATTGCAACTTTTGGCCATATTGAAGCGAAATTGTTCCTTTGGGGGGTTTTTACAATTTTTGGCCATTTTGAGGCGAAATTGTTCCTTTGGGGGGGTATTGCAATTTTTTGCCATTTTGAGGCGAAATTGTTCCTTTGGGGGGGTATTGCAACTTTTGGCCATTTTGAAGCGAAATTGTTCCTTTGGGGGGTATTGCAATTTTTTTTCCATTTTGAGGCGAAATTGTTCCTTTGGGGGGGTATTGCAACTTTTGGCCATTTTGAAGCGAAATTGTTCCTTTCGGGGGGTATTGCAACTTTTCGGCATTTTGAAGCGAAATTGTTCCTTTGGGGGGGTATTGCAAATTTTGGCCATTTTGAAGCGAAATTGTTCCTTTGGGGGGGTATTGCAATTTTTTGCCATTTTGAGGCGAAATTGTTCCTTTCGGGGGTATTGCAACTTTTCGGCATTTTGAGGCGAAATTGTTCCTTTGGGGGGGTTTTGCAACTTTTGGCCATTTTGAAGCGAAATTGTTCCTTTGGGGGGGGTATTGCAATTTTTTGCCATTTTGAGGCGAAATTGTTCCTTTGGGGGGGTATTGCAACTTTTGGCCATTTTGAAGTGAAATTGTTCCTTTGGGGGGGTATTGCAACTTTTCGGCATTTTGAGGCGAAATTGTTCCTTTGGGGGGGTTTTGCAATTTTTTGCCATTTTGAGGCGAAATTGTTCCTTTGGGGGGGTATTGCAACTTTTGGCCATATTGAAGCGAAATTGTTCCTTTGGGGGGTTTTTACAATTTTTGGCCATTTTGAGGCGAAATTGTTCATTTGGGGGGGTATTGCAACTTTTGGCCATTTTGAAGCGAAATTGTTCCTTTGGGGGGGTATTGCAATTTTTTGCCATTTTGAGGCGAAATTGTTCCTTTGGGGGGTTATTGCAACTTTTGGCCATTTTAAAGCGAAATTGTTCCTTTGGGGGGGTATTGCAACTTTTCGGCATTTTGAGGCGAAATTATTCCTTTGGGGGGGTATTGCAATTTATTTCCATTTTGAGGCGAAATTGTTCCTTTGGGGGGGTATTGCAACTTTTGGCCATTTTGAAGCGAAATTGTTCCTTTCGGGGGGTATTGCAACTTTTCGGCATTTTGAGGCGAAATTGTTCCTTTGGGGGGGTATTGCAACTTTTGGCCTTTTTGAAGCGAAATTGTTCCTTTCGGGGGGTATTGCAACTTTTCGGCATTTTGAGGCGAAATTGTTCCTTTGGGGGGGTATTGCAACTTTTGGCCATATTGAAGCGAAATTGTTCCTTTGGGGGGGTATTGCAATTTTTAACCATTTTGAGGCGAAATTGTTCCTTTGGGGGGGTATTGCAACTTTTGGCCATTTTGAAGCGAAATTGTTTCTTTCGGGGGGTATTGCAACTTTTCAGCATTTTGAGGCGAAATTGTTCCTTTGGGGGGGTATTGCAATTTTTTGCCATTTTGAGGCGAAATTGTTCCTTTGGGGGGGTATTGCAACTTTTCGGCATTTTGAGGCGAAATTGTTCCTTTGGGGGGTATTGCAATTTTTTTTCCATTTTGAGGCGAAATTGTTCCTTTGGGGGGGTCTTGCAACTTTTGGCCATTTTGAAGCGAAATTATTCCTTTCGGGGGGTATTGCAACTTTTCGGCATTTTGAAGCGAAATTGTTCCTTTGGGGGGTATTGCAATTTTTTGCCATTTTGAGGCGAAATTGTTCCTTTGGGGGGGTATTGCAACTTTTGGCCTTTTTGAAGCGAAATTGTTCCTTTGGGGGGGTATTGCAACTTTTCGGCATTTTGAGGCGAAATTGTTCCTTTGGGGGGGTATTGCAATTTTTTGCCATTTTGAGGCGAAATTGTTCCTTTGGGGGGTATTGCAACTTTTGGCCATTTTGAAGCGAAATTGTTCCTTTGGGGGGGTATGGCAACTTTTCGGCATTTTGAGGCGAAATTGTTCCTTAGGGGGGTATTGCAACTTTTGGCCATTTTGAAGCGAAATTGTTCCTTTGGGGGGGTATTGCAATTTTTAACTATTTTGAGGTGAAATTGTTCCTTGGGGGGGTATTGCAACTTTTGGCCATTTTGAAGTGAAATTGTTTCTTTCGGGGGGTATTGCAACTTTTCAGCATTTTGAAGCGAAATTGTTCCTTTGGGGGGTATTGCAATTTTTTGCCATTTTGAGGCGAAATTGTTCCTTTGGGGGGTATTGCAACTTTTGGCCTTTTTGAGGCGAAATTGTTCCTTTGGGGGGGTATTGCAACTTTTGGCCATTTTGAAGCGAAATTGTTCCTTTGGGGGGGTATTGCAACTTTTCGGCATTTTGAGGCGAAATTGTTCTTTGGGGGGGTATTGCAATTTTTTGCCATTTTGAGGCGAAATTGTTCCTTTGGGGGGGGTATTGCAACTTTTCGGCATTTTGAGGCGAAATTGTTCCTTGGGGGGGTATTGCAACTTTTGGCCATTTTGAAGCGAAATTGTTCCTTTGGGGGGGTATTGCAATTTTTAACCATTTTGAGGCGAAATTGTTCCTTTGGGGGGGTATTGCAACTTTTGGCCATTTTGAAGTGAAATTGTTCCTTTCGGGGGGTATTGCAACTTTTCAGCATTTTGAAGCGAAATTGTTCCTTTGGGGGGTATTGCAATTTTTTGCCATTTTGAGGCGAAATTGTTCCTTTGGGGGGGGTATTGCAATTTTTTGCCATTTTGAGGCGAAATTGTTCCTTTGGGGGGGTATTGCAATTTTTTGCCATTTTGAGGCGAAATTGTTCCTTTGGGGGGGTATTGCAACTTTTGGCCATTTTGAAGCGAAATTGTTCCTTTGGGGGGTATTGCAATTTTTTGCCATTTTGAGGTGAAATTGTTCCTTTGGGGGGGTATTGCAACTTTTGGCCATATTGAAGCGAAATTGTTCCTTTGGGGGGTTTTTACAATTTTTGGCCATTTTGAGGCGAAGCTGTTCCTTTCGGGGGTATTGCAACTTTTCGGCATTTTGAGGCGAAATTGTTCCTTTGGGGGGTATTGCAACTTTTGGCCATTTTGAAGCGAAATTGTTCCTTTGGGGGGGTATTGCAATTTTTTGCCATTTTGAGGCGAAATTGTTCCTTTGGGGGGTATTGCAACTTTTGGCCATTTTGAAGTGAAATTGTTCCTTTGGGGGGGTATTGCAACTTTTCGGCATTTTGAGGCGAAATTGTTCCTTTGGGGGGGTTTTGCAATTTTTTGCCATTTTGAGGCGAAATTGTTCCTTTGGGGGGGTATTGCAACTTTTGGCCATTTTGAAGCGAAATTGTTCCTTTCGGGGGGTATTGCAACTTTTCGGCATTTTGAGGCGAAATTGTTCCTTTGGGGGGGTATTGCAACTTTTGGCCATATTGAAGCGAAATTGTTCCTTTGGGGGGGTATTGCAATTTTTAACCATTTTGAGGCGAAATTGTTCCTTTGGGAGGTTATTGCAACTTTTGGCCATTTTGAAGCGAAATTGTTCCTTTCGGGGGGTATTGCAACTTTTCAGCATTTTGAGGCGAAATTGTTCCTTTGGGGGGGTATTGCAACTTTTGGCCATTTTGAAGCGAAATTGTTCCTTTGGGGGGTATTGCAATTTTTTTTTCATTTTGAGGCGAAATTGTTCCTTTGGGGGGGTATTGCAAATTTTGGCCATTTTGAAGCGAAATTGTTCCTTTGGGGGGGTATTGCAATTTTTTGCCATTTTAAGGCGAAATTGTTCCTTTGGGGGGGTATATCAACTTTTCGGCATTTTGAGGCGAAATTGTTCCTTTGGGGGGGTATTGCAATTTTTTGCCATTTTGAGGTGAAATTGTTCCTTTGGGGGGGTAGTGCAACTTTTGGCCATTTTGAAGCGAAATTGTTCCTTTGGGGGGTATTGCATTTTTTTGCCATTTTGAGGCGAAATTGTTCCTTTGGGGGGGTATTGCAATTTTTTTCCATTTTGAGGCGAAATTGTTCCTTTGGGGGGGTATTGCAACTTTTGGCCATATTGAAGCGAAATTGTTCCTTTGGGGGGTTTTTACAATTTTTGGCCATTTTGAGGCGAAGCTGTTCCTTTCGGGGGTATTGCAACTTTTCGGCATTTTAAGGCGAAATTGTTCCTTTGGGGGGGTATTGCAACTTTTGGCCATTTTGAAGCGAAATTGTTCCTTTGGGGGGGTATTGCAATTTTTTGCCATTTTGAGGCGAAATTGTTCCTTTGGGGGGGTATTGCAACTTTTGGCCATTTTGAAGTGAAATTGTTCCTTTGGGGGGGTATTGCAAATTTCGGCATTTTGAGGCGAAATTGTTCCTTTGGGGGGGTTTTGCAATTTTTTGCCATTTTGAGGCGAAATTGTTCCTTTGGGGGGGTATTGCAACTTTTGGCTATTTTGAAGCGAAATTGTTCCTTTCGGGGGGTATTGCAACTTTTCGGCATTTTGAGGCGAAATTGTTCCTTTGGGGGGGTATTGCAACTTTTGGCCATATTGAAGCGAAATTGTTCCTTTGGGGGGTATTGCAACTTTTCGGCATTTTGAGGCGAAATTGTTTCTTGGGTGGGTATTGCAACTTTTGGCCATTTTGAAGCGAAATTGTTCCTTTGGGGGGTATTGCAATTTTTAACCATTTTGAGGCGAAATTGTTCCTTTGGGGGGTTATTGCAACTTTTGGCCATTTTGAAGCGAAATTGTTCCTTTCGGGGGGTATTGCAACTTTTCAGCATTTTGAGGTGAAATTGTTCCTTTGGGGGGGTATTGCAATTTTTTGCCATTTTGAGGCGAAATTGTTCCTTTGGGGGGGTATTGCAAATTTTGGCCATTTTGAAGCGAAATTGTTCCTTTGGGGGGGTATATCAACTTTTCGGCATTTTGAGGCGAAATTGTTCCTTTGGGGGGGTATTGCAATTTTTTGCCATTTTGAGGTGAAATTGTTCCTTTGGGGGGGTAGTGCAACTTTTGGCCATTTTGAAGCGAAATTGTTCCTTTGGGGGGTATTGCATTTTTTTGCCATTTTGAGGCGAAATTGTTCCTTTGGGGGGGTATTGCAACTTTTCGGCATTTTGAGGCGAAATTGTTTCTTCGGTGGGTATTGCAACTTTTGGCCATTTTGAAGCGAAATTGTTCCTTTGGGGGGGTATTGCAATTTTTAACCATTTTGAGGCGAAATTGTTCCTTTGGGGGGGTATTGCAACTTTTGGCCATTTTGAAGTGAAATTGTTCCTTTCGGGGGGTATTGCAACTTTTCAGCATTTTGAAGCGAAATTGTTCCTTTGGGGGGGTATTGCAACTTTTGGCCATTTTGAAGCGAAATTGTTCCTTTGGGGGGGTATTGCAATTTTTTGCCATTTTGAGGCGAAATTGTTCCTTTGGGGGGGTATTGCAACTTTTGGCCATATTGAAGCGAAATTGTTCCTTTTGGGGGTTTTTACAATTTTTGGCCATTTTGAGGCGAAATTGTTCCTTTCGGGGGGTATTGCAACTTTTCGGCATTTTGAGGCGAAATTGTTCCTTTGGGGGGGTATTGCAACTTTTGGCAATTTTGAAGCGAAATTGGTACTTTGGGGGGTATTGCAAATTTTCGGCATTTTGAGGCGAAATTGTTCCTTTGGGGGGTATTGCAATTTTTTTCCATTTTGAGGCGAAATTGTTCCTTTGGGGGGGTATTGCAACTTTTCGGCATTTTGAGGCGAAATTGTTTCTTGGGTGGGTATTGCAACTTTTGGCCATTTTGAAGCGAAATTGTTCCTTTGGGGGGTATTGCAATTTTTAACCATTTTGAGGCGAAATTGTTCCTTTGGGGGGGTATTGCAACTTTTGGCCATTTTGAAGTGAAATTGTTCCTTTCGGGGGGTATTGCAACTTTTCAGCATTTTGAAGCGAAATTGTTCCTTTGGGGGGGTATTGAAATTTTTTGCCATTTTGAGGCGAAATTGTTCCTTTGGGGGGTATTGCAACTTTTGGCCATATTGAAGCGAAATTGTTCCTTTTGGGGGTTTTTACAATTTTTGGCCATTTTGAGGCGAAATTGTTCCTTTCGGGGGGTATTGCAACTTTTCGGCATTTTGAGGCGAAATTGTTCCTTTGGGGGGGTATTGCAATTTTTTGCCATTTTGAGGCGAAATTGTTTCTTTGGGGGGGTATTGCAACTTTTGGCCATTTTGAAGCGAAATTGGTCCTTTGGGGGGTATTGCAAATTTTCGGCATTTTGAGGCGAAATTGTTCCTTTGGGGGGTATTGCAACTTTTGGCCATTTTGAAGCGAAATTGTTCCTTTCGGGGGTATTGCAACTTTTCGGCATTTTGAGGCAAAATTGTTCCTTTGGGGGGGTATTGCAACTTTTGGCCATTTTGAAGCGAAATTGTTCCTTTGGGGGGGTATTGCAACTTTTCGGCATTTTGAGGCGAAATTGTTCCTTTGGGGGGGTATTGCAATTTTTTGCCATTTTAAAGCGAAATTGTTCCTTTGGGGGGGTATTGCAACTTTTGGCCATTTTGAAGCGAAATTGTTCCTTTCGGGGGGTATTGCAACTTTTCGGCATTTTGAGGCGAAATTGTTCCTTTGGGGGGGTATTGCAACTTTTGGCCATATTGAAGCGAAATTGTTCCTTTCGGGGGGTATTGCAACTTTTCAGCATTTTGAGGCGAAATTGTTCCTTTGGGGGGTATTGCAATTTTTTGCCATTTTGAGGCGAAATTGTTCCTTTGGGGGGTATTGCAACTTTTGGCCATTTTGAGGCGAAATTGTTCCTTTGGGGGGGTATTGCAACTTTTCGGCATTTTGAGGCGAAATTGTTCCTTTGGGGGGTATTGCAATTTTTTTTCTATTTTGAGGCGAAATTGTTCCTTTCGGGGGGTATTGCAACTTTTCGGCATTTTGAAGCGAAATTGTTCCTTTCGGGGGGTATTGCAACTTTTCGGCATTTTGAAGCGAAATTGTTCCTTTGGGGGGTATTGCAATTTTTTGCCATTTTGAGGCGAAATTGTTCCTTTGGGGGGGTATTGCAACTTTTGGCATTTTGAAGCGAAATTGTTCCTTTGGGGGGGTATTGCAATTTTTTTTTCATTTTGAGGCGAAATTGTTCCTTTGGGGGGGTATTGCAAATTTTGGCCATTTTGAAGCGAAATTGTTCCTTTGGGGGGGTATTGCAATTTTTTGCCATTTTAAGGCGAAATTGTTCCTTTGGGGGGGTATTGCAACTTTTCGGCATTTTGAGGCGAAATTGTTCCTTTGGGGGGGTATTGCAATTTTTTGCCATTTTGAGGTGAAATTGTTCCTTTGGGGGGGTATTGCAACTTTTGGCCATTTTGAAGCAAAATTGTTCCTTTGGGGGGGTATTGCAACTTTTGGCCATTTTGAAGCGAAATTGTTCCTTTGGGGGGGTATTGCAATTTTTTGCCATTTTGAGGCGAAATTGTTCCTTTGGGGGGGTATTGCAACTTTTGGCCTTTTTGAGGCGAAATTGTTCCTTTCGGGGGGTATTGCAACTTTTGGCCATTTTGAAGCGAAATTGTTCCTTTGGGGGGTATTGCAACTTCTCGGCATTTTGAGGCGAAATTGTTCCTTGGGGGGGTATTGCAACTTTTCGGCATTTTGAGGCGAAATTGTTCCTTTGGGGGGGTATTGCAATTTTTTGCCATTTTAAAGCGAAATTGTTCCTTTGGGGGGGTATTGCAACTTTTGGCCATTTTGAAGCGAAATTGTTCCTTTCGGGGGGTATTGCAACTTTTCGGCATTTTGAGGCGAAATTGTTCCTTTGGGGGGGTATTGCAACTTTTGGCCATATTGAAGCGAAATTGTTCCTTTCGGGGGGTATTGCAACTTTTCAGCATTTTGAGGCGAAATTGTTCCTTTGGGGGTATTGCAATTTTTTGCCATTTTGAGGCGAAATTGTTCCTTTGGGGGGTATTGCAACTTTTGGCCATTTTGAGGCGAAATTGTTCCTTTGGGGGGGTATTGCAACTTTTCGGCATTTTGAGGCGAAATTGTTCCTTTGGGGGGTATTGCAATTTTTTTTCCATTTTGAGGCGAAATTGTTCCTTTCGGGGGGTATTGCAACTTTTCGGCATTTTGAAGCGAAATTGTTCCTTTCGGGGGGTATTGCAACTTTTCGGCATTTTGAAGCGAAATTGTTCCTTTGGGGGGTATTGCAATTTTTTGCCATTTTGAGGCGAAATTGTTCCTTTGGGGGGGTATTGCAACTTTTGGCCATTTTGAAGCGAAATTGTTCCTTTGGGGGGGTATTGCAATTTTTTTTTCATTTTGAGGCGAAATTGTTCCTTTGGGGGGGTATTGCAAATTTTGGCCATTTTGAAGCGAAATTGTTCCTTTGGGGGGGTATTGCAATTTTTTGCCATTTTAAGGCGAAATTGTTCCTTTGGGGGGGTATTGCAACTTTTCGGCATTTTGAGGCGAAATTGTTCCTTTGGGGGGGTATTGCAATTTTTTGCCATTTTGAGGTGAAATTGTTCCTTTGGGGGGTATTGCAACTTTTGGCCATTTTGAAGCAAAATTGTTCCTTTGGGGGGGTATTGCAATTTTTTGCCATTTTGAGGCGAAATTGTTCCTTTGGGGGGGTATTGCAACTTTTGGCCTTTTTGAGGCGAAATTGTTCCTTTCGGGGGGTATTGCAACTTTTGGCCATTTTGAAGCGAAATTGTTCCTTTGGGGGGTATTGCAACTTCTCGGCATTTTGAGGCGAAATTGTTCCTTGGGGGGGTATTGCAACTTTTGGCCATTTTGAAGCGAAATTGGTACTTTGGGGGGTATTGCAAATTTTCGGCATTTTGAGGCGAAATTGTTCCTTTGGGGGGTATTGCAATTTTTTTCCATTTTGAGGCGAAATTGTTCCTTTGGGGGGGTATTGCAACTTTTGGCCTTTTTGAGGCGAAATTGTTCCTTTGGGGGGGTATTGCAACTTTTCGGCATTTTGAGGCGAAATTGTTTCTTGGGTGGGTATTGCAACTTTTGGCCATTTTGAAGCGAAATTGTTCCTTTGGGGGGTATTGCAATTTTTAACCATTTTGAGGCGAAATTGTTCCTTTGGGGGGGTATTGCAACTTTTGGCCATTTTGAAGTGAAATTGTTCCTTTCGGGGGGTATTGCAACTTTTCAGCATTTTGAAGCGAAATTGTTCCTTTGGGGGGGTATTGAAATTTTTTGCCATTTTGAGGCGAAATTGTTCCTTTGGGGGGGTATTGCAACTTTTGGCCATTTTGAAGCGAAATTGTTCCTTTGGGGGGGTATTGCAATTTTTTGCCATTTTGAGGCGAAATTGTTCCTTTGGGGGGGTATTGCAACTTTTGGCCATATTGAAGCGAAATTGTTCCTTTTGGGGGTTTTTACAATTTTTGGCCATTTTGAGGCGAAATTGTTCCTTTCGGGGGGTATTGCAACTTTTGGCCATTTTGAAGCGAAATTGTTCCTTTGGGGGGGTATTGCAACTTTTCGGCATTTTGAGGCGAAATTGTTCCTTTGGGGGGGTATTGCAATTTTTTGCCATTTTGAGGCGAAATTGTTCCTTTGGGGGGGTATTGCAACTTTTGGCCATTTTGAAGCGAAATTGTTCCTTTCGGGGGGTATTGCAACTTTTCGGCATTTTGAGGCGAAATTGTTCCTTTGGGGGGGTATTGCAACTTTTGGCCATTTTGAAGCGAAATTGTTCCTTTGGGGGGGTATTGCAACTTTTGGCCATTTTGAAGCGAAATTGTTCCTTTGGGGGGTATTGCATTTTTTTGCCATTTTGAGGCGAAATTGTTCCTTTGGGGGGTATTGCAACTTTTGGCCATTTTGAAGCGAAATTGTTCCTTTGGGGGGGTATTGCAACTTTTGGCCTTTTTGAGGCGAAATTGTTCCTTTGGGGGGGTATTGCAACTTTTGGCCATTTTGAAGCGAAATTGTTCCTTTGGGGGGGTATTGCAACTTTTGGCCATATTGAAGCGAAATTGTTCCTTTGGGGGGTTTTTACAATTTTTGGCCATTTTGAGGCGAAATTGTTCCTTTCGGGGGGGTATTGCAACTTTTCGGCATTTTGAGGCGAAATTGTTCATTTGGGGGGTATTGCAACTTTTGGCCATTTTGAGGCGAAATTGTTCCTTTGGGGGGGTATTGCAACTTTTGGCCTTTTTGAGGCGAAATTGTTCCTTTGGGGGGGTATTGCAACTTTTGGCCATTTTGAAGCGAAATTGTTCCTTTGGGGGGGTATTGCAACTTTTGGCCATATTGAAGCGAAATTGTTCCTTTGGGGGGTTTTTACAATTTTTATCCATTTTGAGGCGAAATTGTTCCTTTCGGGGGGGTATTGCAACTTTTCGGCATTTTGAGGCGAAATTGTTCATTTGGGGGGGTATTGCAACTTTTGGCGATTTTGAAGCGAAATTGTTCCTTTGGGGGGGTATTGCAATTTTTTTTTCATTTTGAGGCGAAATTGTTCCTTTGGGGGGGTATTGCAAATTTTGGCCATTTTGAAGCGAAATTGTTCCTTTGGGGGGTTATTGCAATTTTTTGCCATTTTGAGGCGAAATTGTTCCTTTGGGGGGGTATTGCAAATTTTGGCCTTTTTGAGGCGAAATTGATCCTTTGGGGGGGTATTGCAACTTTTGGCCATTTTGAAGCAAAATTGTTCCTTTGGGGGGGTATTGCAACTTTTCGGCATTTTGAGGCGAAATTGTTCCTTTGGGGGGGTATTGCAACTTTTGGCCATTTTGAAGCGAAATTGTTCCTTTGGGGGGGTATTGCAATTTTTAACCATTTTGAGGCGAAATTGTTCCTTTGGGGGGGTATTGCAACTTTTGGCCATTTTGAAGTGAAATTGTTTCTTTCGGGGGGTATTGCAACTTTTCATCATTTTGAAGCGAAATTGTTCCTTTGGGGGGGTATTGCAATTTTTTGCCATTTTGAGGCGAAATTGTTCCTTTGGGGGGGTATTGCAATTTTTTGCCATTTTGAGGCGAAATTGTTCCTTTGGGGGGGGTATTGCAACTTTTGGCCATATTGAAGCGAAATTGTTCCTTTGGGGGGTTTTTACAATTTTTGGCCATTTTGAGGCGAAATTGTTCCTTTCGGGGGGGTATTGCAACTTTTCGGCATTTTGAGGCGAAATTGTTCATTTGGGGGGGTATTGCAACTTTTGGCCATTTTGAAGCAAAATTGTTCCTTTGGGGGGGTATTGCAATTTTTTGCCATTTTGAGGCGAAATTGTTCCTTTGGGGGGGTATTGCAACTTTTGGCCATTTTGAAGCGAAATTGTTCCTTTGGGGGGGTATTGCAACTTTTCGGCATTTTGAGGCGAAATTGTTCCTTTGGGGAGGTATTACAATTTTTTGCCATTTTGAGGCGAAATTGTTCCTTTGGGGGGGTATTGCAACTTTTGGCCATTTTGAAGCGAAATTGTTCCTTTCGGGGGGTATTGCAACTTTTCGGCATTTTGAGGCGAAATTGTTCATTTAGGGGGGTATTGCAACTTTTGGCCATTTTGAAGCGAAATTGTTCCTTTGGGGGGTATTGCAACTTTTCGGCATTTTGAGGCAAAATTGTTCCTTTGGGGGGGTATTGCAATTTTTTGCCATTTTGAGGCGAAATTGTTCCTTTGGGGGGGTATTGCAACTTTTGGCCATTTTGAAGCGAAATTGTTCCTTTGGGGGGGTATTGCAATTTTTTGCCATTTTGAGGTGAAATTGTTCCTTTGGGGGGGTAGTGCAACTTTTGGCCATTTTGAAGCGAAATTGTTCCTTTGGGGGGTATTGCATTTTTTTGCCATTTTGAGGCGAAATTGTTCCTTTGGGGGGGTATTGCAATTTTTTTCCATTTTGAGGCGAAATTGTTCCTTTGGGGGGGGTATTG
Organism: Anomaloglossus baeobatrachus; assembly: GCF_048569485.1. Taxonomy (NCBI): domain Eukaryota; kingdom Metazoa; phylum Chordata; class Amphibia; order Anura; family Aromobatidae; genus Anomaloglossus; species Anomaloglossus baeobatrachus. Next base: position 468,985 of record NW_027443635.1, read on the forward strand.
CAACTTTTGGCCTTTTTGAGGCGAAATTGTTCCTTTGGGGGGGTATTGCAACTTTTCGGCATTTTGAGGCGAAATTGTTTCTTGGGGGGGTATTGCAACTTTTGGCCATTTTGAAGCGAAATTGTTCCTTTGGGGGGGTATTGCAATTTTTAACCATTTTGAGGCGAAATTGTTCCTTTGGGGGGGTATTGCAACTTTTGGCCATTTTGAAGTGAAATTGTTCCTTTCGGGGGGTATTGCAACTTTTCAGCATTTTGAAGCGAAATTGTTCCTTTGGGGGGGTATTGCAATTTTTTGCCATTTTGAGGCGAAATTGTTCCTTTGGGGGGGTATTGCAACTTTTGGCCATTTTGAAGCGAAATTGTTCCTTTGGGGGGTATTGCAATTTTTTGCCATTTTGAGGCGAAATTGTTCCTTTGGGGGGGTATTGCAACTTTTGGCCATATTGAAGTGAAATTGTTCCTTTTGGGGGTTTTTACAATTTTTGGCCATTTTGAGGCGAAATTGTTCCTTTCGGGGGGTATTGCAACTTTTGGCCATTTTGAAGCGAAATTGTTCCTTTGGGGGGGTATTGCAATTTTTTGCCATTTTGAGGCGAAATTGTTCCTTTGGGGGGGTATTGCAATTTTTTGCCATTTTTAGGCGAAATTGTTCCTTTGGGGGGGTATTGCAACTTTTGGCCATTTTGAAGCGAAATTGGTCCTTTGGGGGGTATTGCAAATTTTCGGCATTTTGAGGCAAAATTGTTCCTTTGGGGGGGTATTGCAACTTTTGGCCATTTTGAAGCGAAATTGTTCCTTTGGGGGGGTATTGCAACTTTTCGGCATTTTGAGGCGAAATTGTTCCTTTGGGGGGGGTATTGCAATTTTTTGCCATTTTAAAGCGAAATTGTTCCTTTGGGGGGGTATTGCAACTTTTGGCCATTTTGAAGCGAAATTGTTCCTTTCGGGGGGTATTGCAACTTTTCGGCATTTTGAGGCGAAATTGTTCCTTTGGGGGAGTATTGCAACTTTTGGCCATATTGAAGCGAAATTGTTCCTTTCGGGGGGTATTGCAACTTTTCAGCATTTTGAGGCGAATTTGTTCCTTTGGGGGGGTATTGCAATTTTTTGCCATTTTGAGGCGAAATTGTTCCTTTGGGGGGGTATTGCAACTTTTGGCCATTTTGAGGCGAAATTGTTCCTTTGGGGGGGTATTGCAACTTTATGGCATTTTGAGGCGAAATTCTTCCTTTGGGGGGTATTGCAATTTTTTTTCCATTTTGAGGCGAAATTGTTCCTTTCGGGGGGTATTGAAACTTTTCGGCATTTTAAAGCGAAATTGTTCCTTTCGTGGGGTATTGCAACTTTTCGGCATTTTGAAGCGAAATTGTTCCTTTGGGGGGTATTGCAATTTTTTGCCATTTTGAGGCGAAATTGTTCCTTTGGGGGGGTATTGCAACTTTTGGCCATTTTGAAGCGAAATTGTTCCTTTGGGGGGGTATTGCAATTTTTTTTTCATTTTGAGGCGAAATTGTTCCTTTGGGGGGGTATTGCAAATTTTGGCCATTTTGAAGCGAAATTGTTCCTTTGGGGGGGTATTGCAACTTTTCGGCATTTTGAGGCGAAATTGTTCCTTTGGGGGGGTATTGCAATTTTTTGCCATTTTGAGGTGAAATTGTTCCTTTGGGGGGGTATTGCAACTTTTGGCCATTTTGAAGCGAAATTGTTCCTTTGGGGGGGGTATTGCAACTTTTGGCCATTTTGAAGTGAAATTGTTCCTTTGGGGGGGTATTGAAATTTTTTGCCATTTTGAGGCGAAATTGTTCCTTTGGGGGGGTATTGCAACTTTTGGCCTTTTTGAGGCGAAATTGTTCCTTTCGGGGGGTATTGCAACTTTTGGCCATTTTGAAGCGAAATTGTTCCTTTGGGGGGTATTGCAACTTCTCGGCATTTTGAGGCGAAATTGTTCCTTGGGGGGGTATTGCAACTTTTGGCCATTTTGAAGCGAAATTGTTCCTTTGGGGGGGTATTGCAATTTTTTGCCATTTTGAGGCGAAATTGTTCCTTTGGGGGGGTATTGCAACTTTTGGCCATATTGAAGCGAAATTGTTCCTTTGGGGGGTTTTTACAATTTTTGGCCATTTTGAGGCGAAATTGTTCCTTTCGGGGGTATTGCAACTTTTCGGCATTTTGAGGCGAAATTGTTCCTTTGGGGGGGTATTGCAACTTTTGGCCATTTTGAAGCGAAATTGTTCCTTTGGGGGGGTATTGCAATTTTTTGCCATTTTGAGGCGAAATTGTTCCTTTGGGGGGGTATTGCAACTTTTGGCCATTTTGAAGCGAAATTGTTCCTTTGGGGGGGTATTGCAACTTTTCGGCATTTTGAGGCGAAATTGTTCCTTTGGGGGGGTATTGCAATTTTTTGCCATTTTGAGGCGAAATTGTTCCTTTGGGGGGGTATTGCAACTTTTGGCCATTTTGAAGCGAAATTGTTCCTTTGGGGGGGTATTGCAACTTTTGGCCATTTTGAAGCGAAATTGTTCCTTTGGGGGGGTATTGCAATTTTTGCCATTTTGAGGCGAAATTGTTCCTTTGGGGGGGGGTATTGCAACTTTTGGCCATTTTGAAGCGAAATTGTTCCTTTCGGGGGGTATTGCAACTTTTCAGCATTTTGAGGCGAAATTATTCCTTTGGGGGGGTATTGCAATTTTTTGCCATTTTGAGGCGAAATTGTTCCTTTGGGGGGGTATTGCAACTTTTGGCCATTTTGAAGCGAAATTGTTCCTTTGGGGGGGTATTGCAAATTTTGGCCATTTTGAAGCGAAATTGTTCCTTTGGGGGGGTATTGCAATTTTTTGCCATTTTGAGGCGAAATTGTTCCTTTGGGGGGGTATTGCAACTTTTCGGCATTTTGAGGCGAAATTGTTCCTTTGGGGGGTATTGCAATTTTTTTTCCATTTTGAGGCGAAATTGTTCCTTTGGGGGGGTATTGCAACTTTTGGCCATTTTGAAGCGAAATTGTTCCTTAGGGGGGGTATTGCAAATTTTGGCCATTTTGAAGCGAAATTGTTCCTTTGGGGGGGTATTGCAATTTTTTGCCATTTTGAGGCGAAATTGTTCCTTTGGGGGGGTATTGCAACTTTTCGGCATTTTGAGGCGAAATTGTTCCTTTGGGGGGTATTGCAATTTTTTTTCCATTTTGAGGCGAAATTGTTCCTTTGGGGGGTATTGCAACTTTTCGGCATTTTGAAGCGAAATTGTTCCTTTGGGGGGGTATTGCAACTTTTGGCCATTTTGAAGCGAAATTGTTCCTTTGGGGGGGTATTGCAATTTTTTTTTCATTTTGAGGCGAAATTGTTCCTTTGGGGGGGGTATTGCAAATTTTGGCCATTTTGAAGCGAAATTGTTCCTTTGGGGGGGTATTGCAGTTTTTTGCCATTTTGAGGCGAAATTGTTCCTTTGGGGGGGTATTGCAACTTTTCGGCATTTTGAAGCGAAATTGTTCCTTTGGGGGGGTATTGCAATTTTTTGCCATTTTGAGGTGAAATTGTTCCTTTGGGGGGGTATTGCAACTTTTGGCCATTTTGAAGCGAAATTGTTCCTTTGGGGGGTATTGCAACTTTTGGCCATTTTGAAGCGAAATTGTTCCTTTGGGGGGGTATTGCAATTTTTTGCCATTTTGAGGCGAAATTGTTCCTTTGGGGGGGTATTGCAACTTTTGGCCTTTTTGAGGCGAAATTGTTCATTTGGGGAGGTATTGCAACTTTTGGCCATTTTGAAGCGAAATTGTTCCTTTGGGGGGGTATTGCAATTTTTTTTTCATTTTGAGGCGAAATTGTTCCTTTGGGGGGGTATTGCAAATTTTGGCCATTTTGAAGCGAAATTGTTCCTTTGGGGGGTTATTGCAATTTTTTGCCATTTTGAGGCGAAATTGTTCCTTTGGGGGGGTATTGCAAATTTTGGCCTTATTGAGGCGAAATTGATCCTTTGGGGGGGTATTGCAACTTTTGGCCATTTTGAAGCAAAATTGTTCCTTTGGGGGGGTATTGCAACTTTTCGGCATTTTGAGGCGAAATTGTTCCTTTGGGGGGGTATTGCAACTTTTCGGCATTTTGAGGCGAAATTGTTCCTTGGGGGGGTATTGCAACTTTTGGCCATTTTGAAGCGAAATTGTTCCTTTGGGGGGGTATTGCAATTTTTAACCATTTTGAGGCGAAATTGTTCCTTTGGGGGGGTATTGCAACTTTTGGCCATTTTGAAGCGAAATTGTTCCTTTGGGGGGGTATTGCAACTTTTCGGCATTTTGAGGCGAAATTGTTCCTTTGGGGGGGTATTGCAACTTTTGGCCATTTTGAAGCGAAATTGTTCCTTTGGGGGGTATTGCAACTTTTCGGCATTTTGAGGCAAAATTGTTCCTTTGGGGGGGTATTGCAATTTTTTGCCATTTTGAGGCGAAATTGTTCCTTTGGGGGGGTATTGCAACTTTTGGCCATTTTGAAGCGAAATTGTTCCTTTGGGGGGTATTGCAATTTTTTGCCATTTTGAGGCGAAATTGTTCCTTTGGGGGGGTATTGCAACTTTTGGCCATTTTGAAGCGAAATTGTTCCTTTCGGGGGGTATTGCAACTTTTCGGCATTTTGAGGCGAAATTGTTCTTTTGGGGGGGTATTGCAACTTTTGGCCATATTGAAGCGAAATTGTTCCTTTGGGGGGGTATTGCAATTTTTAACCATTTTGAGGCGAAATTGTTTCTTTCGGGAGGTATTGCAACTTTTCAGCATTTTGAAGCGAAATTGTTCCTTTGGGGGGGTATTGCAATTTTTTGCCATTTTGAGGCGAAATTGTTCCTTTGGGGGGGTATTGCAACTTTTCGGCATTTTGAGGCGAAATTGTTCCTTTGGGGGGTATTGCAATTTTTTTTCCATTTTGAGGCGAAATTGTTCCTTTGGGGGGGTCTTGCAACTTTTGGCCATTTTGAAGTGAAATTGTTCCTTTGGGGGGGTATTGCAATTTTTTGCCATTTTGAGGCAAAATTGTTCCTTTGGGGGGGTATTGCAACTTTTCGGCATTTTGAGGCGAAATTGTTCCTTTGGGGGGGTATTGCAATTTTTTGCCATTTTGAGGCGAAATTGTTCCTTTGGGGGGGTATTGCAACTTTTGGCCATTTTGAAGCGAAATTGTTCCTTTGGGGGGGTATGGCAACTTTTCGGCATTTTGAGGCGAAATTGTTCCTTAGGGGGGTATTGCAACTTTTGGCCATTTTGAAGCGAAATTGTTCCTTTGGGGGGGTATTGCAATTTTTAACCATTTTGAGGCGAAATTGTTCCTTTGGGGGGGTATTGCAACTTTTGGCCATTTTGAAGTGAAATTGTTTCTTTCGGGGGGTATTGCAACTTTTCAGCATTTTGAAGCGAAATTGTTCCTTTGGGGGGGTATTGCAATTTTTTGCCATTTTGAGGCGAAATTGTTCCTTTGGGGGGTATTGCAATTTTTTGCCATTTTGAGGCGAAATTGTTCCTTTGGGGGGGTATTGCAACTTTTGGCCATTTTGAAGCGAAATTGTTCCTTTGGGGGTTTTTTACAATTTTTTGCTATTTTAAAGCGAAATTGTTCCTTTCGGGGGGTATTGCAACTTTTCGGCATTTTGAGGCGAAATTGTTCCTTTGGGGGGGTATTGCAACTTTTGGCCATATTGAAGCGAAATTGTTCCTTTGGGGGGGTATTGCAATTTTTAACCATTTTGAGGCGAAATTGTTCCTTTGGGGGGTATTGCAACTTTTGGCCATTTTGAAGCGAAATTGTTCCTTTCGGGGGTTATTGCAACTTTTCAGCATTTTGAGGCGAAATTGTTCCTTTGGGGGGGTATTGCAATTTTTTGCCATTTTGAGGCGAAATTGTTCCTTTGGGGGGGTATTGCAACTTTTTGGCATTTTGAGGCGAAATTGTTCCTTTGGGGGGGTATTGCAATTTTTTGCCATTTTGAGGCGAAATTGTTCCTTTGGGGGGTATTGCAATTTTTTGCCATTTTGAGGCGAAATTGTTCCTTTGGGGGGGTATTGCAACTTTTGGCCATTTTGAAGCGAAATTGTTCCTTTGGGGGTTTTTTACAATTTTTTGCTATTTTAAAGCGAAATTGTTCCTTTCGGGGGGTATTGCAACTTTTCGGCATTTTGAGGCGAAATTGTTCCTTTGGGGGGGTATTGCAACTTTTGGCCATATTGAAGCGAAATTGTTCCTTTGGGGGGGTATTGCAATTTTTAACCATTTTGAGGCGAAATTGTTCCTTTGGGGGGTATTGCAACTTTTGGCCATTTTGAAGCGAAATTGTTCCTTTCGGGGGTTATTGCAACTTTTCAGCATTTTGAGGCGAAATTGTTCCTTTGGGGGGGTATTGCAATTTTTTGCCATTTTGAGGCGAAATTGTTCCTTTGGGGGGGTATTGCAACTTTTTGGCATTTTGAGGCGAAATTGTTCCTTTGGGGGGTATTGCAATTTTTTTTCCATTTTGAGGCGAAATTGTTCCTTTGGGGGGGTATTGCAACTTTTGGCCATTTTGAAGCGAAATTGTTCCTTTCGGGAGGTATTGCAACTTTTCGACATTTTGAGGTGAAATTGTTCCTTTGGGGGGGGTATTGCAATTTTTCGGCATTTTGAGGCGAAATTGTTCCTTGGGGGGGTATTGCAATTTTTTGCCATTTTGAGGTGAAATTGTTCCTTTGGGGGGGTATTGCAACTTTTGGCCATTTTGAAGCGAAATTGTTCCTTTGGGGGGGTATTGCAATTTTTTGCCATTTTTAGGCAAAATTGTTCCTTTGGGGGGTATTGCAACTTTTGGCCATTTTGAAGCGAAATTGTTCCTTTGGGGGGGTATTGCAACTTTTGGCCATTTTGAAGCGAAATTGTTCCTTTTGGGGGGTATTGCAATTTTTTGCCATTTTTAGGCAAAATTGTTCCTTGGGGGGGTATTGCAACTTTTGGCCATTTTGAAGCGAAATTGTTCCTTTGGGGGGGTATTGCAATTTTTAACCATTTTGAGGCGAAATTGTTCCTTTGGGGGGGTATGGCAACTTTTCAGCATTTTAAAGCGAAATTGTTCCTTTGGGGGGGTATTGCAATTTTTTGCCATTTTGAGGCGAAATTGTTCCTTTGGGGGGGTATTGCAACTTTTGGCCATTTTGAAGCGAAATTGTTCCTTTGGGGGGGTATTGCAACTTTTCGGCATTTTGAGGCGAAATTGTTCCTTAGGGGGGTATTGCAACTTTTGGCCATTTTGAAGCGAAATTGTTCCTTTGGGGGGGTATTGCAATTTTTAACCATTTTGAGGCGAAATTGTTCCTTTGGGGGGGTATTGCAACTTTTGGCCATTTTGAAGTGAAATTGTTTCTTTCGGGGGGGTATTGCAATTTTTTGCCATTTTGAGGCGAAATTGTTCCTTTGCGGGGTATTGCAATTTTTTGCCATTTTGAGGCGAAATTGTTCCTTTGGGGGGGTATTGCAACTTTTGGCCATTTTGAAGCGAAATTGTTCCTTTGGGGGGGTATTGCAATTTTTTGCCATTTTGAGGCGAAATTGTTCCTTTGGGGGGGTATTGCAACTTTTGGCCATATTGAAGCGAAATTGTTCCTTTGGGGGTTTTTTACAATTTTTGGCCATTTTGAGGCGAAATTGTTCCTTTGGGGGGGTATTGCAACTTTTGGCCATTTTGAGGCGAAATTGTTCCTTTGGGGGGGTATTGCAACTTTTGGCCATTTTGAAGCGAAATTGTTCCTTTGGGGGGGTATTGCAACTTTTCGGCATTTTGAGGCGAAATTGTTCCTTTCGGGGGGTATTGCAACTTTTCGGCATTTTGAGGCGAAATTGTTCCTTTGGGGGGGTATTGCAATTTTTTGCCATTTTGAGGCGAAATTGTTCCTTTGGGGGGTATTGCAACTTTTGGCCATTTTGAGGCGAAATTGATCCTTTGGGGGGGTATTGCAACTTTTGGCCATATTGAAGCGAAATTGTTCCTTTGGGGGGTTTTTACAATTTTTGGCCATTTTGAGGCGAAATTGTTCCTTTGGGGGGGTATTGCAACTTTTGGCCATTTTGAAGCGAAATTGTTCCTTTGGGGGGGTATTGCAACTTTTCGGCATTTTGAGGCGAAATTGTTCCTTTCGGGGGGTATTGCAACTTTTCGGCATTTTGAGGCGAAAATGTTCCTTTGGGGGGGTATTGCAATTTTTTGCCATTTTGAGGCGAAATTGTTCCTTTGGGGGGGTATTGCAACTTTTCGGCATTTTGAGGCGAAATTGTTCCTTTGGGGGGGTATTGCAACTTTTGGCCATTTTGAAGCGAAATTGTTCCTTTGGGGGGGTATTGCATTTTTTGCCATTTTGAGGCGAAATTGATCCTTTGGGGGGGTATTGCAACTTTTGGCCATATTGAAGCGAAATTGTTCCTTTGGGGGGTTTTTACAATTTTTGGCCATTTTGAGGCGAAATTGTTCCTTTGGGGGGGTATTGCAACTTTTGGCCATTTTGAAGCGAAATTGTTCCTTTGGGGGGGTATTGCAACTTTTCGGCATTTTGAGGCGAAATTGTTCCTTTCGGGGGGTATTGCAACTTTTCGGCATTTTGAGGCGAAAATGTTCCTTTGGGGGGGTATTGCAATTTTTTGCCATTTTGAGGCGAAATTGTTCCTTTGGGGGGGTATTGCAACTTTTGGCCATTTTGAAGCGAAATTGTTCCTTTCGGGGGGTATTGCAACTTTTCAGCATTTTGAGGCGAAATTGTTCCTTTGGGGGGGTATTGCAATTTTTTGCCATTTTGAGGCGAAATTGTTCCTTTGGGGGGTATTGCAACTTTTCGGCATTTTGAGGCGAAATTGTTCCTTTGGGGGGTATTGCAATTTTTTTTCCATTTTGAGGCGAAATTGTTCCTTTGGGGGGGATTGCAACTTTTGGCCATTTTGAAGCGAAATTGTTCCTTTCGGGGGGTATTGCAACTTTTGGCCATTTTGAAGCGAAATTGTTCCTTTGGGGGGGTATTGCAATTTTTTTTTAATTTTGAGGCGAAATTGTTCCTTTGGGGGGGTATTGCAAATTTTGGCCATTTTGAAGCGAAATTGTTCCTTTGGGGGGGTATTGCAATTGTTTGCCATTTTGAGGCGAAATTGTTCCTTTGGGGGGTATTGCAACTTTTCGGCATTTTGAGGCGAAATTGTTCCTTTGGGGGGGTATTGCAATTTTTTGCCCTTTTGAGGTGAAATTGTTCCTTTGGGGGGGTATTGCAACTTTTGGCCATTTTGAAGCGAAATTGTTCCTTTGGGGGGGTATTGCAATTTTTTGCCATTTTGAGGCGAAATTGTTCCTTTGGGGGGGTATTGCAACTTTTGGCCATATTGAAGCGAAATTGTTCCTTTGGGGGGTTTTTACAATTTTTGGCCATTATGAGGCGAAATTGTTCCTTTCGGGGGGTATTGCAACTTTTCGGCATTTTGAGGCAAAATTGTTCCTTTGGGGGGGTATTGCAACTTTTGGCCATTTTGAAGCGAAATTGTTCCTTTGGGGGGGTATTGCAATTTTTTGCCATTTTGAGGCGAAATTGTTCCTTTGGGGGGGTATTGCAACTTTTGGCCATTTTGAAGCGAAATTGTTCCTTTCGGGGGGTATTGCAACTTTTCGGCATTTTGAAGCGAAATTGTTCCTTTGGGGGGTATTGCAACTTTTGGCCATTTTGAAGCGAAATTGTTCCTTTGGGGGGGTATTGCAACTTTTCGGCATTTTGAGGCGAAATTGTTCCTTTGGGGGGGTATTGCAATTTTTTGCCATTTTGAGGCGAAATTGTTCCTTTGGGGGGGTATTGCAAATTTTGGCCTTATTGAGGCGAAATTGATCCTTTGGGGGGGTATTGCAACTTTTGGCCATTTTGAAGCAAAATTGTTCCTTTGGGGGGGTATTGCAACTTTTCGGCATTTTGAGGCGAAATTGTTCCTTTGGGGGGGTATTGCAACTTTTCGGCATTTTGAGGCGAAATTGTTCCTTGGGGGGGTATTGCAACTTTTGGCCATTTTGAAGCGAAATTGTTCCTTTGGGGGGGTATTGCAATTTTTAACCATTTTGAGGCGAAATTGTTCCTTTGGGGGGGTATTGCAACTTTTGGCCATTTTGAAGTGAAATTGTTCATTTGGGGGGGTATTGCAACTTTTGGCCATTTTGAAGCAAAATTGTTCCTTTGGGGGGGTATTGCAATTTTTTGCCATTTTGAGGCGAAATTGTTCCTTTGGGGGGGTATTGCAACTTTTGGCCATTTTGAAGCGAAATTGTTCCTTTGGGGGGGTATTGCAACTTTTCGGCATTTTGAGGCGAAATTGTTCCTTTGGGGGGGTATTGCAACTTTTGGCCATTTTGAAGCGAAATTGTTCCTTTGGGGGGTATTGCAACTTTTCGGCATTTTGAGGCAAAATTGTTCCTTTGGGGGGGTATTGCAATTTTTTGCCATTTTGAGGCGAAATTGTTCCTTTGGGGGGGTATTGCAACTTTTGGCCATTTTGAAGCGAAATTGTTCCTTTGGGGGGGTATTGCAATTTTTTGCCATTTTGAGGCGAAATTGTTCCTTTGGGGGGGTATTGCAACTTTTGGCCATTTTGAAGCGAAATTGTTCCTTTCGGGGGGTATTGCAACTTTTCGGCATTTTGAGGCGAAATTGTTCTTTTGGGGGGGTATTGCAACTTTTGGCCATATTGAAGCGAAATTTTTCCTTTGGGGGGGTATTGCAATTTTTAACCATTTTGAAGCGAAATTGTTCCTTTGGGGGGGTATTGCAACTTTTCAGCATTTTGAAGCGAAATTGTTCCTTTGGGGGGGTATTGCAATTTTTTGCCATTTTGAGGCGAAATTGTTCCTTTGGGGGGGTATTGCAACTTTTCGGCATTTTGAGGCGAAATTGTTCCTTTGGGGGGTATTGCAATTTTTTTTCCATTTTGAGGCGAAATTGTTCCTTTGGGGGGGTCTTGCAACTTTTGGCCATTTTGAAGCGAAATTGTTCCTTTGGGGGGGTATTGCAATTTTTTGCCATTTTGAGGCGAAATTGTTCCTTTGGGGGGGTATTGCAACTTTTGGCCTTTTTGAAGCGAAATTGTTCCTTTGGGGGGGTATTGCAACTTTTCGGCATTTTGAGGCGAAATTGTTCCTTTGGGGGGGTATTGCAATTTTTTGCCATTTTGAGGCGAAATTGTTCCTTTGGGGGGGTATTGCAACTTTTGGCCATTTTGAAGCGAAATTGTTCCTTTGGGGGGGTATGGCAACTTTTCGGCATTTTGAGGCGAAATTGTTCCTTAGGGGGGTATTGCAACTTTAGGCCATTTTGAAGCGAAATTGTTCCTTTGGGGGGGTATTGCAATTTTTAACCATTTTGAGGCGAAATTGTTCCTTTGGGGGGGTATTGCAACTTTTGGCCATTTTGAAGTGAAATTGTTTCTTTCGGGGGGTATTGCAACTTTTCAGCATTTTGAAGCGAAATTGTTCCTTTGGGGGGGTATTGCAATTTTTTGCCATTTTGAGGCGAAATTGTTCCTTTGGGGGGTATTGCAATTTTTTGCCATTTTGAGGCGAAATTGTTCCTTTGGGGGGGTATTGCAACTTTTGGCCATTTTGAAGCGAAATTGTTCCTTTGGGGGGGTATGGCAACTTTTCGGCATTTTGAGGCGAAATTGTTCCTTAGGGGGGTATTGCAACTTTTGGCCATTTTGAAGCGAAATTGTTCCTTTGGGGGGGTATTGCAATTTTTAACCATTTTGAGGCGAAATTGTTCCTTTGGGGGGGTATTGCAACTTTTGGCCATTTTGAAGTGAAATTGTTTCTTTCGGGGGGTATTGCAACTTTTCAGCATTTTGAAGCGAAATTGTTCCTTTGGGGGGGTATTGCAATTTTTTGCCATTTTGAGGCGAAATTGTTCCTTTGGGGGGTATTGCAATTTTTTGCCATTTTGAGGCGAAATTGTTCCTTTGGGGGGGTATTGCAACTTTTTGGCATTTTGAGGCGAAATTGTTCCTTTGGGGGGTATTGCAATTTTTTTTCCATTTTGAGGCGAAATTGTTCCTTTGGGGGGGTATTGCAACTTTTGGCCATTTTGAAGCGAAATTGTTCCTTTCGGGAGGTATTGCAACTTTTCGACATTTTGAGGCGAAATTGTTCCTTTGGGGGGGGTATTGCAATTTTTCGGCATTTTGAGGCGAAATTGTTCCTTGGGGGGGTATTGCAATTTTTTGCCATTTTGAGGTGAAATTGTTCCTTTGGGGGGGTATTGCAACTTTTGGCCATTTTGAAGCGAAATTGTTCCTTTGGGGGGGTATTGCAATTTTTTGCCATTTTTAGGCAAAATTGTTCCTTTGGGGGGTATTGCAACTTTTGGCCATTTTGAAGCGAAATTGTTCCTTTGGGGGGGTATTGCAACTTTTGGCCATTTTGAAGCGAAATTGTTCCTTTTGCGGGTATTGCAATTTTTTGCCATTTTTAGGCAAAATTGTTCCTTGGGGGGGTATTGCAACTTTTGGCCATTTTGAAGCGAAATTGTTCCTTTGGGGGGGTATTGCAATTTTTAACCATTTTGAGGCGAAATTGTTCCTTTGGGGGGGTATGGCAACTTTTCAGCATTTTAAAGCGAAATTGTTCCTTTGGGGGGGTATTGCAATTTTTTGCCATTTTGAGGCGAAATTGTTCCTTTGGGGGGGTATTGCAACTTTTGGCCATTTTGAAGTGAAATTGTTTCTTTCGGGGGGGTATTGCAATTTTTTGCCATTTTGAGGCGAAATTGTTCCTTTGCGGGGTATTGCAATTTTTTGCCATTTTGAGGCGAAATTGTTCCTTTGGGGGGTATTGCAACTTTTGGCCATTTTGAAGCGAAATTGTTCCTTTGGGGGGGTATTGCAATTTTTTGCCATTTTGAGGCGAAATTGTTCCTTTGGGGGGGTATTGCAACTTTTGGCCATATTGAAGCGAAATTGTTCCTTTGGGGGGTTTTTACAATTTTTGGCCATTTTGAGGCGAAATTGTTCCTTTGGGGGGGTATTGCAACTTTTGGCCATTTTGAGGCGAAATTGTTCCTTTGGGGGGGTATTGCAACTTTTGGCCATTTTGAAGCGAAATTGTTCCTTTGGGGGGGTATTGCAACTTTTCGGCATTTTGAGGCGAAATTGTTCCTTTCGGGGGGTATTGCAACTTTTCGGCATTTTGAGGCGAAATTGTTCCTTTGGGGGGGTATTGCAACTTTTGGCCATTTTGAAGCGAAATTGTTCCTTTGGGGGGGTATTGCAACTTTTGGCCATTTTGAAGCGAAATTGTTCCTTTGGGGGGGTATTGCAACTTTTCGGCATTTTGAGGCGAAATTGTTCCTTTGGGGGGGTATTGCAATTTTTTGCCATTTTGAGGCGAAATTGTTCCTTTGGGGGGTATTGCAACTTTTGGCCATTTTGAAGCGACATTGTTCCTTTCGGGGGGTATTGCAACTTTTCGGCATTTTGAGGCGAAATTGTTCCTTTGGGGGGGTATTGCAACTTTTGGCCATTTTGAAGCGAAATTGTTCCTTTGGGGGGGTATTGCATTTTTTGCCATTTTGAGGCGAAATTGATCCTTTGGGGGGGTATTGCAACTTTTGGCCATATTGAAGCGAAATTGTTCCTTTAAGGGGTTTTTACAATTTTTGGCCATTTTGAGGCGAAATTGTTCCTTTGGGGGGGTATTGCAACTTTTGGCCATTTTGAAGCGAAATTGTTCCTTTGGGGGGGTATTGCAACTTTTCGGCATTTTGAGGCGAAATTGTTCCTTTCGGGGGGTATTGCAACTTTTCGGCATTTTGAGGCGAAAATGTTCCTTTGGGGGGGTATTGCAATTTTTTGCCATTTTGAGGCGAAATTGTTCCTTTGGGGGGGTATTGCAACTTTTGGCCATTTTGAAGCGAAATTGTTCCTTTCGGGGGGTATTGCAACTTTTCAGCATTTTGAGGCGAAATTGTTCCTTTGGGGGGGTATTGCAATTTTTTGCCATTTTGAGGCGAAATTGTTCCTTTGGGGGGTATTGCAACTTTTCGGCATTTTGAGGCGAAATTGTTCCTTTGGGGGGTATTGCAATTTTTTTTCCATTTTGAGGCGAAATTGTTCCTTTGGGGGGGATTGCAACTTTTGGCCATTTTGAAGCGAAATTGTTCCTTTCGGGGGGTATTGCAACTTTTGACCATTTTGAAGCGAAATTGTTCCTTTGGGGGGGTATTGCAATTTTTTTTTAATTTTGAGGCGAAATTGTTCCTTTGGGGGGGTATTGCAAATTTTGGCCATTTTGAAGCGAAATTGTTCCTTTGGGGGGGTATTGCAATTGTTTGCCATTTTGAGGCGAAATTGTTCCTTTGGGGGGTATTGCAACTTTTCGGCATTTTGAGGCGAAATTGTTCCTTTGGGGGGGTATTGCAATTTTTTGCCCTTTTGAGGTGAAATTGTTCCTTTGGGGGGGTATTGCAACTTTTGGCCATTTTGAAGCGAAATTGTTCCTTTGGGGGGGTATTGCAATTTTTTGCCATTTTGAGGCGAAATTGTTCCTTTGGGGGGGTATTGCAACTTTTGGCCATATTGAAGCGAAATTGTTCCTTTGGGGGGTTTTTACAATTTTTGGCCATTATGAGGCGAAATTGTTCCTTTCGGGGGGTATTGCAACTTTTCGGCATTTTGAGGCAAAATTGTTCCTTTGGGGGGGTATTGCAACTTTTGGCCATTTTGAAGCGAAATTGTTCCTTTGGGGGGGTATTGCAATTTTTTGCCATTTTGAGGCGAAATTGTTCCTTTGGGGGGGTATTGCAACTTTTGGCCATTTTGAAGCGAAATTGTTCCTTTCGGGGGGTATTGCAACTTTTCGGCATTTTGAAGCGAAATTGTTCCTTTGGGGGGTATTGCAACTTTTGGCCATTTTGAAGCGAAATTGTTCCTTTGGGGGGGTATTGCAACTTTTCGGCATTTTGAGGCGAAATTGTTCCTTTGGGGGGGTATTGCAATTTTTTGCCATTTTGAGGCGAAATTGTTCCTTTGGGGGGGTATTGCAACTTTTGGCCATTTTGAAGCGAAATTGTTCCTTTGGGGGGTATTTCAATTTTTTGCCATTTTGAGGCGAAATTGTTCCTTTGGGGGGGTATTGCAACTTTTGGCCATTTTGAAGCGAAATTGTTCCTTTCGGGGGGTATTGCAACTTTTGGCCATATTGAAGCGAAATTGTTCTTTTGGGGGGTATTGGAATTTTTAACCATTTTGAGGCGAAATTGTTCCTTTGGGGGGGTATTGCAACTTTTGGCCATTTTGAAGCGAAATTGTTCCTTTCGGGGGGTATTGCAACTTTTCAGCATTTTGAGGCGAAATTGTTCCTTTGGGGGGGTATTGCAACTTTTCGGCATTTTGAGGCGAAATTGTTCCTTTGGGGGGTATTGCAATTTTTTTTCCATTTTGAGGCGAAATTGTTCCTTTCGGGGGGTATTGCAACTTTTCGGCATTTTGAAGCGAAATTGTTCCTTTGGGGGGGTATTGCAATTTTTTGCCATTTTGAAGCGAAATTGTTCCTTTGGGGGGTTTTTACAATTTTTGGCCATTTTGAGGCGAAATTGTTCCTTTCGGGGTGTATTGCAACTTTTTGCCATTTTGAGGCGAAAATGTTCCTTTGGGGGGGTATTGCAAATTTTGGCCATTTTGGAGCGAAATTGTTCCTTTGGGGGGGTATTGCAATGTTTTGCCATTTTGAGGCGAAATTGTTCCTTTGGGGGGGTATTGCAACTTTTCGGCATTTTGAGGCGAAATTGTTCCTTTGGGGGGGTATTGCAATTTTTTGCCATTTTGAGGTGAAATTGTTCCTTTGGGGGGGTATTGCAACTTTTGGCCATTTTGAAGCGAAATTGTTCCTTTGGGGGGGTATTGCAATTTTTTGCCATTTTGAGGCGAAATTGTTCCTTTGGGGGGGTATTGCAACTTTTGGCCTTTTTGAGGCGAAATTGTTCCTTTGGGGGGGTATTGCAACTTTTGGCCATTTTGAAGCGAAATTGTTCCTTTGGGGGGGTATTGCAACTTTTCGGCATTTTGAGGCGAAATTGTTCCTTTGGGGGGGTATTGCAATTTTTTGCCATTTTGAGGCGAAATTGTTCCTTGGGGGGGTATTGCAACTTTTGGCCATTTTGAAGCGAAATTGTTCCTTTGGGGGGGTATTGCAATTTTTTGCCATTTTGAGGCGAAATTGTTCCTTGGGGGGGTATTGCAACTTTTGGCCATTTTGAAGTGAAATTGTTCCTTTCGGGGGGGTATTGCAACTTTTCAGCATTTTGAAGCGAAATTGTTCCTTTGGGGGGGTATTGCAATTTTTTGCCATTTTGAGGCGAAATTGTTCCTTTGGGGGGGTATTGCAATTTTTTGCCATTTTGAGGCGAAATTGTTCCTTTGGGGGGGGTATTGCAACTTTTGGCCATTTTGAAGCGAAATTGTTCCTTTGGTGGGGTATTGCAATTTTTTGCCATTTTGAGGCGAAATTGTTCCTTTGGGGGGGTATTGCAACTTTTGGCCATATTGAATTGAAATTGTTCCTTTGGGGGGTTTTTACAATTTTTGGCCATTTTGAGGCGAAATTGTTCCTTTCGGGGGGTATTGCAACTTTTGGCCATTTTGAAGCGAAATTGTTCCTTTGGGGGGGTATTGCAATTTTTTGCCATTTTGAGGCGAAATTGTTCCTTTGGGGGGGTATTGCAACTTTTGGCCATTTTGAAGCGAAATTGTTCCTTTGGGGGGGTATTGCAACTTTTCGGCATTTTGAGGCGAAATTGTTCCTTTGGGGGGGTATTGCAATTTTTTGCCATTTTGAGGCGAAATTGTTCCTTTGGGGGGGTATTGCAACTTTTGGCCATTTTGAAGCGAAATTGTTCCTTTCGGGGGGTATTGCAACTTTTCGGCATTTTGAAGCGAAATTGTTCCTTTGGGGGGGTATTGCAACTTTTGGCCATTTTGAAGCGAAATTGTTCCTTTGGGGGGGTATTGCAACTTTTCGGCATTTTGAGGCGAAATTGTTCCTTTGGGGGGGTATTGCAATTTTTTGCCATTTTGAGGCGAAATTGTTCCTTTGGGGGGGTATTGCAACTTTTGGCCATTTTGAAGCGAAATTGTTCCTTTGGGGGGGTATTGCAATTTTTGCCATTTTGAGGCGAAATTGTTCCTTTGGGGGGGGTATTGCAACTTTTGGCCATTTTGAAGCGAAATTGTTCCTTTGGGGGGGTATTGCAACTTTTGGCCATTTTGAAGCGAAATTGTTCCTTTGGGGGGGTATTGCAAATTTTGGCCATTTTGAAGCGAAATTGTTCCTTTGGGGGGGTATTGCAATTTTTTGCCATTTTGAGGCGAAATTGTTCCTTTGGGGGGGTATTGCAACTTTTCGGCATTTTGAGGCGAAATTGTTCCTTTGGGGGGTATTGCAATTTTTTTTCCATTTTGAGGCGAAATTGTTCCTTTGGGGGGGTATTGCAACTTTTCGCCATTTTGAAGCGAAATTGTTCCTTTGGGGGGGTATTGCAACTTTTGGCCATTTTGAAGCGAAATTGTTCCTTTGGGGGGGTATTGCAATTTTTTTTTCATTTTGAGGCGAAATTGTTCCTTTGGGGGGGGTATTGCAAATTTTGGCCATTTTAAAGCGAAATTGTTCCTTTGGGGGGGTATTGCAATTTTTTGCCATTTTGAGGCGAAATTGTTCCTTTGGGGGGGTATTGCAACTTTTCGGCATTTTGAAGCGAAATTGTTCCTTTGGGGGGGTATTGCAATTTTTTGCCATTTTGAGGTGAAATTGTTCCTTTGGGGGGGTATTGCAACTTTTGGCCTTTTTGAGGCGAAATTGATCCTTTGGGGGGGTATTGCAACTTTTGGCCATTTTGAAGCAAAATTGTTCCTTTGGGGGGGTATTGCAACTTTTCGGCATTTTGAGGCGAAATTGTTCCTTTGGGGGGTATTGCAACTTTTCGGCATTTTGAGGCGAAATTGTTCCTTGGGGGGGTATTGCAACTTTTGGCCATTTTGAAGCGAAATTGTTCCTTTGGGGGTGTATTGCAATTTTTAACCATTTTGAGGCGAAATTGTTCCTTTGGGGGGGTATTGCAACTTTTGGCCATTTTGAAGCAAAATTGTTCCTTTGGGGGGGTATTGCAATTTTTTGCCATTTTGAGGCGAAATTGTTCCTTTGGGGGGGTATTGCAACTTTTGGCCATTTTGAAGCGAAATTGTTCCTTTGGGGGGTATTGCAACTTTTCGGCATTTTGAGGCAAAATTGTTCCTTTGGGGGGGTATTGCAATTTTTTGCCATTTTGAGGCGAAATTGTTCCTTTGGGGGGGTATTGCAACTTTTGGCCATTTTGAAGCGAAATTGTTCCTTTCGGGGGGTATTGCAACTTTTCGGCATTTTGAGGCGAAATTGTTCTTTTGGGGGGGTATTGCAACTTTTGGCCATATTGAAGCGAAATTGTTCCTTTGGGGGGGTATTGCAATTTTTAACCATTTTGAGGCGAAATTGTTCCTTTGGGGGGGTATTGCAACTTTTCAGCATTTTGAAGCGAAATTGTTCCTTTGGGGGGGTATTGCAATTTTTTGCCATTTTGAGGCGAAATTGTTCCTTTGGGGGGGTATTGCAACTTTTCGGCATTTTGAGGCGAAATTGTTCCTTTGGGGGGGGTCTTGCAACTTTTGGCCATTTTGAAGCGAAATTGTTCCTTTGGGGGGCTATTGCAATTTTTTGCCATTTTGAGGCGAAATTGTTCCTTTGGGGGGGTATTGCAACTTTTGGCCTTTTTGAAGCGAAATTGTTCCTTTGGGGGGGTATTGCAACTTTTCGGCATTTTGAGGCGAAATTGTTCCTTTGGGGGGGTATTGCAATTTTTTGCCATTTTGAGGCGAAATTGTTCCTTTGGGGGGGTATTGCAACTTTTGGCCATTTTGAAGCGAAATTGTTCCTTTGGGGGGGTATGGCAACTTTTCGGCATTTTGAGGCGAAATTGTTCCTTAGGGGGGTATTGCAACTTTTGGCCATTTTGAAGCGAAATTGTTCCTTTGGGGGGGTATTGCAATTTTTAACCATTTTGAGGCGAAATTGTTCCTTTGGGGGGGTATTGCAACTTTTGGCCATTTTGAAGTGAAATTGTTTCTTTCGGGGGGTATTGCAACTTTTCAGCATTTTGAAGCGAAATTGTTCCTTTGGGGGGGTATTGCAATTTTTTGCCATTTTGAGGCGAAATTGTTCCTTTGGGGGGTATTGCAATTTTTTGCCATTTTGAGGCGAAATTGTTCCTTTGGGGGGGTATTGCAACTTTTGGCCATTTTGAAGCGAAATTGTTCCTTTGGGGGTTTTTTACAATTTTTTGCTATTTTGAGGCGAAATTGTTCCTTTCGGGGGGTATTGCAACTTTTCGGCATTTTGAGGCGAAATTGTTCCTTTGGGGGGGTATTGCAACTTTTGGCCATATTGAAGCGAAATTGTTCCTTTGGGGGGGTATTGCAATTTTTAACCATTTTGAGGCGAAATTGTTCCTTTGGGGGGTATTGCAACTTTTGGCCATTTTGAAGCGAAATTGTTCCTTTCGGGGGTTATTGCAACTTTTCAGCATTTTGAGGCGAAATTGTTCCTTTGGGGGGGTATTGCAATTTTTTGCCATTTTGAGGCGAAATTGTTCCTTTGGGGGGGTATTACAACTTTTTGGCATTTTGAGGCGAAATTGTTCCTTTAAGGGGTATTGCAATTTTTTTTCCATTTTGAGGCGAAATTGTTCCTTTGGGGGGGTATTGCAACTTTTGGCCATTTTGAAGCGAAATTGTTCCTTTCGGGAGGTATTGCAACTTTTCGACATTTTGAAGCGAAATTGTTCCTTTGGGGGGTATTGCAATTTTTTGCCATTTTGAGGCGAAATTGTTCCTTTGGGGGGGTATTGCAACTTTTGGCCATTTTGAAGCGAAATTGTTCCTTTGGGGGGGTATTGCAATTTTTTGCCATTTTGAGGCGAAATTGTTCCTTTGGGGGGGTATTGCAATTTTTCGGCATTTTGAGGCGAAATTGTTCCTTGGGGGGGTATTGCAATTTTTTGCCATTTTGAGGTGAAATTGTTCCTTTTGGGGGGTATTGCAACTTTTGGCCATTTTGAAGCGAAATTGTTCCTTTGGGGGGGTATTGCAATTTTTTGCCATTTTTAGGCAAAATTGTTCCTTTGGGGGGTATTGCAACTTTTGGCCATTTTGAAGCGAAATTGTTCCTTTGGGGGGGTATTGCAACTTTTGGCCATTTTGAAGCGAAATTGTTCCTTTTGGGGGGTATTGCAATTTTTTGCCATTTTTAGGCAAAATTGTTCCTTGGGGGGGTATTGCAACTTTTGGCCATTTTGAAGCGAAATTGTTCCTTTGGGGGGGTATTGCAATTTTTAACCATTTTGAGGCGAAATTGTTCCTTTGGGGGGGTATTGCAACTTTTCAGCATTTTAAAGCGAAATTGTTCCTTTGGGGGGGTATTGCAATTTTTTGCCATTTTGAGGCGAAATTGTTCCTTTGGGGGGGTATTGCAACTTTTGGCCATTTTGAAGCGAAATTGTTCCTTTGGGGGGGTATTGCAACTTTTCGGCATTTTGAGGCGAAATTGTTTCTTAGGGGGGTATTGCAACTTTTGGCCATTTTGAAGCGAAATTGTTCCTTTGGGGGGGTATTGCAATTTTTAACCATTTTGAGGCGAAATTGTTCCTTTGGGGGGGTATTGCAACTTTTGGCCATTTTGAAGCGAAATTGTTCCTTTCGGGGGGTATTGCAACTTTTCGGCATTTTGAAGCGAAATTGTTCCTTTGGGGGGTATTGCAACTTTTGGCCATTTTGAAGTGAAATTGTTTCTTTCGGGGGGGTATTGCAATTTTTTGCCATTTTGAGGCGAAATTGTTCCTTTGCGGGGTATTGCAATTTTTTGCCATTTTGAGGCGAAATTGTTCCTTTGGGGGGGTATTGCAACTTTTGGCCATTTTGAAGCGAAATTGTTCCTTTGGGGGGGTATTGCAATTTTTTGCCATTTTGAGGCGAAATTGTTCCTTTGGGGGGGTATTGCAACTTTTGGCCATATTGAAGCGAAATTGTTCCTTTGGGGGGTTTTTACAATTTTTGGCCATTTTGAGGCGAAATTGTTCCTTTGGGGGGGTATTGCAACTTTTGGCCATTTTGAGGCGAAATTGTTCCTTTGGGGGGGTATTGCAACTTTTGGCCATTTTGAAGCGAAATTGTTCCTTTGGGGGGGTATTGCAACTTTTCGGCATTTTGAGGCGAAATTGTTCCTTTCGGGGGGTATTGCAACTTTTCGGCATTTTGAGGCGAAATTGTTCCTTTGGGGGGGTATTGCAACTTTTGGCCATTTTGAAGCGAAATTGTTCCTTTGGGGGGGTATTGCAACTTTTGGCCATTTTGAAGCGAAATTGTTCCTTTGGGGGGGTATTGCAACTTTTCGGCATTTTGAGGCGAAATTGTTCCTTTGGGGGGGTATTGCAATTTTTTGCCATTTTGAGGCGAAATTGTTCCTTTGGGGGGTATTGCAACTTTTGGCCATTTTGAAGCGACATTGTTCCTTTCGGGGGGTATTGCAACTTTTCGGCATTTTGAGGCGAAATTGTTCCTTTGGGGGGGTATTGCAACTTTTGGCCATTTTGAAGCGAAATTGTTCCTTTGGGGGGGTATTGCATTTTTTGCCATTTTGAGGCGAAATTGATCCTTTGGGGGGGTATTGCAACTTTTGGCCATTTTGAAGCGAAATTGTTCCTTTCGGGGGGTATTGCAATTTTTTGCCATTTTGAGGCGAAATTGTTCCTTTGGGGGGTATTGCAACTTTTCGGCATTTTGAGGCGAAATTGTTCCTTTGGGGGGTATTGCAATTTTTTTTCCATTTTGAGGCGAAATTGTTCCTTTGGGGGGGATTGCAACTTTTGGCCATTTTGAAGCGAAATTGTTCCTTTCGGGGGGTATTGCAACTTTTGGCCATTTTGAGGCGAAATTGTTCCTTTGGGGGGGGTATTGCAAATTTTGGCCATTTTGAGGCGAAATTGTTCATTTGGGGGGTATTGCAACTTTTCGGCATTTTGAGGCGAAATTGTTCCTTTGGGGGGGTATTGCAATTTTTTGCCCTTTTGAGGTGAAATTGTTCCTTTGGGGGGGTATTGCAACTTTTGGCCATTTTGAAGCGAAATTGTTCCTTTGGGGGGTTTTTACAATTTTTGGCCATTATGAGGCGAAATTGTTCCTTTCGGGGGGTATTGCAACTTTTGGCCATTTTGAAGCGAAATTGTTCCTTTGGGGGGGTATTGCAACTTTTCGGCATTTTGAGGCGAAATTGTTCCTTTGGGGGGGGTATTGCAAATTTTGGCCATTTTGAGGCGAAATTGTTCCTTTGGGGGGTATTGCAACTTTTCGGCATTTTGAGGCGAAATTGTTCCTTTGGGGGGGTATTGCAATTTTTTGCCCTTTTGAGGTGAAATTGTTCCTTTGGGGGGGTATTGCAACTTTTGGCCATTTTGAAGCGAAATTGTTCCTTTGGGGGGTTTTTACAATTTTTGGCCATTATGAGGCGAAATTGTTCCTTTCGGGGGGTATTGCAACTTTTCGGCATTTTGAGGCAAAATTGTTCCTTTGGGGGGGTATTGCAACTTTTGGCCATTTTGAAGCGAAATTGTTCCTTTGGGGGGGTATTGCAATTTTTTGCCATTTTGAGGCGAAATTGTTCCTTTGGGGGGGTATTGCAACTTTTGGCCATTTTGAAGCGAAATTGTTCCTTTCGGGGGGTATTGCAACTTTTCGGCATTTTGAAGCGAAATTGTTCCTTTGGGGGGTATTGCAACTTTTGGCCATTTTGAAGCGAAATTGTTCCTTTGGGGGGGTATTGCAACTTTTCGGCATTTTGAGGCGAAATTGTTCCTTTGGGGGGGTATTGCAATTTTTTGCCATTTTGAGGCGAAATTGTTCCTTTGGGGGGGTATTGCAACTTTTGGCCATTTTGAAGCGAAATTGTTCCTTTGGGGGGTATTTCAATTTTTTGCCATTTTGAGGCGAAATTGTTCCTTTGGGGGGGTATTGCAACTTTTGGCCATTTTGAAGCGAAATTGTTCCTTTCGGGGGGTATTGCAACTTTTGGCCATATTGAAGCGAAATTGTTCTTTTGGGGGGTATTGGAATTTTTAACCATTTTGAGGCGAAATTGTTCCTTTGGGGGGGTATTGCAACTTTTGGCCATTTTGAAGCGAAATTGTTCCTTTCGGGGGGTATTGCAACTTTTCAGCATTTTGAGGCGAAATTGTTCCTTTGGGGGGGTATTGCAACTTTTCGGCATTTTGAGGCGAAATTGTTCCTTTTGGGGGTATTGCAATTTTTTTTCCATTTTGAGGCGAAATTGTTCCTTTCGGGGGGTATTGCAACTTTTCGGCATTTTGAAGCGAAATTGTTCATTTGGGGGGGTATTGCAATTTTTTGCCAATTTGAAGCGAAATTGTTCCTTTGGGGGGTTTTTACAATTTTTGGCCATTTTGAGGCGAAATTGTTCCTTTCGGGGTGTATTGCAACTTTTTGCCATTTTGAGGCGAAAATGTTCCTTTGGGGGGGGTATTGCAAATTTTGGCCATTTTGGAGCGAAATTGTTCCTTTGGGGGGGTATTGCAATTTTTTGCCATTTTGAGGCGAAATTGTTCCTTTGGGGGGGTATTGCAACTTTTCGGCATTTTGAGGCGAAATTGTTCCTTTGGGGGGGTATTGCAATTTTTTGCCATTTTGAGGTGAAATTGTTCCTTTGGGGGGGTATTGCAACTTTTGGCCATTTTGAAGCGAAATTGTTCCTTTGGGGGGTATTGCATTTTTTTGCCATTTTGAGGCGAAATTGTTCCTTTGGGGGGGTATTGCAACTTTTGGCCATTTTGAAGCGAAATTGTTCCTTTGGGGGGGTATTGCAATTTTTTGCCATTTTGAGGCGAAATTGTTCCTTTGGGGGGGTATTGCAACTTTTGGCCTTTTTGAGGCGAAATTGTTCCTTTGGGGGGGTATTGCAACTTTTGGCCATTTTGAAGCGAAATTGTTCCTTTGGGGGGGTATTGCAACTTTTCGGCATTTTGAGGCGAAATTGTTCCTTTGGGGGGGTATTGCAATTTTTTGCCATTTTGAGGCGAAATTGTTCCTTGGGGGGGTATTGCAACTTTTGGCCATTTTGAAGCGAAATTGTTCCTTTGGGGGGGTATTGCAATTTTTTGCCATTTTGAGGCGAAATTGTTCCTTGGGGGGGTATTGCAACTTTTGGCCATTTTGAAGCGAAATTGTTCCTTTCGGGGGGGTATTGCAACTTTTCAGCATTTTGAAGCGAAATTGTTCCTTTGGGGGGGTATTGCAATTTTTTGCCATTTTGAGGCGAAATTGTTCCTTTGGGGGGGTATTGCAATTTTTTGCCATTTTGAGGCGAAATTGTTCCTTTGGGGGGGGTATTGCAACTTTTGGCCATTTTGAAGCGAAATTGTTCCTTTGGTGGGGTATTGCAATTTTTTGCCATTTTGAGGCGAAATTGTTTTTTTGGGGGGGTATTGCAACTTTTGGCCATATTGAATTGAAATTGTTCCTTTGGGGGGTTTTTACAATTTTTGGCCATTTTGAGGCGAAATTGTTCCTTTCGGGGGGTATTGCAACTTTTGGCCATTTTGAAGCGAAATTGTTCCTTTGGGGGGGTATTGCAATTTTTTGCCATTTTGAGGCGAAATTGTTCCTTTGGGGGGGTATTGCAACTTTTGGCCATTTTGAAGCGAAATTGTTCCTTTGGGGGGGTATTGCAACTTTTCGGCATTTTGAGGCGAAATTGTTCCTTTGGGGGGGTATTGCAATTTTTTGCCATTTTGAGGCGAAATTGTTCCTTTGGGGGGGTATTGCAACTTTTGGCCATTTTGAAGCGAAATTGTTCCTTTGGGGGGTATTGCAATTTTTTGCCATTTTGAGGCGAAATTGTTCCTTTGGGGGGGTATTGCAACTTTTGGCCATTTTGAAGTGAAATTGTTCCTTTCGGGGGGTATTGCAACTTTTCAGCATTTTGAAGCGAAATTGTTCCTTTGGGGGGGTATTGCAATTTTTTGCCATTTTGAGGCGAAATTGTTCCTTTGGGGGGTATTGCAATTTTTTGCCATTTTGAGGCGAAATTGTTCCTTTGGGGGGGTATTGCAACTTTTGGCCATTTTGAAGCGAAATTGTTCCTTTGGGGGGGTATTGCAATTTTTTGCCATTTTGAGGCGAAATTGTTCCTTTGGGGGGGTATTGCAACTTTTGGCCATATTGAATTGAAATTGTTCCTTTGGGGGGGTATTGCAATTTTTTGACATTTTGAGGCGAAATTGTTCCTTTGGGGGGGTATTGCAATTTTTTGCCATTTTGAGGCGAAATTGTTCCTTTGGGGGGGTATTGCAATTTTTTGCCATTTTGAGGCGAAATTGTTCCTTTGGGGGGGTATTGCAACTTTTGGCCATTTTGAAGCGAAATTGTTCCTTTGGGAGGGTATTGCAACTTTTCGGCATTTTGAGGCGAAATTGTTCCTTTGGGGGGGTATTGCAATTTTTTGCCATTTTGAGGCGAAATTGTTCCTTTGGGGGGGTATTGCAATTTTTTGCCATTTTGAAGCGAAATTGTTCCTTTGGGGGGGTATTGCAATTTTTTGTCATTTTGAGGCGAAATTGTTCCTTTGGGGGGGTATTGCAACTTTTGGCCATTTTGAAGCGAAATTGTTCCTTTCGGGGGGTATTGCAACTTTTCGGCATTTTGAGGCGAAATTGTTCGTTTGGGGGGGTATTGGAACTTTTGGCCATAATTAAGCGAAATTGTTCCTTTGGGGGGGGTATTGCAATTTTTAACCATTTTGAGGCGAAATTGTTCCTTTGGGGGGGTATTGCAATTTTTTGCCATTTTGAAGCGAAATTGTTCCTTTGGGGGGGTATTGCAATTTTTTGTCATTTTGAGGCGAAATTGTTCCTTTGGGGGGGTATTGCAACTTTTGGCCATTTTGAAGCGAAATTGTTCCTTTCGGGGGGTATTGCAACTTTTCAGCATTTTGAGGCGAAATTGTTCCTTTGGGGGGGGTATTGCAATTTTTTGCCATTTTGAGGCGAAATTGTTCCTTTGGGGGGGTATTGCAACTTTTGGCCATTTTGAAGCGAAATTGTTCCTTTGGGGGGGTATTGCAATTTTTTTTTCATTTTGAGGCGAAATTGTTCCTTTGGGGGGGTATTGCAAATTTTGGCCATTTTGAGGCGAAATTGTTCCTTTGGGGGGGTATTGCAACTTTTCGGCATTTTGAGGCGAAATTGTTCCTTTGGGGGGTATTGCAACTTTTGGCCATTTTGAAGCGAAATTGTTCCTTTGGGGGGGTATTGCAATTTTTTGCCATTTTGAGGCGAAATTGTTCCTTTGGGGGGGTATTGCAACTTTTGGCCTTATTGAGGCGAAATTGTTCCTTTGGGGGGGTATTGCAACTTTTGGCCATTTTGAAGCGAAATTGTTCCTTTGGGGGGGTATTGCAATTTTTAACCATTTTGAGGCGAAATTGTTCCTTTGGGGGGGTATTGCAACTTTTGGCCATTTTGAAGTGAAATTGTTCCTTTCGGGGGGTATTGCAACCTTTCAGCATTTTGAAGCGAAATTGTTCCTTTGGGGGGGTATTGCAATTTTTTGCCATTTTGAGGCGAAATTGTTCCTTTAAGGGGTATTGCAATTTTTTGCCATTTTGAGGCGAAATTGTTGCTTTGGGGGGGTATTGCAACTTTTGGCCATTTTGAAGCGAAATTGTTCCTTTGGGGGGGTATTGCAATTTTTTGCCATTTTGAGGCGAAATTGTTCCTTTGGGGGGGTATTGCAACTTTTGGCCATTTTGAAGCGAAATTGTTCCTTTGGGGGGGTATTGCAACTTTTCGGCATTTTGAGGCGAAATTGTTCCTTTGGGTGGGTATTGCAATTTTTTGCCATGTTGAGGCGAAATTGTTCCTTTGGGGGGGTATTGCAACTTTTCGGCATTTTGAGGCGAAATTGTTCCTTTGGGGGGTATTGCAACTTTTGGCCATTTTGAAGCGAAATTGTTTCTTTGGGGGGGTATTGCAACTTTTCGGCATTTTGAGGCGAAATTGTTCCTTTGGGGAGGTATTGCAATTTTTTGCCATTTTGAGGCGAAATTGTTCCTTTGGGGGGGTATTGCAACTTTTGGCCATTTTGAAGCGAAATTGTTCCTTTCGGGGGGTATTGCAACTTTTGGCCATATTGAAGCGAAATTGTTCCTTTGGGGGGGTATTGCAATTTTTAGTGCTGTAGTGCACATTTGGTGCCGGCTTTTTGTTTTTTCTTCATTGAATTGGTCGGTGGTTGACCTCCACCTTGCTATGCACCCCAATTTGGGATGTATTCCATCTGTCTGGATTTTGGCGGTTGGTGACTGTTCACATTAAGTCATCAGGCTTTGTCCACAGGCTATTTACTTCATGCAGCATTTGCTTGGACCTGTCCCGCCCACAGCCATGACTCAGTCATGGGTACGGGATTGAAATAGACCAGGTGAGTGCTGCTAAGAGCAGTTCTACTATTCATATGTGAGGCCGTATGGCACATTTTATAAAAATATTTTAGTGTAGGACTGCTTCAAATGAGATTTGCCGTGACGTGGCGAAGCAGCTCAAGAAATTGCAATTTTTTGCCAAAAATCTCAAAACATTTTTTATAATAAGTACAGTTTGGAATGTTTAGTGCTGTAGTGCACATTTGGTGCTGGCTTTTTGTTTTAACTTTTGGCCATGTTGAAGCGAAATTGTTCCTTTGGGGGCTATTGCATTTTTTTGCCATTTTGAGGTGAAATTGTTCCTTTGGGGGGGTATTGCAATTTTTGGCCATCCTGAAGTGAAATTGTTCCTTTCGGGGGGTATTGCAACTTTTCAGCATTTTGAAGCGAAATTGTTCCTTTGGGGGGGTATTGCAATTTTTTGCCATTTTGAGGCGAAATTGTTCCTTTGGGGGGTATTGCAACTTTTCGGCATTTTGAGGCGAAATTGTTCCTTTGGGGGGGTATTGCAATTTTTTTTCCATTTTGAGGCGAAATTGTTCCTTTGGGGGGGATTGCAACTTTTGGCCATTTTGAAGCGAAATTGTTCCTTTCGGGGGGTATTGCAACTTTTGGCCATTTTGAAGCGAAATTGTTCCTTTGGGGGGTATTGCAATTTTTTTTCATTTTGAGGCGAAATTGTTCCTTTGGGGGGGTATTGCAAATTTTGGCCATTTTGAAGCGAAATTGTTCCTTTGGGGGGTATTGCAATTGTTTGCCATTTTGAGGCGAAATTGTTCCTTTGGGGGGGTATTGCAACTTTTCAGCATTTTGAGGCGAAATTGTTCCTTTGGGGGGGTATTGCAATTTTTTGCCATTTTGAGGTGAAATTGTTCCTTTGGGGGGTATTGCAACTTTTGGCCATTTTGAAGCGAAATTGTTCCTTTGGGGGGTATTGCATTTTTTTGCCATTTTGAGGCGAAATTGTTCCTTTGGGGGGGTATTGCAACTTTTGGCCATTTTGAAGCGAAATTGTTCCTTTGGGGGGGTATTGCAACTTTTGGCCATTTTGAAGCGAAATTGTTCCTTTGGGGGGGTATTGCAACTTTTCGGCATTTTGAGGTGAAATTGTTCCTTTGGGGGGTATTGCAATTTTTTGCCATTTTGAGGCGAAATTGTTCCTTTGGGGGGGGTATTGCAACTTTTGGCCATTTTGAAGCGAAATTGTTCCTTTGGGGGGGTATTGCAATTTTTTGCCATTTTAAGGCGAAATTGTTCCTTTAGGGGGGTATTGCAACTTTTGGCCATTTTGAAGCGAAATTGTTCCTTTGGGGGGGTATTGCAATTTTTTGCCATTTTGAGGCGAAATTGTTCCTTGGGGGGGTATTGCAACTTTTGGCCATTTTGAAGCGAAATTGTTCCTTTGGGGGGTATTGCAATTTTTAACCATTTTGAGGCGAAATTGTTCCTTTGGGGGGTATTGCAACTTTTCGGCATTTTGAGGCGAAATTGTTCCTTTGGGGGGGTATTGCAATTTTTTTTCCATTTTGAGGCGAAATTGTTCCTTTGGGGGGATTGCAACTTTTGGCCATTTTGAAGCGAAATTGTTCCTTTCGGGGGGTATTGCAACTTTTGGCCATTTTGAAGCGAAATTGTTCCTTTGGGGGGTATTGCAATTTTTTTTCATTTTGAGGCGAAATTGTTCCTTTGGGGGGGGTATTGCAACTTTTCGGCATTTTGAGGCGAAATTGTTCCTTTGGGGGGGTATTGTAAATTTTGGCCATTTTGAAGCGAAATTGTTCCTTTGGGGGGGTATTGCAATTGTTTGCCATTTTGAGGCGAAATTGTTCCTTTGGGGGGGTATTGCAACTTTTCAGCATTTTGAGGCGAAATTGTTCCTTTGGGGGGTATTGCATTTTTTTGCCATTTTGAGGCGAAATTGTTCCTTTGGGGGGGGTATTGCAAATTTGGCCATTTTGAGGCGAAATTGTTCTTTTGGGGGGGTATTGCAACTTTTCGGCATTTTGAGGCGAAATTGTTCCTTTGGGGGGGTATTGCAATTTTTTGCCATTTTGAGGTGAAATTGGTCCTTTGGGGGGTATTGCAACTTTTGGCCATTTTGAAGCGAAATTGTTCCTTTGGGGGGTATTTCATTTTTTTGCCATTTTGAGGCGAAATTGTTCCTTTGGGGGGGTATTGCAACTTTTGGCCATTTTGAAGCGAAATTGTTCCTTTGGGGGGGTATTGCAACTTTTCGGCATTTTGAGGCGAAATTGTTCCTTTGAGGGGGTATTGCAATTTTTTGCCATTTTGAGGCGAAATTGTTCCTTTAGGGGGGTATTGCAACTTTTGGCCATTTTGAAGCGAAATTGTTCCTTTGGGGGGGTATTGCAATTTTTTGCCATTTTGAGGCGAAATTGTTCCTTGGGGGGGTATTGCAACTTTTGGCCATTTTGAAGCGAAATTGTTCCTTTGGGGGGTATTGCAATTTTTAACCATTTTGAGGCGAAATTGTTCCTTTGGGGGGGTATTGCAACTTTTGGCCTTCTTGAAGTGAAATTGTTCCTTTCGGGGGGTATTGCAATTTTTTGCCATTTTGAGGCGAAATTGTTCCTTTGGGGGGTATTGCAACTTTTCGGCATTTTGAGGCGAAATTGTTCCTTTGGGGGGGTATTGCAATTTTTTTCCATTTTGAGGCGAAATTGTTCCTTTGGGGGGATTGCAACTTTTGGCCATTTTGAAGCGAAATTGTTCCTTTCGGGGGGTATTGCAACTTTTGGCCATTTTGAAGCGAAATTGTTCCTTTGGGGGGTATTGCAATTTTTTTTCATTTTGAGGCGAAATTGTTCCTTTGGGGGGGTATTGCAAATTTTGGCCATTTTGAAGCGAAATTGTTCCTTTGGGGGGGTATTGCAATTGTTTGCCATTTTGAGGCGAAATTGTTCCTTTGGGGGGGTATTGCAACTTTTCAGCATTTTGAGGCGAAATTGTTCCTTTGGGGGGTATTGCATTTTTTTGCCATTTTGAGGCGAAATTGTTCCTTTGGGGGGGGTATTGCAACTTTTGGCCTTTTTGAGGCGAAATTGTTCCTTTGGGGGGGTATTGCAACTTTTGGCCATTTTGAAGCGAAATTGTTCCTTTGGGGGGGGTATTGCAACTTTTGGCCTTTTTGAGGCGAAATTGTTCCTTTGGGGGGGTATTGCAACTTTTGGCCATTTTGAAG
Source organism: Anomaloglossus baeobatrachus (assembly GCF_048569485.1). NCBI lineage: Eukaryota > Metazoa > Chordata > Amphibia > Anura > Aromobatidae > Anomaloglossus > Anomaloglossus baeobatrachus. The sequence goes on from NW_027443635.1 coordinate 499,753, forward strand.
CGAAATTGTTCCTTTGGGGGGGTATTGCAACTTTTCGGCATTTTGAGGCGAAATTGTTCCTTTGGGGGGTATTGCAATTTTTTGCCATTTTGAGGCGAAATTGTTCCTTTGGGGGGGGTATTGCAACTTTTGGCCATTTTGAAGCGAAATTGTTCCTTTGGGGGGGTATTGCAACTTTTCGGCATTTTGAGGCGAAATTGTTCCTTTGGGGGGTATTGCAATTTTTTTTCCATTTTGAGGCGAAATTGTTCCTTTGGGGGACTATTGCAACTTTTGGCCATTTTGAAGCGAAATTGTTCCTTTGGGGGGGTATTGCAAATTTGGCCATTTTAAGGCGAAATTGTTCCTTTGGGGGGGTATTGCAAATTTGGCCATTTTGAAGCGAAATTGTTCCTTTGGGGGGGTATTGCAATTTTTTGCCATTTTGAGGCGAAATTGTTCCTTTGGGGGGGTATTGCAATTTTTAACCATTTTGAGGCGAAATTGTTCCTTTGGGGGTGGTATTGCAACTTTTGGCCATCTTGAAGTGAAATTGTTCCTTTCGGGGGGTATTGCAACTTTTCAGCATTTTGAAGCGAAATTGTTCCTTTGGGGGGGTATTGCAATTTTTTGCCATTTTGAGGCGAAATTGTTCCTTTGGGGGGGGTATTGCAATTTTTTGCCATTTTGAGGCGAAATTGTTCCTTTGGGGGGGTATTGCAACTTTTGGCCATTTTGAAGTGAAATTGTTCCTTTGGGGGGGTATTGCAATTTTTTGCCATTTTGAGGCGAAATTGTTCCTTTGGGGGGGTATTGCAACTTTTGGCCATATTGAAGCGAAATTGTTCCTTTGGGGGGTTTTTACAATTTTTGGCCATTTTGAGGCGAAATTGTTCCTTTTGGGGGGTATTGCAACTTTTCGGCATTTTGAGGCGAAATTGTTCCTTTGGGGGGTATTGCAACTTTTGGCCATTTTGAAGCGAAATTGTTCCTTTGGGGGCTATTGCATTTTTTTGCCATTTTGAGGCGAAATTGTTCCTTTGGGGGGGTATTGCAATTTTTGGCCATCTTGAAGTGAAATTGTTCCTTTCGGGGGGTATTGCAACTTTTCAGCATTTTGAAGCGAAATTGTTCCTTTGGGGGGGTATTGCAATTTTTTGCCATTTTGAGGCGAAATTGTTCCTTTGGGGGGTATTGCAACTTTTCGGCATTTTGAGGCGAAATTGTTCCTTTGGGGGGGTATTGCAATTTTTTTTCCATTTTGAGGCGAAATTGTTCCTTTGGGGGGGATTGCAACTTTTGGCCATTTTGAAGCGAAATTGTTCCTTTCGGGGGGTATTGCAACTTTTGGCCATTTTGAAGCGAAATTGTTCCTTTGGGGGGTATTGCAATTTTTTTTCATTTTGAGGCGAAATTGTTCCTTTGGGGGGGTATTGCAAATTTTGGCCATTTTGAAGCGAAATTGTTCCTTTGGGGGGTATTGCAATTGTTTGCCATTTTGAGGCGAAATTGTTCCTTTGGGGGGGTATTGCAACTTTTCAGCATTTTGAGGCGAAATTGTTCCTTTGGGGGGGTATTGCAATTTTTTGCCATTTTGAGGTGAAATTGTTCCTTTGGGGGGTATTGCAACTTTTGGCCATTTTGAAGCGAAATTGTTCCTTTGGGGGGTATTGCATTTTTTTGCCATTTTGAGGCGAAATTGTTCCTTTGGGGGGGTATTGCAACTTTTGGCCATTTTGAAGCGAAATTGTTCCTTTGGGGGGGGTATTGCAACTTTTGGCCTTTTTGAGGCGAAATTGTTCCTTTGGGGGGGTATTGCAACTTTTGGCCATTTTGAAGCGAAATTGTTCCTTTGGGGGGGTATTGCAACTTTTCGGCATTTTGAGGTGAAATTGTTCCTTTGGGGGGTATTGCAATTTTTTGCCATTTTGAGGCGAAATTGTTCCTTTGGGGGGGGTATTGCAACTTTTGGCCATTTTGAAGCGAAATTGTTCCTTTGGGGGGGTATTGCAACTTTTCGGCATTTTGAGGCGAAATTGTTCCTTTGGGGGGTATTGCAATTTTTTTTCCATTTTGAGGCGAAATTGTTCCTTTGGGGGACTATTGCAACTTTTGGCCATTTTGAAGCGAAATTGTTCCTTTGGGGGGGTATTGCAACTTTTCGGCATTTTGAGGCGAAATTGTTCCTTTGGGGGGTATTGCAATTTTTTGCCATTTTGAGGCGAAATTGTTCCTTTGGGGGGGGTATTGCAACTTTTGGCCATTTTGAAGCGAAATTGTTCCTTTGGGGGGGTATTGCAACTTTTCGGCATTTTGAGGCGAAATTGTTCCTTTGGGGGGTATTGCAATTTTTTTTCCATTTTGAGGCGAAATTGTTCCTTTGGGGGACTATTGCAACTTTTGGCCATTTTGAAGCGAAATTGTTCCTTTGGGGGGGTATTGCAAATTTGGCCATTTTGAGGCGAAATTGTTCCTTTTGGGGGGGTATTGCAAATTTGGCCATTTTGAAGCGAAATTGTTCCTTTGGGGGGGTTTTGCAACTTTTGGCCATCTTGAAGTGAAATTGTTCCTTTCGGGGGGTATTGCAACTTTTCAGCATTTTGAAGCGAAATTGTTCCTTTGGGGGGTATTGCAATTTTTTGCATTTTGAGGCGAAATTGTTCCTTTGGGGGGGTATTGCAATTTTTTGCCATTTTGAGGCGAAATTGTTCCTTTGGGGGGGTATTGCAACTTTTGGCCATATTGAAGCGAAATTGTTCCTTTGGGGGGTTTTTACAATTTTTGGCCATTTTGAGGCGAAATTGTTCCCTTCGGGGGGTATTGCAACTTTTCGGCATTTTGAGGCGAAATTGTTCCTTTGGGGGGTATTGCAACTTTTGGCCATTTTGAAGCGAAATTGTTCCTTTGGGGGGATATTGCAATTTTTTGCCATTTTGAGGCGAAATTGTTCCTTTCGGGGGGTATTGCAACTTTTGGCCATTTTGAAGCGAAATTGTTCCTTTTGGGGGGGTATTGCAACTTTTCGGCATTTTGAGGCGAAATTGTTCCTTTGGGGGGGTATTGCAATTTTTTGCCATTTTGAGGCGAAATTGTTCCTTTGGGGGGTATTGCAATTTTTCGGCATTTTGAGGCGAAATTGTTCCTTTGGGGGGGTATTGCAACTTTTGGCCATTTTGAAGCGAAATTGTTCTTTTCGGGGGGTATTGCAACTTTTCAGCATTTTGAGGCGAAATTGTTCCTTTGGGTGGGTATTGCAATTTTTTGCCATTTTGAGGCGAAATTGTTCCTTTGGGGGGGTATTGCAACTTTTCGGCATTTTGAGGCGAAATTGTTCCTTTGGGGGGTATTGCAATTTTTTTTCCATTTTGAGGCAAAATTGTTCCTTTGGGGGACTATTGCAACTTTTGGCCATTTTGAAGCGAAATTGTTCCTTTGGGGAGGTATTGCAATTTTTTGCCATTTTGAGGCGAAATTGTTCCTTTGGGGGGGTATTGCAACTTTTCGGCATTTTGAGGCGAAATTGTTCCTTTGGGGGGTATTGCAATTTTTTTTCCATTTTGAGGCGAAATTGTTCCTTTGGGGGACTATTGCAACTTTTGGCCATTTTGAAGCGAAATTGTTCCTTTGGGGGGGTATTGCAATTTTTTGCCATTTTGAGGCGAAATTGTTCCTTTGGGGGGGTATTGCAACTTTTCGGCATTTTGAGGCGAAATTGTTCCTTTGGGGGGGTATTGCAATTTTTTGCCATTTTAAGGTGAAATTGTTCCTTTGGGGGGTATTGCAACTTTTGGCCATTTTGAAGCGAAATTGTTCCTTTGGGGGGGTATTGCAATTCTTTGCCATTTTGAGGCGAAATTGTTTCTTTGGGGGGGTATTGCAACTTTTGGCCTTTTTGAGGCGAAATTGTTCCTTTGGGGGGGTATTGCAACTTTTGGCCATTTTGAAGCGAAATTGTTCCTTTGGGGGGGTATTGCAATTTTTTGCCATTTTGAGGCGAAATTGTTCCTTTGGGGGGGTATTGTAATTTTTGGCCATTTTGAGGCGAAATTGTTCCTTGGGGGGGTATTGCAACTTTTGGCCATTTTGAAGCGAAATTGTTCCTTTGGGGGGGTATTGCAATTTTTAACCATTTTGAGGCGAAATTGTTCCTTTGGGGGGGTATTGCAACTTTTGGCCATCTTGAAGTGAAATTGTTCCTTTCGGGGGGTATTGCAACTTTTCGGCATTTTGAAGCGAAATTGTTCCTTTGGGGGGGTATTGCAATTTTTAACCATTTTGAGGCGAAATTGTTCCTTTGGGGGGGTATTGCAACTTTTGGCCATCTTGAAGTGAAATTGTTCCTTTGGGGGGGGTATTGCAACTTTTGGCCATATTGAAGCGAAATTGTTCCTTTGGGGGGGTATTGCAATTTTTAACCATTTTGAGGCGAAATTGTTCCTTTGGGGGGGTATTGCAACTTTTGGCCATTTTGAAGCGAAATTGTTCCTTTCGGGGGGTATTGCAACTTTTCAGCATTTTGAGGCGAAATTGTTCCTTTGGGGGGGTATTGCAATTTTTTGCCATTTTGAGGCGAAATTGTTCCTTTGGGGGTATTGAACTTTTCGGCATTTTGAGGCGAAATTGTTCCTTTGGGGGGGTATTGCAATTTTTTGCCATTTTGAGGCGAAATTGTTCCTTTGGGGGGGTATTGTAATTTTTGGACATTTTGAAGCGAAATTGTTCCTTTGGGGGGGTATTGCAACTTTTCGGCATTTTGAGGCGAAATTGTTCCTTGGGGGGGTATTGCAACTTTTGGCCATTTTGAAGCGAAATTGTTCCTTTGGGGGGGTATTGCAATTTTTAACCATTTTGAGGCGAAATTGTTCCTTTGGGGGGGTATTGCAACTTTTGGCCATCTTGAAGTGAAATTGTTCCTTTCGGGGGGTATTGCAACTTTTCGGCATTTTGAAGCGAAATTGTTCCTTTGGGGGGGTATTGCAATTTTTAACCATTTTGAGGCGAAATTGTTCCTTTGGGGGGGTATTGCAACTTTTGGCCATCTTGAAGTGAAATTGTTCCTTTGGGGGGGGTATTGCAACTTTTGGCCATATTGAAGCGAAATTGTTCCTTTGGGGGGGTATTGCAATTTTTAACCATTTTGAGGCGAAATTGTTCCTTTGGGGGGGTATTGCAACTTTTGGCCATTTTGAAGCGAAATTGTTCCTTTCGGGGGGTATTGCAACTTTTCAGCATTTTGAGGCGAAATTGTTCCTTTGGGGGGTTATTGCAATTTTTTGCCATTTTGAGGCGAAATTGTTCCTTTGGGGGGTATTGCAACTTTTCGGCATTTTGAGGCGAAATTGTTCCTTTGGGGGGTATTGCAATTTTTTTTCCATTTTGAGGCGAAATTGTTCCTTTGGGGGGGTATTGCAAATTTTGGCCATTTTGAAGCGAAATTGTTCCTTTCGGGGGGTATTGCAACTTTTCAGCATTTTGAGGCGAAATTGTTCCTTTGGGGGGGTATTGCAATTTTTTGCCATTTTGAGGCGAAATTGTTCCTTTGGGGGGGTATTGCAACTTTTGGCCATTTTGAAGCGAAATTGTTCCTTTGGGGGGGTATTGCAATTTTTTGCCATTTTGAGGCGAAATTGTTCCTTTGGGGGGGTATTGCAACTTTTCGGCATTTTGAGGTGAAATTGTTCCTTTGGGGGGTATTGCAACTTTTGGCCATTTTGAAGCGAAATTGTTCCTTTGGGGGGTATTGCATTTTTTTGCCATTTTGAGGCGAAATTGTTCCTTTCGGGGGGTATTGCAACTTTTCGGCATTTTGAGGCGAAATTGTTCCTTTGGGGTGTATTGCGACTTTTGGCCATTTTGAAGCGAAATTGTTCCTTTCGGGGGGTATTGCAACTTTTCGGCATTTTGAGGCGAAATTGTTCCTTTGGGGGGGTATTGCAACTTTTGGCCATTTTGAAGCGAAATTGTTCCTTTGGGGGGTATTGCAACTTTTGGCCATTTTGAAGCGAAATTGTTCCTTTCGGGGGGTATTGCAACTTTTGGCCATTTTAAAGCGAAATTGTTCCTTTGGGGGGGTATTGAAATTTTTTGCCATTTTGAGGCGAAATTGTTCCTTTGGGGGGGTTTTGCAACTTTTGGCCATTTTGAAGCGAAATTGTTCCTTTCGGGGGGTATTGCAACTTTTCGGCATTTTGAGGCGAAATTGTTCCTTTGGGGGGGTATTGCAACTTTTGGCCATATTGAAGCGAAATTGTTCCTTTGGGGGGGTATTGCAATTTTTAACCATTTTGAGGCGAAATTGTTCCTTTGGGGGGGTATTGCAATTTTTTGCCATTTTGAGGCGAAATTGTTCCTTTGGGGGGGTATTGCAACTTTTCGGCATTTTGAGGCGAAATTGTTCCTTTGGGGGGTATTGCAATTTTTTTTCCATTTTGAGGCGAAATTGTTCCTTTGGGGGGTATTGCAACTTTTGGCAATTTTGAAGCGAAATTGTTCCTTTGGGGGGGGTATTGCAAATTTTGGCCATTTTGAAGCGAAATTGTTCCTTTGGGGGGGGTATTGCAATTTTTTGCCATTTTGAGGCGAAATTGTTCCTTTGGGGGGGTATTGCAATTTTTTGCCATTTTGAGGTGAAATTGTTCCTTTGGGGGGGTATTGCAACTTTTGGCCATTTTGAAGCGAAATTGTTCCTTTGGGGGGTATTGCATTTTTTTTGCCATTTTGAGGCGAAATGGTTCCTTTGGGGGGGTATTGCAACTTTTCGGCATTTTGAGGCGAAATTGTTCCTTTGGGGGGGTATTGCCATTTTGAGGCCAAATTGTTCCTTTTGGGGGGTATTGCAACTTTTGGCCATTTTGAAGCGAAATTGTTCCTTTCATGGGGTTTTGCAACTTTTCGGCATTTTGAGGCGAAATTGTTCCTTTGGGGGGGTATTGCAATTTTTTGCCATTTTGAGGCGAAATTGTTCCTTTGGGGGGGTATTGCAATTTTTGGCCATTTTGAAGCGAAATTGTTCCTTTGGGGGGGTATTGCAATTTTTTGCCATTTTGAGGCGAAATTGTTCCTTTGGGGGGGTATTGCAACTTTTCGGCATTTTGAGGCGAAATTGTTCCTTTGGGGGGTATTGCAATTTTTTTTACATTTTGAGGGGAAATTGTTCCTTTGGGGGGGTATTGCAACTTTTGGCCATTTTGAAGCGAAATTGTTCCTTTGGGGGGGTATTGCAATTTTTTGCCATTTTGAGGCGAAATTGTTCCTTTGGGGGGGTATTGCAACTTTTGGCCATTTTGAAGCGAAATTGTTCCTTTGGGGGGGTATTGCAACTTTTCGGCATTTTGAGGCGAAATTGTTCCTTTGGGGGGGTATTGCAACTTTTCGGCATTTTGAGGCGAAATTGTTCCTTTGGGGGGGTATTGCAATTTTTTGCCATTTTGAGGCGAAATTGTTCCTTTAAGGGGTATTGCAACTTTTGGCCATTTTGAAGCGAAATTGTTCCTTTCGGGGGGTATTGCAACTTTTCGGCATTTTGAGGCGAAATTGTTCCTTTGGGGGGGTATTGTAATTTTTTGCCATTTTGAGGTGAAATTGTTCCTTTGGGGGGGTATTGCAACTTTTAGCCATTTTGAAGCGAAATTGTTCCTTTGGGGGGTATTGCATTTTTTGCCATTTTGAGGCGAAATTGTTCCTTTGGGGGGGGTATTGCAACTTTTGGCCATTTTGAAGCGAAATTGTTCCTTTGGGGGGGTATTGCAATTTTTTGCCATTTTGAGGCGAAATTGTTCCTTTGGGGGGGTATTGCAACTTTTGGCCTTTTTGAGGCGAAATTGTTCCTTTGGGGGGGTATTGCAACTTTTGGCCATTTTGAAGCGAAATTGTTCCTTTGGGGGGGTATTGCAACTTTTCGGCATTTTGAGGCGAAATTGTTCCTTTGGGGGGGTATTGCAACTTTTGGCCATTTTGAAGCGAAATTGTTCCTTTCGGGGGGTATTGAAACTTTTCAGCATTTTGAAGCGAAATTGTTCCTTTGGGGGGGTATTGCAATTTTTTGCCATTTTGAGGCGAAATTGTTCCTTTGGGGGGTACTGCAATTTTTTGCCATTTTGAGGCGAAATTGTTCCTTTGGGGGGGTATTGCAATTTTTTGCCATTTTGAGGCGAAATTGTTCCATTGGGGGGTATTGCAACTTTTGGCCATTTTGAAGCGAAATTGTTCCTTTGGGGGGGTATTGCAACTTTTCGGCATTTTGAGGCGAAATTGTTCCTTTGGGGGGTATTGCAATTTTTTGCCATTTTGAGGCGAAATTGTTCCTTTGGGGGGTACTGCAATTTTTTGCCATTTTGAGGCGAAATTGTTCCTTTGGGGGGGTATTGCAACTTTTCGGCATTTTGAGGCGAAATTGTTCCTTTGGGGGGTATTGCAATTTTTTTTACATTTTGAGGGGAAATTGTTCCTTTGGGGGGGTATTGCAACTTTTGGCCATTTTGAAGCGAAATTGTTCCTTTGGGGGGTATTGCAATTTTTTTTACATTTTGAGGGGAAATTGTTCCTTTGGGGGGGTATTGCAACTTTTGGCCATTTTGAAGCGAAATTGTTCCTTTGGGGGGGTATTGCAATTTTTTGCCATTTTGAGGCGAAATTGTTCCTTTGGGGGGGTATTGCAACTTTTGGCCATATTGAAGCGAAATTGTTCCTTTGGGGGGTTTTTACAATTTTTGGCCATTTTGAGGCGAAATTGTTCCTTTCGGGGGGTGTTGCAACTTTTCGGCATTTTGAGGCGAAATTGTTCCTTTGGGGGGGTATTGCAACTTTTGGCCATTTTGAAGCGAAATTGTTCCTTTGGGGGGGTATTGCAATTTTTTGCCATTTTGAGGCGAAATTGTTCCATTGGGGGGTATTGCAACTTTTGGCCATTTTGAAGCGAAATTGTTCCTTTGGGGGGGTATTGCAACTTTTCGGCATTTTGAGGCAAAATTGTTCCTTTGGGGGGGTATTGCAATTTTTTGCCATTTTGAGGCGAAATTGTTCCTTTGGGGGGTATTGCAACTTTTGGCCATTTTGAAGCGAAATTGTTCCTTTCGGTGGGTATTGCAACTTTTCGGCATTTTGAGGCGAAATTGTTCCTTTGGGGGGGTATTGCAACTTTTGGCCATTTTGAAGCGAAATTGTTCCTTTGGGGGGGTATTGCAACTTTTGGCCATTTTGAAGCGAAATTGTTCCTTTCGGGGGGTATTGCAACTTTTGGCCATTTTAAAGCGAAATTGTTCCTTTGGGGGGGTATTGCAATTTTTTGCCATTTTGAGGCGAAATTGTTCCTTTGGGGGGGTTTTGCAACTTTTGGCCATTTTGAAGCGAAATTGTTCCTTTCGGGGGGTATTGCAACTTTTCGGCATTTTGAGGCGAAATTGTTCCTTTGGGGGGGTATTGCAACTTTTGGCCATATTGAAGCGAAATTGTTCCTTTGGGGGGGTATTGCAATTTTTAACCATTTTGAGGCGAAATTGTTCCTTTGGGGGGGTATTGCAACTTTTGGCCATTTTGAAGCGAAATTGTTCCTTTCGGGGGGTATTGCAACTTTTCAGCATTTTGAGGCGAAATTGTTCCTTTGGGGGGGTATTGCAATTTTTTGCCATTTTGAGGCGAAATTGTTCCTTTGGGGGGGTATTGCAACTTTTCGGCATTTTGAGGCGAAATTGTTCCTTTGGGGGTATTGCAATTTTTTTTCCATTTTGAGGCGAAATTGTTCCTTTGGGGGGGTATTGCAACTTTTGGCCATTTTGAAGCGAAATTGTTCCTTTCGGGGGGTATTGCAACTTTTCGGCATTTTGAAGCGAAATTGTTCCTTTGGGGGGTATTGCAATTTTTTGCCATTTTGAGGCGAAATTGTTCCTTTGGGGGGTATTGCAACTTTTGGCAATTTTGAAGCGAAATTGTTCCTTTGGGGGGGGTATTGCAAATTTTGGCCATTTTGAAGCGAAATTGTTCCTTTGGGGGGGGTATTGCAATTTTTTGCCATTTTGAGGCGAAATTGTTCCTTTGGGGGGGTATTACAATTTTTTGCCATTTTGAGGTGAAATTGTTCCTTTGGGGGGGTATTGCAACTTTTGGCCATTTTGAAGCGAAATTGTTCCTTTGGGGGGTATTGCATTTTTTTGCCATTTTGAGGCGAAATTGTTCCTTTGGGGGGGTATTGCAACTTTTCGGCATTTTGAGGCGAAATTGTTCCTTTGGGGGGGTATTGCCATTTTGAGGCCAAATTGTTCCTTTTGGGGGGTATTGCAACTTTTGGCCATTTTGAAGCGAAATTGTTCCTTTCATGGGGTTTTGCAACTTTTCGGCATTTTGAGGCGAAATTGTTCCTTTGGGGGGGTATTGCAATTTTTTGCCATTTTAAGGCGAAATTGTTCCTTTGGGGGGGTATTGCAACTTTTGGCCATTTTGAAGCGAAATTGTTCCTTTGGGGGGGTATTGCAATTTTTTGCCATTTTGAGGCGAAATTGTTCCTTTGGGGGGGGTATTGCAACTTTTCGGCATTTTGAGGCGAAATTGTTCCTTTGGGGGGTATTGCAATTTTTTTTACATTTTGAGGGGAAATTGTTCCTTTGGGGGGGTATTGCAACTTTTGGCCATTTTGAAGCGAAATTGTTCCTTTGGGGGGGTATTGCAATTTTTTGCCATTTTGAGGCGAAATTGTTCCTCTGGGGGGGTATTGCAACTTTTGGCCATTTTGAAGCGAAATTGTTCCTTTGGAGGGGTATTGCAACTTTTCGGCATTTTGAGGCGAAATTGTTCCTTTGGGGGGGTATTGCAATTTTTTGCCATTTTGAGGCGAAATTGTTCCTTTGGGGGGTATTGCAACTTTTGGCCATTTTGAAGCGAAATTGTTCCTTTCGGGGGGTATTGCAACTTTTCGGCATTTTGAGGCGAAATTGTTCCTTTGGGGGGGTATTGCAATTTTTTGCCATTTTGAGGTGAAATTGTTCCTTTGGGGGGGTATTGCAACTTTTGGCCATTTTGAAGCGAAATTGTTCCTTTGGGGGGTATTGCAATTTTTTGCCATTTTGAGGCGAAATTGTTCCTTTGGGGGGTATTGCAACTTTTGGCCATTTTGAAGCGAAATTGTTCCTTTGGGGGGGTATTGCAACTTTTCGGCATTTTGAGGCGAAATTGTTCCTTTGGGGGGGTATTGCAATTTTTTTCCATTTTGAGGCGAAATTGTTCCTTTGGGGGGGTATTGCAACTTTTGGCCATTTTGAAGCGAAATTGTTCCTTTGGGGGGGTATTGCAACTTTTCGGCATTTTGAGGCGAAATTGTTCCTTGGGGGGTATTGCAACTTTTGGCCATTTTGAAGCGAAATTGTTCCTTTCGGGGGGTATTGAAACTTTTCAGCATTTTGAAGCGAAATTGTTCCTTTGGGGGGGTATTGCAATTTTTTGCCATTTTGAGGCGAAATTGTTCCTTTGGGGGGTACTGCAATTTTTTGCCATTTTGAGGCGAAATTGTTCCTTTGGGGGGGTATTGCAACTTTTGGCCATTTTGAAGCGAAATTGTTCCTTTGGGGGGGTATTGCAATTTTTTGCCATTTTGAGGCGAAATTGTTCCTTTGGGGGGGTATTGCAACTTTTGGCCATATTGAAGCGAAATTGTTCCTTTGGGGGGTTTTTACAATTTTTGGCCATTTTGAGGCGAAATTGTTTCTTTCGGGGGGTATTGCAACTTTTCGGCATTTTGAGGCGAAATTGTTCCTTTGGGGGGGTATTGCAACTTTTGGCCATTTTGAAGCGAAATTGTTCCTTTGGGGGGGTATTGCAACTTTTCGGCATTTTGAGGCAAAATTGTTCCTTTGGGGGGGTATTGCAATTTTTTGCCATTTTGAGGCGAAATTGTTCCTTTGGGGGGTATTGCAACTTTTGGCCATTTTGAAGCGAAATTGTTCCTTTCGGGGGGTATTGCAACTTTTCGGCATTTTGAGGCGAAATTGTTCCTTTGGGGGGGTATTGCAACTTTTGGCCATATTGAAGCGAAATTGTTCCTTTGGGGGGGTATTGCAATTTTTAACCATTTTGAGGCGAAATTGTTCCTTTGGGGGGGTATTGCAACTTTTGGCCATTTTGAAGCGAAATTGTTCCTTTCGGGGGGTATTGAAACTTTTCAGCATTTTGAGGCGAAATTGTTCCTTTGGGGGGTATTGCAATTTTTTGCCATTTTGAGGCGAAATTGTTCCTTTGGGGGGTACTGCAATTTTTTGCCATTTTGAGGCGAAATTGTTCCTTTGGGGGGGTATTGCAACTTTTCGGCATTTTGAGGCGAAATTGTTCCTTTGGGGGGTATTGCAATTTTTTTTACATTTTGAGGGGAAATTGTTCCTTTGGGGGGGTATTGCAACTTTTGGCCATTTTGAAGCGAAATTGTTCCTTTGGGGGGTATTGCAATTTTTTTTACATTTTGAGGGGAAATTGTTCCTTTGGGGGGGTATTGCAACTTTTGGCCATTTTGAAGCGAAATTGTTCCTTTGGGGGGGTATTGCAACTTTTCGGCATTTTGAGGCAAAATTGTTCCTTTGGGGGGTATTGCAATTTTTTGCCATTTTGAGGCGAAATTGTTCCTTTGGGGGGTATTGCAACTTTTGGCCATTTTGAAGCGAAATTGTTCCTTTCGGGGGGTATTGCAACTTTTCGGCATTTTGAGGCGAAATTGTTCCTTTGGGGGGGTATTGCAACTTTTGGCCATATTGAAGCGAAATTGTTCCTTTGGGGGGGTATTGCAATTTTTAACCATTTTGAGGCGAAATTGTTCCTTTGGGGGGGTATTGCAACTTTTGGCCATTTTGAAGCGAAATTGTTCCTTTCAGGGGGTATTGAAACTTTTCAGCATTTTGAGGCGAAATTGTTCCTTTGGGGGGGTATTGCAATTTTTTGCCATTTTGAGGCGAAATTGTTCCTTTGGGGGGTACTGCAATTTTTTGCCATTTTGAAGCGAAATTGTTCCTTTCGGGGGGTATTGCAACTTTTCGGCATTTTGAGGCGAAATTGTTCCTTTGGGGGGGTATTGCAATTTTTTGCCATTTTGAGGTGAAATTGTTCCTTTGGGGGGGTATTGCAACTTTTAGCCATTTTGAAGCGAAATTGTTCCTTTGGGGGGTATTGCATTTTTTTGCCATTTTGAGGCGAAATTGTTCCTTTGGGGGGGGTATTGCAACTTTTGGCCATTTTGAAGCGAAATTGTTCCTTTGGGGGGGTATGGCAACTTTTCGGCATTTTGAGGCGAAATTGTTCCTTGGGGGGTATTGCAACTTTTGGCCATTTTGAAGCGAAATTGTTCCTTTGGGGGGGTATTGCAATTTTTTGCCATTTTGAGGCGAAATTGTTCCTTTGGGGAGGTATTGCAACTTTTGGCCATATTGAAGCGAAATTGTTCCTTTGGGGGGTTTTTACAATTTTTGGCCATTTTGAGGCGAAATTGTTCCTTTCGGGGGGTATTGCAACTTTTCGGCATTTTGAGGCGAAATTGTTCCTTTGGGGGGGTATTGCAACTTTTGGCCATTTTGAAGCGAAATTGTTCCTTTGGGGGGGTATTGCAATTTTTTGCCATTTTGAGGCGAAATTGTTCCATTGGGGGGGTATTGCAACTTTTGGCCATTTTGAAGCGAAATTGTTCCTTTGGGGGGGTATTGCAACTTTTCGGCATTTTGAGGCAAAATTGTTCCTTTGGGGGGGTTATTGCAATTTTTTGCCATTTTGAGGCGAAATTGTTCCTTTGGGGGGTATTGCAACTTTTGGCCATTTTGAAGCGAAATTGTTCCTTTCGGGGGGTATTGCAACTTTTGGCCATTTTGAAGCGAAATTGTTCCTTTCGGGGGGTATTGCAACTTTTCGGCATTTTGAAGCGAAATTGTTCCTTTGGGGGGTATTGCAATTTTTTGCCATTTTGAGGCGAAATTGTTCCTTTGGGGGGTATTGCAACTTTTGGCAATTTTGAAGCGAAATTGTTCCTTTGGGGGGGGTATTGCAAATTTTGGCCATTTTGAAGCGAAATTGTTCCTTTGGGGGGGGTATTGCAATTTTTTGCCATTTTGAGGCGAAATTGTTCCTTTGGGGGGGTATTGCAATTTTTTGCCATTTTGAGGTGAAATTGTTCCTTTGGGGGGGTATTGCAACTTTTGGCCATTTTGAAGCGAAATTGTTCCTTTGGGGGGTATTGCATTTTTTTGCCATTTTGAGGCGAAATTGTTCCTTTGGGGGGGTATTGCAACTTTTCGGCATTTTGAGGCGAAATTGTTCCTTTGGGGGGGTATTGCAACTTTTGGCCATATTGAAGCGAAATTATTCCTTTGGGGGGGTATTGCAATTTTTAACCATTTTGAGGCGAAATTGTTCCTTTGGGGGGGTATTGCAACTTTTGGCCATTTTGAAGCGAAATTGTTCCTTTCGGGGGGTATTGAAACTTTTCAGCATTTTGAGGCGAAATTGTTCCTTTGGGGGGTATTGCAATTTTTTGCCATTTTGAGGCGAAATTGTTCCTTTGGGGGGTACTGCAATTTTTTGCCATTTTGAGGCGAAATTGTTCCTTTGGGGGGGTATTGCAACTTTTGGCCATTTTGAAGCGAAATTGTTCCTTTCGGGGGGTATTGCAACTTTTCGGCATTTTGAAGCGAAATTGTTCCTTTGGGGGGTATTGCAATTTTTTGCCATTTTGAGGCGAAATTGTTCCTTTGGGGGGTATTGCAACTTTTGGCAATTTTGAAGCGAAATTGTTCCTTTGGGGGGGGTATTGCAAATTTTGGCCATTTTGAAGCGAAATTGTTCCTTTGGGGGGGGTATTGCAATTTTTTGCCATTTTGAGGCGAAATTGTTCCTTTGGGGGGGTATTGCAATTTTTTGCCATTTTGAGGTGAAATTGTTCCTTTGGGGGGGTATTGCAACTTTTGGCCATTTTGAAGCGAAATTGTTCCTTTGGGGGGTATTGCATTTTTTTGCCATTTTGAGGCGAAATTGTTCCTTTGGGGGGGTATTGCAACTTTTCGGCATTTTGAGGCGAAATTGTTCCTTTGGGGGGGTATTGCCATTTTGAGGCCAAATTGTTCCTTTTGGGGGGTATTGCAACTTTTGGCCATTTTGAAGCGAAATTGTTCCTTTCATGGGGTTTTGCAACTTTTCGGCATTTTGAGGCGAAATTGTTCCTTTGGGGGGGTATTGCAATTTTTTGCCATTTTAAGGCGAAATTGTTCCTTTGGGGGGGTATTGCAACTTTTGGCCATTTTGAAGCGAAATTGTTCCTTTGGGGGGGTATTGCAATTTTTTGCCATTTTGAGGCGAAATTGTTCCTTTGGGGGGGTATTGCAACTTTTCGGCATTTTGAGGCGAAATTGTTCCTTTGGGGGGTATTGCAATTTTTTTTACATTTTGAGGGGAAATTGTTCCTTTGGGGGGGTATTGCAACTTTTGGCCATTTTGAAGCGAAATTGTTCCTTTGGGGGGGTATTGCAATTTTTTGCCATTTTGAGGCGAAATTGTTCCTTTGGGGGGGTATTGCAACTTTTGGCCATTTTGAAGCGAAATTGTTCCTTTGGAGGGGTATTGCAACTTTTCGGCATTTTGAGGCGAAATTGTTCCTTTGGGGGGGTATTGCAATTTTTTGCCATTTTGAGGCGAAATTGTTCCTTTGGGGGGTATTGCAACTTTTGGCCATTTTGAAGCGAAATTGTTCCTTTCGGGGGGTATTGCAACTTTTCGGCATTTTGAGGCGAAATTGTTCCTTTGGGGGGGTATTGCAATTTTTTGCCATTTTGAGGTGAAATTGTTCCTTTGGGGGGGTATTGCAACTTTTGGCCATTTTGAAGCGAAATTGTTCCTTTGGGGGGTATTGCAATTTTTTGCCATTTTGAGGCGAAATTGTTCCTTTGGGGGGTATTGCAACTTTTGGCCTTTTTGAGGCGAAATTGTTCCTTTGGGGGGGTATTGCAACTTTTGGCCATTTTGAAGCGAAATTGTTCCTTTGGGGGGGTATTGCAACTTTTCGGCATTTTGAGGCGAAATTGTTCCTTGGGGGGGTATTGCAATTTTTTTCCATTTTGAGGCGAAATTGTTCCTTTGGGGGGGTATTGCAACTTTTGGCCATTTTGAAGCGAAATTGTTCCTTTGGGGGGGTATTGCAACTTTTCGGCATTTTGAGGCGAAATTGTTCCTTGGGGGGTATTGCAACTTTTGGCCATTTTGAAGCGAAATTGTTCCTTTCGGGGGGTATTGAAACTTTTCAGCATTTTGAAGCGAAATTGTTCCTTTGGGGGGTTTTTACAATTTTTGGCCATTTTGAGGCGAAATTGTTTCTTTCGGGGGGTATTGCAACTTTTCGGCATTTTGAGGCGAAATTGTTCCTTTGGGGGGGTATTGCAACTTTTGGCCATTTTGAAGCGAAATTGTTCCTTTGGGGGGGTATTGCAACTTTTCGGCATTTTGAGGCAAAATTGTTCCTTTGGGGGGGTATTGCAATTTTTTGCCATTTTGAGGCGAAATTGTTCCTTTGGGGGGTATTGCAACTTTTGGCCATTTTGAAGCGAAATTGTTCCTTTCGGGGGGTATTGCAACTTTTCGGCATTTTGAGGCGAAATTGTTCCTTTGGGGGGGTATTGCAACTTTTGGCCATATTGAAGCGAAATTGTTCCTTTGGGGGGGTATTGCAATTTTTAACCATTTTGAGGCGAAATTGTTCCTTTGGGGGGGTATTGCAACTTTTGGCCATTTTGAAGCGAAATTGTTCCTTTCGGGGGGTATTGAAACTTTTCAGCATTTTGAGGCGAAATTGTTCCTTTGGGGGGTATTGCAATTTTTTGCCATTTTGAGGCGAAATTGTTCCTTTGGGGGGTACTGCAATTTTTTGCCATTTTGAGGCGAAATTGTTCCTTTGGGGGGGTATTGCAACTTTTCGGCATTTTGAGGCGAAATTGTTCCTTTGGGGGGTATTGCAATTTTTTTTACATTTTGAGGGGAAATTGTTCCTTTGGGGGGGTATTGCAACTTTTGGCCATTTTGAAGCGAAATTGTTCCTTTGGGGGGTATTGCAATTTTTTTTACATTTTGAGGGGAAATTGTTCCTTTGGGGGGGGTATTGCAACTTTTGGCCATTTTGAAGCGAAATTGTTCCTTTGGGGGGGTATTGCAACTTTTCGGCATTTTGAGGCAAAATTGTTCCTTTGGGGGGGGTATTGCAATTTTTTGCCATTTTGAGGCGAAATTGTTCCTTTGGGGGGTATTGCAACTTTTGGCCATTTTGAAGCGAAATTGTTCCTTTCGGGGGGTATTGCAACTTTTCGGCATTTTGAGGCGAAATTGTTCCTTTGGGGGGGTATTGCAACTTTTGGCCATATTGAAGCGAAATTGTTCCTTTGGGGGGGTATTGCAATTTTTAACCATTTTGAGGCGAAATTGTTCCTTTGGGGGGTATTGCAACTTTTGGCCATTTTGAAGCGAAATTGTTCCTTTCGGGGGGTATTGCAACTTTTGGCCATTTTGAAGCGAAATTGTTCCTTTCGGGGGGTATTGCAACTTTTCGGCATTTTGAAGCGAAATTGTTCCTTTGGGGGGTATTGCAATTTTTTGCCATTTTGAGGCGAAATTGTTCCTTTGGGGGGTATTGCAACTTTTGGCAATTTTGAAGCGAAATTGTTCCTTTGGGGGGGGTATTGCAAATTTTGGCCATTTTGAAGCGAAATTGTTCCTTTGGGGGGGGTATTGCAATTTTTTGCCATTTTGAGGCGAAATTGTTCCTTTGGGGGGGTATTGCAATTTTTTGCCATTTTGAGGTGAAATTGTTCCTTTGGGGGGGTATTGCAACTTTTGGCCATTTTGAAGCGAAATTGTTCCTTTGGGGGGTATTGCATTTTTTTGCCATTTTGAGGCGAAATTGTTCCTTTGGGGGGGTATTGCAACTTTTCGGCATTTTGAGGCGAAATTGTTCCTTTGGGGGGGTATTGCAACTTTTGGCCATATTGAAGCGAAATTATTCCTTTGGGGGGGTATTGCAATTTTTAACCATTTTGAGGCGAAATTGTTCCTTTGGGGGGGTATTGCAACTTTTGGCCATTTTGAAGCGAAATTGTTCCTTTCGGGGGGTATTGAAACTTTTCAGCATTTTGAGGCGAAATTGTTCCTTTGGGGGGTATTGCAATTTTTTGCCATTTTGAGGCGAAATTGTTCCTTTGGGGGGTACTGCAATTTTTTGCCATTTTGAGGCGAAATTGTTCCTTTGGGGGGGTATTGCAACTTTTGGCCATTTTGAAGCGAAATTGTTCCTTTCGGGGGGTATTGCAACTTTTCGGCATTTTGAAGCGAAATTGTTCCTTTGGGGGGTATTGCAATTTTTTGCCATTTTGAGGCGAAATTGTTCCTTTGGGGGGTATTGCAACTTTTGGCAATTTTGAAGCGAAATTGTTCCTTTGGGGGGGGTATTGCAAATTTTGGCCATTTTGAAGCGAAATTGTTCCTTTGGGGGGGGTATTGCAATTTTTTGCCATTTTGAGGCGAAATTGTTCCTTTGGGGGGGTATTGCAATTTTTTGCCATTTTGAGGTGAAATTGTTCCTTTGGGGGGGTATTGCAACTTTTGGCCATTTTGAAGCGAAATTGTTCCTTTGGGGGGTATTGCATTTTTTTGCCATTTTGAGGCGAAATTGTTCCTTTGGGGGGGTATTGCAACTTTTCGGCATTTTGAGGCGAAATTGTTCCTTTGGGGGGGTATTGCCATTTTGAGGCCAAATTGTTCCTTTTGGGGGGTATTGCAACTTTTGGCCATTTTGAAGCGAAATTGTTCCTTTCATGGGGTTTTGCAACTTTTCGGCATTTTGAGGCGAAATTGTTCCTTTGGGGGGGTATTGCAATTTTTTGCCATTTTAAGGCGAAATTGTTCCTTTGGGGGGGTATTGCAACTTTTGGCCATTTTGAAGCGAAATTGTTCCTTTGGGGGGGTATTGCAATTTTTTGCCATTTTGAGGCGAAATTGTTCCTTTGGGGGGGTATTGCAACTTTTCGGCATTTTGAGGCGAAATTGTTCCTTTGGGGGGTATTGCAATTTTTTTTACATTTTGAGGGGAAATTGTTCCTTTGGGGGGGTATTGCAACTTTTGGCCATTTTGAAGCGAAATTGTTCCTTTGGGGGGGTATTGCAATTTTTTGCCATTTTGAGGCGAAATTGTTCCTTTGGGGGGGTATTGCAACTTTTGGCCATTTTGAAGCGAAATTGTTCCTTTGGAGGGGTATTGCAACTTTTCGGCATTTTGAGGCGAAATTGTTCCTTTGGGGGGGTATTGCAATTTTTTGCCATTTTGAGGCGAAATTGTTCCTTTGGGGGGTATTGCAACTTTTGGCCATTTTGAAGCGAAATTGTTCCTTTCGGGGGGTATTGCAACTTTTCGGCATTTTGAGGCGAAATTGTTCCTTTGGGGGGGTATTGCAATTTTTTGCCATTTTGAGGTGAAATTGTTCCTTTGGGGGGGTATTGCAACTTTTGGCCATTTTGAAGCGAAATTGTTCCTTTGGGGGGTATTGCAATTTTTTGCCATTTTGAGGCGAAATTGTTCCTTTGGGGGGTATTGCAACTTTTGGCCTTTTTGAGGCGAAATTGTTCCTTTGGGGGGGTATTGCAACTTTTGGCCATTTTGAAGCGAAATTGTTCCTTTGGGGGGGTATTGCAACTTTTCGGCATTTTGAGGCGAAATTGTTCCTTGGGGGGGTATTGCAATTTTTTTCCATTTTGAGGCGAAATTGTTCCTTTGGGGGGGTATTGCAACTTTTGGCCATTTTGAAGCGAAATTGTTCCTTTGGGGGGGTATTGCAACTTTTCGGCATTTTGAGGCGAAATTGTTCCTTGGGGGGTATTGCAACTTTTGGCCATTTTGAAGCGAAATTGTTCCTTTCGGGGGGTATTGAAACTTTTCAGCATTTTGAAGCGAAATTGTTCCTTTGGGGGGTTTTTACAATTTTTGGCCATTTTGAGGCGAAATTGTTTCTTTCGGGGGGTATTGCAACTTTTCGGCATTTTGAGGCGAAATTGTTCCTTTGGGGGGGTATTGCAACTTTTGGCCATTTTGAAGCGAAATTGTTCCTTTGGGGGGGTATTGCAACTTTTCGGCATTTTGAGGCAAAATTGTTCCTTTGGGGGGGTATTGCAATTTTTTGCCATTTTGAGGCGAAATTGTTCCTTTGGGGGGTATTGCAACTTTTGGCCATTTTGAAGCGAAATTGTTCCTTTCGGGGGGTATTGCAACTTTTCGGCATTTTGAGGCGAAATTGTTCCTTTGGGGGGGTATTGCAACTTTTGGCCATATTGAAGCGAAATTGTTCCTTTGGGGGGGTATTGCAATTTTTAACCATTTTGAGGCGAAATTGTTCCTTTGGGGGGGTATTGCAACTTTTGGCCATTTTGAAGCGAAATTGTTCCTTTCGGGGGGTATTGAAACTTTTCAGCATTTTGAGGCGAAATTGTTCCTTTGGGGGGTATTGCAATTTTTTGCCATTTTGAGGCGAAATTGTTCCTTTGGGGGGTACTGCAATTTTTTGCCATTTTGAGGCGAAATTGTTCCTTTGGGGGGGTATTGCAACTTTTCGGCATTTTGAGGCGAAATTGTTCCTTTGGGGGGTATTGCAATTTTTTTTACATTTTGAGGGGAAATTGTTCCTTTGGGGGGGTATTGCAACTTTTGGCCATTTTGAAGCGAAATTGTTCCTTTGGGGGGTATTGCAATTTTTTTTACATTTTGAGGGGAAATTGTTCCTTTGGGGGGGTATTGCAACTTTTGGCCATTTTGAAGCGAAATTGTTCCTTTGGGGGGGTATTGCAACTTTTCGGCATTTTGAGGCAAAATTGTTCCTTTGGGGGGGGTATTGCAATTTTTTGCCATTTTGAGGCGAAATTGTTCCTTTGGGGGGTATTGCAACTTTTGGCCATTTTGAAGCGAAATTGTTCCTTTCGGGGGGTATTGCAACTTTTCGGCATTTTGAGGCGAAATTGTTCCTTTGGGGGGGTATTGCAACTTTTGGCCATATTGAAGCGAAATTGTTCCTTTGGGGGGGTATTGCAATTTTTAACCATTTTGAGGCGAAATTGTTCCTTTGGGGGGGTATTGCAACTTTTGGCCATTTTGAAGCGAAATTGTTCCTTTCAGGGGGTATTGAAACTTTTCAGCATTTTGAGGCGAAATTGTTCCTTTGGGGGGGTATTGCAATTTTTTGCCATTTTGAGGCGAAATTGTTCCTTTGGGGGGTACTGCAATTTTTTGCCATTTTGAAGCGAAATTGTTCCTTTCGGGGGGTATTGCAACTTTTCGGCATTTTGAGGCGAAATTGTTCCTTTGGGGGGGTATTGCAATTTTTTGCCATTTTGAGGTGAAATTGTTCCTTTGGGGGGGTATTGCAACTTTTAGCCATTTTGAAGCGAAATTGTTCCTTTGGGGGGTATTGCATTTTTTTGCCATTTTGAGGCGAAATTGTTCCTTTGGGGGGGGTATTGCAACTTTTGGCCATTTTGAAGCGAAATTGTTCCTTTGGGGGGGTATGGCAACTTTTCGGCATTTTGAGGCGAAATTGTTCCTTGGGGGGTATTGCAACTTTTGGCCATTTTGAAGCGAAATTGTTCCTTTCGGGGGGTATTGCAACTTTTGGCCATTTTGAAGCGAAATTGTTCCTTTGGGGGGGTATTGCAATTTTTTGCCATTTTGAGGCGAAATTGTTCCTTTGGGGAGGTATTGCAACTTTTGGCCATATTGAAGCGAAATTGTTCCTTTGGGGGGTTTTTACAATTTTTGGCCATTTTGAGGCGAAATTGTTCCTTTCGGGGGGTATTGCAACTTTTCGGCATTTTGAGGCGAAATTGTTCCTTTGGGGGGGTATTGCAACTTTTGGCCATTTTGAAGCGAAATTGTTCCTTTGGGGGGGTATTGCAATTTTTTGCCATTTTGAGGCGAAATTGTTCCATTGGGGGGGTATTGCAACTTTTGGCCATTTTGAAGCGAAATTGTTCCTTTGGGGGGGTATTGCAACTTTTCGGCATTTTGAGGCAAAATTGTTCCTTTGGGGGGGTTATTGCAATTTTTTGCCATTTTGAGGCGAAATTGTTCCTTTGGGGGGTATTGCAACTTTTGGCCATTTTGAAGCGAAATTGTTCCTTTCGGGGGGTATTGCAACTTTTGGCCATTTTGAAGCGAAATTGTTCCTTTCGGGGGGTATTGCAACTTTTCGGCATTTTGAGGCGAAATTGTTCCTTTGGGGGGGTATTGCAACTTTTGGCCATATTGAAGCGAAATTATTCCTTTGGGGGGGTATTGCAATTTTTAACCATTTTGAGGCGAAATTGTTCCTTTGGGGGGGTATTGCAACTTTTGGCCATTTTGAAGCGAAATTGTTCCTTTCGGGGGGTATTGAAACTTTTCAGCATTTTGAGGCGAAATTGTTCCTTTGGGGGGTATTGCAATTTTTTGCCATTTTGAGGCGAAATTGTTCCTTTGGGGGGTACTGCAATTTTTTGCCATTTTGAGGCGAAATTGTTCCTTTGGGGGGGTATTGCAACTTTTGGCCATTTTGAAGCGAAATTGTTCCTTTGGGGGGGTATTGCAACTTTTCGGCATTTTGAGGCGAAATTGTTCCTGGGGGGGTATTGCAACTTTTGGCCATTTTGAGGCGAAATTGTTCCTTTGGGGGGGTATTGCAACTTTTGGCCATTTTGAAGTGAAATTGTTCCTTTCGGGGGGTATTGCAACTTTTGGCCATTTTGAAGCGAAATTGTTCCTTTGGGGGGTTTTTACAATTTTTGGCCATTTTGAGGCGAAATTGTTCCTTTCGGGGGGTATTGCAACTTTTCGGCATTTTGAGGCGAAATTGTTCCTTTGGGGGGGTATTGCAACTTTTGGCCATTTTGAAGCGAAATTGTTCCTTTGGGGGGGTATTGCAATTTTTTGCCATTTTGAGGCGAAATTGTTCCTTTGGGGGGGTATTGCAACTTTTCGGCATTTTGAGGCGAAATTGTTCCTTTGAGGGGGTATTGCAATTTTTTGCCATTTTGAGGCGAAATTGTTCCTTTGGGGGGTATTGCAACTTTTGGCCATTTTGAAGCGAAATTGTTCCTTTCGGGGGGTATTGCAACTTTTGGCCATTTTGAAGCGAAATTGTTCCTTTGGGGGGTATTGCATTTTTTTGCCATTTTGAGGCGAAATTGTTCCTTTGGGGGGGTATTGCAACTTTTGGCCATTTTGAAGCGAAATTGTTCCTTTGGGGGGGTATTGCAATTTTTTGCCATTTTGAGGCGAAATTGTTCCTTTGGGGGGGTATTGCAACTTTTGGCCTTTTTGAGGCGAAATTGTTCCTTTGGGGGGGTATTGCAACTTTTGGCCATTTTGAAGCGAAATTGTTCCTTTGGGGGGGTATTGCAACTTTTCGGCATTTTGAGGCGAAATTGTTCCTTTGGGGGGGTATTGCAATTTTTTTCCATTTTGAGGCGAAATTGTTCCTTTGGGGGGGTATTGCAACTTTTGGCCATTTTGAAGCGAAATTGTTCCTTTGGGGGGGTATTGCAACTTTTCGGCATTTTGAGGCGAAATTGTTCCTTGGGGGGTATTGCAACTTTTGGCCATTTTGAAGCGAAATTGTTCCTTTCGGGGGGTATTGAAACTTTTCAGCATTTTAAAGCGAAATTGTTCCTTTGGGGGGGTATTGCAATTTTTTGCCATTTTGAGGCGAAATTGTTCCTTTGGGGGGTACTGCAATTTTTTGCCATTTTGAGGCGAAATTGTTCCTTTGGGGGGGTATTGCAACTTTTGGCCATTTTGAAGCGAAATTGTTCCTTTGGGGGGGTATTGCAATTTTTTGCCATTTTGAGGCGAAATTGTTCCTTTGGGGGGGTATTGCAACTTTTGGCCATATTGAAGCGAAATTGTTCCTTTGGGGGGTTTTTACAATTTTTGGCCATTTTGAGGCGAAATTGTTCCTTTCGGGGGGTATTGCAACTTTTCGGCATTTTGAGGCGAAATTGTTCCTTTGGGGGGGTATTGCAACTTTTGGCCATTTTGAAGCGAAATTGTTCCTTTGGGGGGGTATTGCAATTTTTTGCCATTTTGAGGCGAAATTGTTCCATTGGGGGGGTATTGCAACTTTTGGCCATTTTGAAGCGAAATTGTTCCTTTGGGGGGCTATTGCAACTTTTCGGCATTTTGAGGCAAAATTGTTCCTTTGGGGGGGTATTGCAATTTTTTGCCATTTTGAGGCGAAATTGATCCTTTGGGGGGGTATTGCAACTTTTGGCCATTTTGAAGCGAAATTGTTCCTTTCGGGGGGTATTGAAACTTTTCAGCATTTTGAGGCGAAATTGTTCCTTTGGGGGGGTATTGCAATTTTTTGCCATTTTGAGGCGAAATTGTTCCTTTGGGGGGTACTGCAATTTTTTGCCATTTTGAGGCGAAATTGTTCCTTTGGGGGGGTATTGCAACTTTTGGCCATTTTGAAGCGAAATTGTTCCTTTGGGGGGGTATTGCAACTTTTCGGCATTTTGAGGCGAAATTGTTCCTTTGGGGGGGTATTGCAACTTTTGGCCTTTTTGAAGCGAAATTGTTCCTTTGGGGGGGTATTGCAACTTTTCGGCATTTTGAGGCGAAATTGTTCCTTTGGGGGGGTATTGCAATTTTTTGCCATTTTGAGGCGAAATTGTTCCTTTGGGGGGGTATTGCAACTTTTGGCCATATTGAAGCGAAATTGTTCCGTTGGGGGGGTATTGCAATTTTTAACCATTTTGAGGCGAAATTGTTCCTTTGGGGGGGTATTGCAACTTTTGGCCATTTTGAAGCGAAATTGTTCCTTTGGGGGGGTATTGCAATTTTTTGCCATTTTGAGGCGAAATTGTTCCTTTGGGGGGGTATTGCAACTTTTGGCCATTTTGAAGCGAAATTGTTCCTTTGGGGGTGTATTGCAATTTTTTGCCATTTTGAAGCGAAATTGTTCCTTTGGGGGGTATTGCATTTTTTTGTCATTTTGAGGCGAAATTGTTCCTTTGGGGGGGTATTGCAACTTTTGGCCATTTTGAAGCGAAATTGTTCCTTTGGGGGGGTATTGCAGTTTTTTTTTTCATTTTGAGGCGAAATTGTTCCTTTGGGGGGGGTATTGCAAATTTGGCCATTTTGAAGCGAAATTGTTCCTTTGGGGGGGTATTGCAACTTTTCGGCATTTTGAGGTGAAATTGTTCCTTTGGGGGGTATTGCAACTTTTGGCCATTTTGAAGCGAAATTGTTCCTTTGGGGGGGTATTGCAACTTTTGGCCATTTTGAAGCGAAATTGTTCCTTTGGGGGGTATTGCATTTTTTTGCCATTTTGAGGCGGAATTGTTCCTTTGGGGGGGTATTGCAACTTTTCGGCATTTTGAGGTGAAATTGTTCCTTTGGGGGGTATTGCAACTTTTGGCCATTTTGAAGCGAAATTGTTCCTTTGGGGGGGTATTGCATTTTTTTGCCATTTTGAGGCGGAATTGTTCCTTTGGGGGGTATTGCAACTTTTGGCCATTTTGAAGCGAAATTGTTCCTTTGGGGGGGTATTGCAATTTTTTGCCATTTTGAGGTGAAATTGTTTCTTTGGGGGGGTATTGCAACTTTTGGCCTTTTTGAGGCGAAATTGTTCCTTTGGGGGGGTATTGCAACTTTTGGCCATTTTGAAGCGAAATTGTTCCTTTGGGGGGGTATTGCAACTTGTCGGCATTTTGAGGCGAAATTGTTCCTTTGGGGGGTATTGCAACTTTTGGCCATTTTGAAGCGAAATTGTTCCTTTGGGGGGGTATTGCAATTTTTTGCCATTTTGAGGCGAAATTGTTCCTTTGGGGGGGTATTGCAACTTTTGGCCATATTGAAGCGAAATTGTTCCTTTGGGGGGTTTTTACAATTTTTGGCCATTTTGAGGCGAAATTGTTCCTTTCGGGGGGTATTGCAACTTTTCGGCATTTTGAGGCGAAATTGTTCCTTTGGGGGGGTATTGCAACTTTTGGCCATTTTGAAGCGAAATTGTTCCTTTGGGGGGGTATTGCAATTTTTTGCCATTTTGAGGCGAAATTGTTCCATTGGGGGGGTATTGCAACTTTTGGCCATTTTGAAGCGAAATTGTTCCTTTGGGGGGCTATTGCAACTTTTCGGCATTTTGAGGCAAAATTGTTCCTTTGGGGGGGTATTGCAATTTTTTGCCATTTTGAGGCGAAATTGATCCTTTGGGGGGGTATTGCAACTTTTGGCCATTTTGAAGCGAAATTGTTCCTTTCGGGGGGTATTGAAACTTTTCAGCATTTTGAGGCGAAATTGTTCCTTTGGGGGGGTATTGCAATTTTTTGCCATTTTGAGGCGAAATTGTTCCTTTGGGGGGTACTGCAATTTTTTGCCATTTTGAGGCGAAATTGTTCCTTTGGGGGGGTATTGCAACTTTTGGCCATTTTGAAGCGAAATTGTTCCTTTGGGGGGGTATTGCAACTTTTCGGCATTTTGAGGCGAAATTGTTCCTTTGGGGGGGTATTGCAACTTTTGGCCTTTTTGAAGCGAAATTGTTCCTTTGGGGGGGTATTGCAACTTTTCGGCATTTTGAGGCGAAATTGTTCCTTTGGGGGGGTATTGCAATTTTTTGCCATTTTGAGGCGAAATTGTTCCTTTGGGGGGGTATTGCAACTTTTGGCCATATTGAAGCGAAATTGTTCCGTTGGGGGGGTATTGCAATTTTTAACCATTTTGAGGCGAAATTGTTCCTTTGGGGGGGTATTGCAACTTTTGGCCATTTTGAAGCGAAATTGTTCCTTTGGGGGGGTATTGCAATTTTTTGCCATTTTGAGGCGAAATTGTTCCTTTGGGGGGGTATTGCAACTTTTGGCCATTTTGAAGCGAAATTGTTCCTTTGGGGGTGTATTGCAATTTTTTGCCATTTTGAAGCGAAATTGTTCCTTTGGGGGGTATTGCATTTTTTTGTCATTTTGAGGCGAAATTGTTCCTTTGGGGGGGTATTGCAACTTTTGGCCATTTTGAAGCGAAATTGTTCCTTTGGGGGGGTATTGCAGTTTTTTTTTTCATTTTGAGGCGAAATTGTTCCTTTGGGGGGGGTATTGCAAATTTGGCCATTTTGAAGCGAAATTGTTCCTTTGGGGGGGTATTGCAACTTTTCGGCATTTTGAGGTGAAATTGTTCCTTTGGGGGGTATTGCAACTTTTGGCCATTTTGAAGCGAAATTGTTCCTTTGGGGGGGTATTGCAACTTTTGGCCATTTTGAAGCGAAATTGTTCCTTTGGGGGGTATTGCATTTTTTTGCCATTTTGAGGCGGAATTGTTCCTTTGGGGGGGTATTGCAACTTTTCGGCATTTTGAGGTGAAATTGTTCCTTTGGGGGGTATTGCAACTTTTGGCCATTTTGAAGCGAAATTGTTCCTTTGGGGGGGTATTGCATTTTTTTGCCATTTTGAGGCGGAATTGTTCCTTTGGGGGGTATTGCAACTTTTGGCCATTTTGAAGCGAAATTGTTCCTTTGGGGGGGTATTGCAATTTTTTGCCATTTTGAGGTGAAATTGTTTCTTTGGGGGGGTATTGCAACTTTTGGCCTTTTTGAGGCGAAATTGTTCCTTTGGGGGGGTATTGCAACTTTTGGCCATTTTGAAGCGAAATTGTTCCTTTGGGGGGGTATTGCAACTTGTCGGCATTTTGAGGCGAAATTGTTCCTTTGGGGGGTATTGCAACTTTTGGCCATTTTGAAGCGAAATTGTTCCTTTGGGGGGGTATTGCAATTTTTTGCCATTTTGAGGCGAAATTGTTCCTTTCGGGGGGTATTGCAACTTTTGGCCATTTTGAAGCGAAATTGTTCCTTTGGGGGGGTATTGCAATTTTTTGCCATTTTGAGGCGAAATTGTTCCTTTGGGGGGGTATTGCAACTTTTGGCCATTTTGAAGCGAAATTGTTCCTTTGGGGGGTATTGCAATTTTTAACCATTTTGAGGCGAAATTGTTCCTTTGGGGGGGTATTGCAACTTTTGGCCATTTTGAAGCGAAATTGTTCCTTTCGGGGGGTATTGCAACTTTTCAGCATTTTGAGGCGAAATTGTTCCTTTGGGGGGTATTGCAATTTTTTGCCATTTTGAGGCGAAATTGTTCCTTTGGGGGGGTATTGCAACTTTTCGGCATTTTGAGGCGAAATTGTTCCTTTGGGGGGTATTGCAATTTTTTTTCCATTTTGAGGCGAAATTGTTCCTTTATGGGACTATTGCAACTTTTGGCCATTTTGAAGCGAAATTGTTCCTTTGGGGGGGTATTGCAATTTTTTGCCATTTTGAGGCGAAATTGTTCCTTTGGGGGGGGTATTGCAACTTTTCGGCATTTTGAGGCGAAATTGTTCCTTTGGGGGGTATTGCAATTTTTTTTCCATTTTGAGGCGAAATTGTTCCTTTGGGGGACTATTGCAACTTTTGGCCATTTTGAAGCGAAATTGTTCCTTTGGGGGGGTATTGCAATTTTTTGCCATTTTGAGGCGAAATTGTTCCTTTGGGGGGGTATTGCAACTTTTCGGCATTTTGAGGCGAAATTGTTCCTTTGGGGGGGTATTGCAATTTTTTGCCATTTTAAGGTGAAATTGTTCCTTTGGGGGGTATTGCAACTTTTGGCCATTTTGAAGCGAAATTGTTCCTTTGGGGGTATTGCATTTTTTTGCCATTTTGAGGCGAAATTGTTCCTTTGGGGAGGTATTGCAACTTTTGGCCATTTTGAAGCGAAATTGTTCCTTTGGGGGGGTATTGCAATTCTTTGCCATTTTGAGGAGAAATTGTTCCTTTGGGGGGGTATTGCAATTTTTTGCCATTTTGAGGCGAAATTGTTCCTTTGGGGGGGTATTGCAACTTTTGGCCATTTTGAAGCGAAATTGTTCCTTTGGGGGGGTATTGCAATTTTTAACCATTTTGAAGCGAAATTGTTCCTTTGGGGGGGTATTGCAACTTTTGGCCATTTTGAAGCGAAATTGTTCCTTTGGGGGGGTATTGCAATTTTTTGCCATTTTGAGGCAAAATTGTTCCTTTGGGGGGGTATTGCAATTTTTTGCCATTTTGAGGCGAAATTGTTCCTTTGGGGGGGTATTGCAACTTTTGGCCATTTTGAAGCGAAATTGTTCCTTTGGGGGGGTATTGCAATTTTTAACCATTTTGAAGCGAAATTGTTCCTTTGGGGGGTATTGCAACTTTTGGCCATTTTGAAGCGAAATTGTTCCTTTGGGGGGGTATTGCAATTTTTTGCCATTTTGAGGCAAAATTGTTCCTTTGGGGGGGTATTGCAACTTTTGGCCATTTTGAAGCGAAATTGTTCCTTTCGGGGGGGTATTGCAACTTTTCGGCATTTTGAGGCGAAATTGTTCCTTTGGGGGGGTATTGCAACTTTTGGCCATTTTAAAGCGAAATTGTTCCTTTCGGGGGGTATTGCAACTTTTCAGCATTTTGAGGCGAAATTGTTCCTTTGGGGGGGTATTGCAATTTTTTGCCATTTTGAGGCGAAATTGTTCCTTTGGGGGGGTATTGCAACTTTTGGCCATTTTGAAGCGAAATTGTTCCTTTGGGGGGTATTGCAATTTTTTGCCATTTTGAGGCGAAATTGTTCCTTTGGGGGGGTATTGCAACTTTTCGGCATTTTGAGGTGAAATTGTTCCTTTGGGGGGTATTGCAACTTTTGGCCATTTTGAAGCGAAATTGTTCCTTTGGGGGTATTGCATTTTTTTGCCATTTTGAGGCGGAATTGTTCCTTTGGGGGGGTATTGCAACTTTTCGGCATTTTGAGGTGAAATTGTTCCTTTGGGGGGTATTGCAACTTTTGGCCATTTTGAAGCGAAATTGTTCCTTTGGGGGGGTATTGCATTTTTTTGCCATTTTGAGGCAGAATTGTTCCTTTGGGGGGGTATTGCAACTTTTGGCCATTTTGAAGCGAAATTGTTCCTTTGGGGGGTTTTGCAATTTTTTGCCATTTTGAGGCGAAATTGTTTCTTTGGGGGGGTATTGCAACTTTTGGCCTTTTTGAGGCGAAATTGTTCCTTTGGGGGGGTATTGCAACTTGTCGGCATTTTGAGGCGAAATTGTTCCTTTGGGGGGGTATTGCAATTTTTTGCCATTTTGAGGCGAAATTGTTCCTTTGGGGGGGTATTGCAATTTTTTGCCATTTTGAGGCGAAATTGTTCCTTTGGGGGGGTATTGCAATTTTTTGCGATTTTGAGGCGAAATTGTTCCTTTGGGGGGTATTGCAACTTTTGGCCATATTGAAGCGAAATTGTTCCTTTGGGGGTTTTTACAATTTTTGGCCATTTTGAGGCGAAATTGTTCCTTTGGGGGGTATTGCAATTTTTTGCCATTTTGAGGCGAAATTGTTCATTTGGGGGGGTATTGCAACTTTTGGCCATTTTGAAGCGAAATTGTTCCTTTGGGGGGGTATTGCAATTTTTTGCGATTTTGAGGCGAAATTGTTCCTTTGGGGGGTATTGCAACTTTTGGCCATATTGAAGCGAAATTGTTCCTTTGGGGGTTTTTACAATTTTTGGCCATTTTGAGGCGAAATTGTTCCTTTCGGGGGGTATTGCAACTTTTCGGCATTTTAAGGCGAAATTGTTCCTTGGGGGGGTATTGCAAATTTTGGCCATTTTGAAGCGAAATTGTTCCTTTGGGGGGGTATTGCAATTTTTTGCCATTTTGAGGCGAAATTGTTCCTTTGGGGGGGTATTGCAACTTTTGGCCATTTTGAAGCGAAATTGTTCCTTTGGGGGGGTATTGCAACTTTTCGGCATTTTGAGGCGAAATTGTTCCTTTGGGGGGTATTGCAATTTTTTGCTATTTTGAGGCGAAATTGTTCCTTTGGGGGGGTATTGCAACTTTTGGCCATTTTGAAGCGAAATTGTTCCTTTGGGGGGGTATTGCAACTTTTCGGCATTTTGAGGCGAAATTGTTCCTTGGGGGGGTTTTGCAACTTTTGGCCATTTTGAAGCGAAATTGTTCCTTTGGGGGGGTATTGCAATTTTTAACCATTTTGAGGCGAAATTGTTCCTTTGGGGGGGGTATTGCAACTTTTGGCCATTTTGAAGTGAAACTGTTCCTTTCGGGGGGTATTGCAACTTTTCAGCATTTTGAAGCGAAATTGTTCCTTGGGGGGGTATTGCAATTTTTTGCCATTTTGAGGCGAAATTGTTCCTTTGGGGGGTTTTTACAATTTTTGGCCATTTTGAGGCGAAATTGTTCCTTTGGGGGGGTATTGCAACTTTTGGCCATTTTGAAGCGAAGTTGTTCCGTTCGGGGGGTATTGCAACTTTTGGCCATTTTAAAGCGAAATTGTTCCTTTGGGGGGGTATTGCAATTTTTTGCCATTTTGAGGCGAAATTGTTCCTTTGGGGGGGTATTGCAACTTTTGGCCATTTTGAAGCGAAATTGTTCCTTTGGGGGGGTATTGCAACTTTTCGGCATTTTGAGGCGAAATTGTTCCTTGGGGGGGTTTTGCAACTTTTGGCCATTTTGAAGCGAAATTGTTCCTTTGGGGGGGTATTGCAATTTTTAACCATTTTGAGGCGAAATTGTTCCTTTGGGGGGGGTATTGCAACTTTTGGCCATTTTGAAGTGAAACTGTTCCTTTCGGGGGGTATTGCAACTTTTCAGCATTTTGAAGCGAAATTGTTCCTTGGGGGGGTATTGCAATTTTTTGCCATTTTGAGGCGAAATTGTTCCTTTGGGGGGTTTTTACAATTTTTGGCCATTTTGAGGCGAAATTGTTCCTTTGGGGGGGTATTGCAACTTTTGGCCATTTTGAAGCGAAATTGTTCCGTTCGGGGGGTATTGCAACTTTTGGCCATTTTAAAGCGAAATTGTTCCTTTGGGGGGGTATTGCAATTTTTTGCCATTTTGAGGCGAAATTGTTCCTTTCGGGGGGTATTGAAACTTTTCGGCATTTTCAGGCGAAATTGTTCCTTTGGGGGGGTATTGCAACTTTTGGCCATATTGAAGCGAAATTGTTCCTTTGGGGGGGTATTGCAATTTTTAACCATTTTGAGGCGAAATTGTTCCTTTGGGGGGGTATTGCAACTTTTGGCCATTTTGAAGCGAAATTGTTCCGTTCGGGGGGTATTGCAACTTTTGGCCATTTTAAAGCGAAATTGTTCCTTTGGGGGGGTATTGCAATTTTTTGCCATTTTGAGGCGAAATTGTTCCTTTCGGGGGGTATTGAAACTTTTCGGCATTTTCAGGCGAAATTGTTCCTTTGGGGGGGTATTGCAACTTTTGGCCATATTGAAGCGAAATTGTTCCTTTGGGGGGGTATTGCAATTTTTAACCATTTTGAGGCGAAATTGTTCCTTTGGGGGGGTATTGCAACTTTTGGCCATTTTGAAGCGAAATTGTTCCTTTCGGGGGGTATTGCAACTTTTCAGCATTTTGAGGCGAAATTGTTCCTTTGGGGGGGTATTGCAATTTTTCGGCATTTTGAGGCGAAATTGTTCCTTTGGGGGGTATTGCAATTTTTTTTCCATTTTGAGGCGAAATTGTTCCTTTGGGGGGGTATTGCAACTTTTGGCCATTTTGAAGCGAAATTGTTCCTTTCGGGGGGTATTGCAATTTTTTGCCATTTTGAGGCGAAATTGTTCCTTTGGGGGGTATTGCAACTTTTGGCAATTTTGAAGCGAAATTGTTCCTTTGGGGGGGTATTGCAATTTTTTTTTCATTTTGAGGCGAAATTGTTCCTTTGGGGGGGTATTGCAAATTTTGGCCATTTTGAAGCGAAATTGTTCCTTTGGGGGGGTATTGCAATTTTTTGCCATTTTGAGGCGAAATTGTTCCTTGGGGGGGTATTGCAATTTTTTGCCATTTTGAGGTGAAATTGTTCCTTTGGGGGGGTATTGCAACTTTTGGCCATTTTGAAGCGAAATTGTTTCTTTGGGGGGTATTGCATTTTTTTGCCATTTTGAGGCGAAATTGTGCCTTTGGGGGGGTATTGCAACTTTTGGCCATTTTGAAGCGAAATTGTTCCTTTCAGGGGGTTTTGCAACTTTTCGGCATTTTGAGGCGAAATTGTTCCTTTGGGGGGGTATTGCAATTTTTTGCCATTTTGAGGGGAAATTTTTCCTTTGGGGGGGTATTGCAACTTTTGGCCATTTTGAAGCGAAGTTGTTCCTTTGGGGGGGTATTGCAATTTTTTGCCATTTTGAGGCGAAATTGTTCCTTTGGGGGGGTATTGCAACTTTTGGCCATATTGAAGCGAAATTGTTCCTTTGGGGGGGTATTGCAATTTTTAACCATTTTGAGGCGAAATTGTTCCTTTGGGGGGGTATTGCAACTTTTGGCCATATTGAAGCGAAATTGTTCCTTTCGGGGGGTATTGCAACTTTTCAGCATTTTGAGGCGAAATTGTTCCTTTGGGGGGTATTGCAATTTTTTGCCATTTTGAGGCGAAATTGTTCCTTTGGGGGGGGTAGTGCAATTTTTTGCCATTTTGAGGCGAAATTGTTCCTTTCGGGGGGTATTGCAACTTTTCAGCATTTTGAGGCGAAATTGTTCCTTTGGGGGGGTATTGCAACTTTTGGCCATTTTGAAGCGAAATTGTTCCTTTGGGGGGGTATTGCAATTTTTTGCCATTTTGAGGCGAAATTGTTCCTTTGGGGGGGTATTGCAACTTTTGGCCATATTGAAGCGAAATTGTTCCTTTGGAGGGTTTTTACAATTTTTGGCCATTTTGAGGCGAAATTGTTCCTTTCGGGGGGTATTGCAACTTTTCGACATTTTGAGGCGTAATTGTTCCTTTGGGGGGGTATTGCAACTTTTGGCCATTTTGAAGCGAAATTGTTCCTTTGGGGGGTATTGCAATTTTTTGCCATTTTGAGGCGAAATTGTTCCTTTGGGGGGTATTGCAACTTTTGGCCATTTTGAAGCGAAATTGTTCCTTTGGGGGGGTATTGCAACTTTTCGGCATTTTGAGGCGAAATTGTTCCTTTGGGGGGGTATTGCAATTTTTTGCCATTTTGAGGCGAAATTGTTCCTTTGGGGGGGTATTGCAACTTTTGGCCATTTTGAAGCGGAATTGTTCCTTTCGGGGGGTATTGCAACTTTTCGGCATTTTGAGGCGAAATTGTTCCTTTGGGGGGGTATTGCAATTTTTTGCCATTTTGAGGCGAAATTGTTCCTTTGGGGGGGTATTGCAACTTTTGGCCATTTTGAAGCGAAATTGTTCCTTTGGGGGGGTATTACAATTTTTTGCCATTTTGAGGCGAAATTGTTCCTTTGGGGGGGTATTGCAACTTTTGGCCATTTTGAAGCGAAATTGTTCCTTTCGGGGGGTATTGCAACTTTTCGGCATTTTGAGGCAAAATTGTTCCTTTCGGGGGGTATTGCAACTTTTGGCCATATTGAAGCAAAATTGTTCCTTTGGGGGGTATTGCAATTTTTAACCATTTTGAGGCGAAATTGTTCCTTTGGGGGGTATTGCAACTTTTGGCCATTTTGAAGCGAAATTGTTCCTTTCGGGGGGTATTGCAACTTTTCAGCATTTTGAGGCGAAATTGTTCCTTTGGGGGGGTATTGCAATTTTTTGCCATTTTGAGGCGAAATTGTTCCTTTGTGGGGTATTGCAATTTTTTTTCCATTTTGAGGCGAAATTGTTCCTTTGGGGGGGTATTGCAACTTTTGGCCATTTTGAAGCGAAATTGTTCCTTTCGGGGGGTATTGCAACTTTTTGGCATTTTGAAGCGAAATTGTTCCTTTGGGGGGTATTGCATTTTTTTTGCCATTTTGAGGCGAAATTGTTTCTTTTGGGGGGTTTTGCAACTTTTGGCCATTTTGAACTGAAATTGTTCCTTTGGGGGGGTATTGCAATTTTTTTTCATTTTGAGGCGAAATTGTTCATTTGGGGGGGTATTGCAACTTTTCGGCATTTTGAGGCGAAATTGTTCCTTTGGGGGGGTATTGCAATTTTTTGCCATTTTGAGGTGAAATTGTTCCTTTGGGGGGATATTGCAACTTTTGGCCATTTTGAAGCGAAATTGTTCCTTTGGGGGGTATTGCATTTTTTTGCCATTTTGAGGCGAAATTGTTCCTTTGGGGGGGTATTGCAACTTTTGGCCTTTTTGAGGCGAAATTGTTCCTTTGGGGGGGGTATTGCAACTTTTCGGCATTTTGAGGCGAAATTGTTCCTTTGGGGGGGTATTGCAATTTTTTGCCATTTTGAGGCGAAATTGTTCCTTGGGGGGGTATTGCAACTTTTGGCCATTTTGAAGCGAAATTGTTCCTTTCGGGGGGTATTGCAACTTTTCGGCATTTTGAGGCAAAATTGTTCCTTTAGGGGGGTATTGCAACTTTTGGCCATATTGAAGCAAAATTGTTCCTTTGGGGGGGTATTGCAATTTTTAACCATTTTGAGGCGAAATTGTTCCTTTGGGGGGTATTGCAACTTTTGGCCATTTTGAATCGAAATTGTTCCTTTCGGGGGGTATTGCAACTTTTCAGCATTTTGAGGCGAAATTGTTCCTTTGGGGGGGTATTGCAATTTTTTGCCATTTTGAGGCGAAATTGTTCCTTTGTGGGGTATTGCAATTTTTTTCCCATTTTGAGGCGAAATTGTTCCTTTCGGGGGGTATTGCAACTTTTCAGCATTTTGAGGCGAAATTGTTCCTTTCGGGGGGTATTGCAACTTTTTGGCATTTTGAAGCGAAATTGTTCCTTTGGGGGGTATTGCAATTTTTTGCCATTTTGAGGCGAAATTGTTCCTTTGGGGGGGTATTGCAACTTTTCGGCATTTTGAGGCGAAATTGTTCCTTTGGGGGGTATTGCAATTTTTTGCCATTTTGAGGTGAAATTGTTCCTTTGGGGGGGTATTGCAACTTTTGGCCATTTTGAAGCGAAATTGTTCCTTTGGGGGTATTGCATTTTTTTGCCATTTTGAGGCGAAATTGTTCCTTTGGGGGGGTATTGCAACTTTTGGCCTTTTTGAGGCGAAATTGTTCCTTTGGGGGGGTATTGCAACTTTTCGGCATTTTGAGGCGAAATTGTTCCTTTGGGGGGGTATTGCAACTTTTGGCCATTTTGAAGCGAAATTGTTCCTTTCGGGGGGTATTGCAACTTTTCGGCATTTTGAGGCGAAATTGTTCCTTTGGGGGGGTATTGCAACTTTTGGCCATTTTGAAGCGAAATTGTTCCTTTGGGGGGGTATTGCAACTTTTCGGCATTTTGAGGCGAAATTGTTCCTTTGGGGGGGTATTGCAATTTTTTGCCATTTTGAGGCGAAATTGTTCCTTTGGGGGGGTATTGCAACTTTTGGCCATTTTGAAGCGAAATTGTTCCTTTGGGGGGGTAGTGCAATTTTTTGCCATTTTGAGGCGAAATTGTTCCTTTCGGGGGGTATTGCAACTTTTCAGCATTTTGAGGCGAAATTGTTCCTTTGGGGGGGTATTGCAACTTTTGGTCATTTTGAAGCGAAATTGTTCCTTTGGGGGGGTATTGCAATTTTTTGCCATTTTGAGGCGAAATTGTTCCTTTGGGGGGGTATTGCAACTTTTGGCCATATTGAAGCGAAATTGTTCCTTTCGGGGGTTTTTAAAATTTTTGGCCATTTTGAGGCGAAATTGTTCCTTTCGGGGGGTATTGCAACTTTTCGGCATTTTGAGGCGAAATTGTTCCTTTGGGGGGGTATTGCAACTTTTGGCCATTTTGAAGCGAAATTGTTCCTTTGGGGGGTATTGCAATTTTTTGCCATTTTGAGGCGAAATTGTTCCTTTGGGGGGTATTGCAACTTTTGGCCATTTTGAAGCGAAATTGTTCCTTTGGGGGGGTATTGCAACTTTTCGGCATTTTGAGGCGAAATTGTTCCTTTGGGGGGTATTGCAATTTTTTGCCATTTTGAGGCGAAATTGTTCCTTTGGGGGGGTATTGCAACTTTTGGCCATTTTGAAGCGGAATTGTTCCTTTCGGGGGGTATTGCAACTTTTCGGCATTTTGAGGCGAAATTGTTCCTTTGGGGGGGGTAGTGCAATTTTTTGTCATTTTGAGGCGAAATTGTTCCTTTCGGGGGGTATTGCAACTTTTCAGCATTTTGAGGCGAAATTGTTCCTTTGGGGGGGTATTGCAACTTTTGGCCATTTTGAAGCGAAATTGTTCCTTTGGGGGGGTATTGCAATTTTTTGCCATTTTGAGGCGAAATTGTTCCTTTGGGGGGGTATTGCAACTTTTGGCCATATTGAAGCGAAATTGTTCCTTTGGGGGGTTTTTACAATTTTTGGCCATTTTGAGGCGAAATTGTTCCTTTCGGGGGGTATTGCAACTTTTCGGCATTTTGAGGCGAAATTGTTCCTTTGGGGGGGTATTGCAACTTTTGGCCATTTTGAAGCGAAATTGTTCCTTTGGGGGGTATTGCAATTTTTTGCCATTTTGAGGCGAAATTGTTCCTTTGGGGGGTATTGCAACTTTTGGCCATTTTGAAGCGAAATTGTTCCTTTGGGGGGGTATTGCAACTTTTCGGCATTTTGAGGCGAAATTGTTCCTTTGGGGGGGTATTGCAATTTTTTGCCATTTTGAGGCGAAATTGTTCCTTTGGGGGGGTATTGCAACTTTTGGCCATTTTGAAGCGGAATTGTTCCTTTCGGGGGGTATTGCAACTTTTCGGCATTTTGAGGCGAAATTGTTCCTTTGGGGGGGTATTGCAATTTTTTGCCATTTTGAGGCGAAATTGTTCCTTTGGGGGGGTATTGCAACTTTTGGCCATTTTGAAGCGAAATTGTTCCTTGGGGGGGTATTACAATTTTTTGCCATTTTGAGGCGAAATTGTTCCTTTGGGGGGGTATTGCAACTTTTGGCCATTTTGAAGCGAAATTGTTCCTTTCGGGGGGTATTGCAACTTTTCGGCATTTTGAGGCAAAATTGTTCCTTTAGGGGGGTATTGCAACTTTTGGCCTCATTGAAGCAAAATTGTTCCTTTGGGGGGTATTGCAATTTTTAACCATTTTGAGGCGAAATTGTTCCTTTGGGGGGTATTGCAACTTTTCGGCATTTTGAGGCGAAATTGTTCCTTTGGGGGGGGTAGTGCAATTTTTTGCCATTTTGAGGCGAAATTGTTCCTTTCGGGGGGTATTGCAACTTTTCAGCATTTTGAGGCGAAATTGTTCCTTTGGGGGGGTATTGCAATTTTTTGCCATTTTGAGGCGAAATTGTTCCTTTGTGGGGTATTGCAATTTTTTTTCCATTTTGAGGCGAAATTGTTCCTTTGGGGGGGTATTGCAACTTTTTGGCATTTTGAAGCGAAATTGTTCCTTTGGGGGGTATTGCATTTTTTTTGCCATTTTGAGGCGAAATTGTTTCTTTTGGGGGGTTTTGC
Organism: Anomaloglossus baeobatrachus; assembly: GCF_048569485.1. Taxonomy (NCBI): domain Eukaryota; kingdom Metazoa; phylum Chordata; class Amphibia; order Anura; family Aromobatidae; genus Anomaloglossus; species Anomaloglossus baeobatrachus. The sequence continues at coordinate 538,063 of NW_027443635.1, forward strand.
AACTTTTGGCCATTTTGAACTGAAATTGTTCCTTTGGGGGGATATTGCAATTTTTTTTCATTTTGAGGCGAAATTGTTCATTTGGGGGGGGTATTGCAAATTTTGGCCATTTTGAAGCGAAATTGTTCCTTTGGGGGGGTATTGCAATTTTTTACCATTTTGAGGCGAAATTGTTCCTTTGGGGGGGTATTGCAACTTTTCGGCATTTTGAGGCGAAATTGTTCCTTTGGGGGGGTATTGCAATTTTTTGCCATTTTGAGGTGAAATTGTTCCTTTGGGGGGGTATTGCAACTTTTGGCCATTTTAAAGCGAAATTGTTCCTTTGGGGGGTATTGCATTTTTTTGCCATTTTGAGGCGAAATTGTTCCTTTGGGGGGGTATTGCAACTTTTGGCCTTTTTGAGGCGAAATTGTTCCTTTGGGGGGGGTATTGCAACTTTTCGGCATTTTGAGGCGAAATTGTTCCTTTGGGGGGGTATTGCAATTTTTTGCCGTTTTGAGGCGAAATTGTTCCTTGGGGGGGTATTGCAACTTTTGGCCATTTTGAAGCGAAATTGTTCCTTTCGGGGGGTATTGCAACTTTTCGGCATTTTGAGGCGAAATTGTTCCTTTGGGGGGGTATTGCAATTTTTTGCCATTTTGAGGCGAAATTGTTCCTTTGGGGGGGTATTGCAACTTTTGGCCATTTTGAAGCGAAATTGTTCCTTTGGGGGGGTAGTGCAATTTTTTGCCATTTTGAGGCGAAATTGTTCCTTTGGGGGGGTATTGCAACTTTTGGCCATTTTGAAGCGAAATTGTTCCTTTCGGGGGGCATTGCAACTTTTCGGCATTTTGAGGCGAAATTGTTCCTTTGGGGGGTATTGCAACTTTTGGCCATATTGAAGCAAAATTGTTCCTTTGGGGGGGGTATTGCAATTTTTTGCCATTTTGAGGCGAAATTGTTCCTTTGGGGGGGTATTGCAACTTTTCGGCATTTTGAGGCGAAATTGTTCCTTTGGTGGGGTATTGCAATTTTTTGCCATTTTGAGGTGAACTTGTTCCTTTGGGGGGGTATTGCAACTTTTGGCCATTTTGAAGCGAAATTGTTCCTTTGGGGGATATTGCATTTTTTTGCAATTTTGAGGCGAAATTGTTCCTTTGGGGGGGTATTGCAACTTTTGGCCATTTTGAAGCGAAATTGTTCCTTTGGGGGGTATTGCAATTTTTTGCCATTTTGAGGCGAAATTGTTCCTTTGGGGGGGTATTGCAACTTTTCGGCATTTTGAGGCGAAATTGTTCTTTAGGGGGGTATTGCAATTTTTTGCCATTTTGAGGCGAAATTGTTCCTTTGGGAGGGTATTGCAACTTTTGGCCATTTTGAAGCGAAATTGTTCCTTTGGTGGGGTATTGCAATTTTTAACCATTTTGAGGCGAAATTGTTCCTTTGGGGGGGTATTGCAACTTTTGGCCATTTTGAAGTGAAATTGTTACTTTCGGGGGGTATTGCAACTTTTCAGCATTTTGAAGTGAAATTGTTCCTTTGGGGGGGTATTGCCATTTTTTGCCATTTTGAGGCGAAATTGTTCCTTTGGGGGGGTATTGCAACTTTTGGCCATTTTGAAGCGAAATTGTTCCTTTGGGGGGGTATTGCAATTTTTTGCCATTTTGAGGTGAAATTGCTCCTTTGGGGGGGTATTGCAACTTTTGGCCATATTGAAGCGAAATTGTTCCTTTGGGGGGTTTTTACAATTTTTGGCCATTTTGAGGCGAAATTATTCCTTTCGGGGGGTATTGCAACTTTTCGGCATTTTGAGGCGAAATTGTTCCTTTGGGGGGGTATTGCAATTTTTTGCTATTTTGAGGCGAAATTGTTCCTTTGGGAGGGTATTGCAACTTTTGGCCATTTTGAAGCGAAATTGTTCCTTTGGGGGGGTATTGCAACTTTTCGGCATTTTGAGGCGAAATTGTTCCTTTGGGGGGGTATTGCAATTTTTTGCCATTTTGAGGCGAAATTGTTCCTTTGGGGGGGTATTGCAACTTTTGGCCATTTTGAAGCGAAATTGTTCCTTTCGGGGGGTATTGCAACTTTTCGGCATTTTGAGGTGATATAGAAGGGTTAATAGTTTCTCTTTTTCTTTATTAAAGATTTATTGTTATTAGTAAGTATATCTGATGGTAGTTCATAGTCATTATGGAGCCTACGGAATAAGAGACAGACTCAAGGATTATTATGGTTTCTAAATGTTCTTCTTATCTCATATGCATGACTCTACATTTTTGTTTTGCTAAAACTTAAAGGTCATATGAACAATTAGTAAAGTTCAGCTCGAAGTTTTTTTCTTTTTCTTTTGCAATATCACATTGATCTGTAAATGGTATAAATAAACTGTACTTTGATGAAATAAACAGAAGAAATTGATCATGCCCACATGGATGCTGGTCTTTTCTCTCCGAGCGCTCGATCTTGATTAGGTCTGAAGAGGCCTAACTCAAGAGAACCTCACTGGTGATCCCATAAGCTGACTTGTGACAAAACAGAACAGCTACAACAGTTTGGTGCCCAACGTGGAGCCGTGGCCAACCAGCCTATTCGGAAGAAGTTTTGGGGACTCTTGAGACAGTGAAATTTCAGCTGCAGCAAGGTGAGAAGCTTTATTCTTACACTTCATTTCACTCTCTCTGATTTCCCGAATATTCTGGGTAAGGCTGTACACACGGTTCAAGAACTCTGGCATCACCAGTGAGTATTGTTTTTTTCATGCATGTCTGAATGAGAGTTGAAATATAGAGTAATAAGATAATCTGTTGTCCGTCCATTAACTGATTGCATAGAGTGCATAGCACGGAATTTGGGACAGTCTCTGTATAATTGCATTTGCTGTGTTGCTGTGTTTTGTGTTTTTGTGGCAATACTCTGGTCTAGGGATATGTGTTCATAAGTGGTTTCATATTAATGCCTAGATAAAGTAGGGAGGCAATAGGTTGTTGTATATTGATGAGAAGCCTCTGAATAACAAAGTGACAAGTAATTGTGATAAGAGACTTGGTGAAATAATATGTATGTATAAGTCTAATGGTTATATGTCATACTGTGGACTGTGAAAAGATGTTCCGGTTGTGAAATGTCACAGGGCATAGCCATATAGAGTATTTGAGTGGATACCTGACATATGTATTTTTTCCCATCAGTATCAAGAGCGGTTTAGATAATTTTATTTGCATGTGAGGTTAACTGATCCTTGGAAGGTGTATTGTTACCTATGCTTCTGGAATCAATGAATGAGTAAGACAAGTGGTCCTGGGATCTGTCCTTATAGTGAGATATTGTGTGTTTCTTCCCCTCAAAATGGGGATGAAGGTTTTATAGTAAAGTAGAATATTAGTGCTGTGAAGGTATATAAGTGGTCTCAATTTTCTGCAGGGATTGTGTATTATACCAGTGGGTATTAGGATTGTGTTTTGGAAGCTGAATCTGAACGAGATAAGACTCTTGCTAAACAAACTGTGCGCTGGCTGACATTCTTTTGGGAGGGGTCAAGTGAACAGCTGCGCGATTCTCTGCCCTCTGTGAGAAGTCAGCTCTGTTAATTGTTTTGGTTTAACTCTTACGTTTGTTGCTGAAATACTTTGTAAAGGACCAGCATGGAGTAGCCAAACTGCACACATCAGGTCAAGTGGGTTAGAGAGCCGTGTGGCCTTCCCACTTACATGGAGGTGGTCTAGCAGGTGAGAGGACTATCACACCTGGTCCTTCCTGCTTTAGTCATCTGGTCTATTGGGTGAGAGGTGTTTTTTAACCCTTCCCAATACGCCCTACAAGTGTAGCAGGTGAGAGTGAATGCTGATTGAGCCTTCTTGCTACCACTTGAGAGCCCATTCTGACTTGCCAGGAGACGTGTGGCCTGTTAACAAGGTTCAGGGACACTGAGAGGGCATTTGCAGAAAGGTGGGCTGTGTGGGAATAAGTTGAAGCCATGGGCAACTTGTTCAGTGTGCAGCGTGGGGCTCCAGCAGGATCCAAAACAGCCAAACAGATAGTGCAAGAAAGAGAAGGCAAAGAAGCAGTGAAAAATGTCAGACCGATACTCAAAAAGGCAGACATGCCAGAGTACGGATGTTTGGATGTTGAGAAATGGCACAGATTCAGGGAAGAAAAGAGAGGTTGGATAAAAGACAAGAGGGTAGAGCAACAAGTAAATAAATGGTGTCGTGTGGCTGAAGAGGTGCAGCATTGTGGATATAAAGAGACCACAGCGGGAGATAAGGTGTATTATGAATGTTTTAATGCACCAAAAGCAGGAATTGTGACTGCTACCGCCCCCCCTTCTCATAAGCAGAAACCCAGACCAGATGAATGGACTTGTAAACATTGTAGTCAGAAAAACCCAGACTGGAGAGGTACTTGTGCTACATGTAATGTTACTCGCCCTAAGCGGATTGCACTAAATCCTGTTCGAACCAGATCACATGTGATGACAGAGGACGCTGACACTGAGACAGAGGTAGTGAAGGAATTGAGTTTTGCGGAGGAAGCTGACGGTGAGGAAAGGAAAGAACACGCTGGGACCAGTACAAAAAAATCAGATACATCCCGACCGAGGAAGGTCACAAGAATCAGACAGACACAGGAATATTACCCCTGGAGCCCCTCTGACCAGCTAGCTATGTTGAAACAGTTACCTGACCCTGAAAACCAACCTTTCCCATTTTACAGGCAAATACAGACAATACAGGTGACTTATAAATGCACTTGGGCAGACCTCGAGAGTTTGGTGACTGCAAAAGCAGGTGACGTGCTGGGACACATAATTAAGACGCATACTGATATGATGAAGGAGCAATCATGGGTCATGGACGTTGAGTCTGAGAGGTCTGGAATGACGTACTGTGAGGCATTGAAAGGATGGGCTACAAAGAAACAAACAGAGCAGTCTGTACTGATGACTGACGTGACACAGCAAAAAGGGGAGAGTATAGAGACGTACTTTGGGAGGTTACAGCTGAAGTGGACAGACATGGGGTACAGTGCAAGAAACGACCTTGATATCAAAATATTGGTGAATGCATTCATTGACGGTATGAATAAGTTTTTACGAGAAGCAGTACAGACAGCCAGACCTGAGTGGAGAAACATGGACCCAACAGACCTTCTGCAAGTAGCTAAGGGGGTTGAACTGACAAAATGCAGACTCAAAGTATGGATTTGGGATCTGTCATGATTTTGGCCCTATCTGGAGAAGTAGAGCTTTTCTTACGTCAGCTGGTAAGCCTATTAAAAATGCAGAATTGGTAAAACAGTTAATGGGGGCACTAATGTTACCAGTCCAGGTTGGCATCATTAAGGTGAAAGCACACACAAAAGGTGACTCACTGGAGGTAGCGGGCAATAGAAGGGCGGATGCGGCTGCGAAAGCAGCGGCAAAGAGGCCTAGGGATCAGAGGATAGTGGCAGGGAGCCAGCAAGTCCCAGCCACAGTGAGTCTGGATGTCCTGAAATCCCTCCAGCATCAGGCTGCCCAAACAGAGAAGGAACACTGGGGGAAAATGGGAGCTGGGCTGAACTCGAATGGAGTATGGGAAAGTAAGGACAGGTTGTGTTTACCAAGGTCCCTGTTCCCTATGATGGCACAAGCAACACATGGCCCCACTCACGCCTCAAAAAGTCACATGTGTAACCAGGTGAATGCCTTCTGGATCGCTCCTGGCTTCAGTTACGTAGCCTCCAAACACGTACAATCCTGCATTATCTGCGCACAACACAACCCAGGTAAAACAGTAAAAGTCCCTAAGAAAGCAACACCCAAACCGCTCTATCCGTTTCAACGACTGCAGATAGACTACATACAACTACCCAAGGTAGGAGTGTATGAATACGTCCTGGTATGTGTAGATCTCTTCTCAGGATGGGTTGAGGCCTATCCAGTAAAATGTGCAAATGCTAAAACAACTGCAGAAAAACTGATGAAGGAACTAGTCTGTCGGTATGGCATCCCAGAAGCCATAGAAAGTGACAGGGGTACACACTTCACTGGAGAAATAATGAGGGACATTATGCAGGCCCTGGGAATAGAGCAGGCATTCCATACCCCTTATCATCCACAGAGCAGTGGAAAAGTAGAGAGATTAAACGGGACACTTAAACTAAAAATTCAAAAGGCCATGGCAGAGACAGGAAAGAATTGGGTAGAGTGCTTATCCCTGGCACTCTTTTCAGTCAGACACACTCCAAATAGGAAGACAGGCTTGTCTCCTTTTGAAGTCCTTTTTGGTAGTGCCCCAAAAACAGGTCTCTACTTTCCACAAGTGTTACAGATGCAACACGGCACTATGACAGCCTACGTCCAGGCCTTACAGGAAAGACTTAATGTGGTGCATAAACATGTCTTTTCATCCATTCCAGATCCCAATGCAAGTGCAGATGTGCATCAGCTGAATCCAGGTGATTGGGTGGTCGTGCGCAGACACGTGAGAAGGAGCCTAGATCCACGCTTTGATGGCCCATTCCAAGTCCAGCTGACCACATCCACCTCAGTGAAACTTGAGGGAAAACCCACCTGGATCCACGCCAGTCACTGTAAAAAGGTCACTCCACCGGCAGAATGACAGTCTTGCTAATTATCCTGCTAGGTGTAGCAGGGTTGCTGCAACAAACAAAGACACTGAGCGAACTTTTTAATACGGACTGGGATAATAAACTCATTCGCCACCATATTTCTCTTACTGAGGACATGGAGGGAGAAAAGCCAAAAGACTGTTGGATCTGCACACACAGTCCTATTTCTTCAAAGACTATGCCTTATTTAGCCTTACCTCTGGAACCACAGGAGGTATTGGTACCAGACTGTATACACAATGAAACCTGGACTCAATCTAGATTTTTGGGAGAAGATGTACCTCGTGATGTATCTGCTACATTGACTATAGTTGGATGGGTCACTAAACCCTGGTTCCAGCTAAATATCACTCGACCCGATGGATACTCGTGGTGGATGGAATACGATTCAGACATGGGCATAATTGCCAAAATAAAGACTAAGATTCCTCATTCGGGCCCCATTCCCCATGATGGATTATGGTTCAGTCTTCAATACAATGGTGTTGGAAATTGTGGAGAAGACAATAACTGTTTCTATATACATACACATGACTCAACCAAGGACAATGAGACAGTATATCAGAAGGGTATTGAGGGCTGTACATCATCATTTATTAGACGGACTTTTAGGAGGGAGCGGGGTAGCTGTATCTCGGGTATGACCGGAAAACAAATGAACAATACGTGGTGTGCTCATAAAGTCATGAAGGGGCTTCTGAATCTGCTTTATTGTGTACAAAGTCAAACTCACTTTTGTATTTTCCCAGAGGGAGTGTTTTTGGTTTGTGGGAATCGTGCTCACAAGTGGGTGAGCCCTGACATGAGAGGGGTCTGCACACTTGCCAGACTTACACCAGCCACTTTCATAGTTCCTCATAGTGAAGTAGATGTAGCAGCTGTCCCAATTCATACCTTGTATAAACGAGCAGCAGATAATAAACCCCGGCCAAATGGTAGGCCTCATGTAGTAGAATTGGGAAAAGCAAATAAGGTATTTAGTGCTATTTTCATACACCCTTTCTTAATGCAAATGTGGGACAAGCTAGTAGAGTCCACTGACTACCTGGATGATCAAATTTTTCGGGTTCTTGAGATTCTAAATGCTACCAATGCTATACAAAAACAATTAATTGTAGTCACTAACCAGCATACTATAGTGCTAGACTTTGTGACAGCAAAAGACGGCGGAATGTGTCAAATAATTGGTCCTGCCTGTTGCCATTACATTGACCCTGCAGGCAACCTCCAGGTTAGAGCAGATATACAGAAAACAAGTGAACTTAGGGATAAATGGTTAAAAGAGCACGATGCCAACAAGGACTCCTGGTGGGGAAATACATTTTCTTTTATGAATCCAGCCAATTGGTTTAAAGGCATAGCAGGTTGGGTTTCTGGCATTATACAAACCTGTATGCAAATATTGTCGTTCTGTCTACTGCTTTATATAGCTGTAAAAACATTGATATATGCATTACCTAAACTATTGAATAATGTATGTTCTAAGAGTCCCAGCATTGAACCCTCTGTAGTTTACTACGGACCCCAAATGGCCTCTGCTGACCGGGAGTAGGTGTCCACACTGAGGGTGGATGGGTGAAGTGGTAGGAAGACCCCTCATGGGTACTAGGCCCATGAGGGGTCTTCCTACCACTTCACCCATCCACCCTCAGTGTGGACACCTACTCCCGGTCAGCAGAGGCCATTTGGGGTCCGTAGTAAACTACAGAGGGTTCAATGCTGGGACTCTTAGAACATACATTATTCAATAGTTTAGGTAATGCATATATCAATGTTTTTACAGCTATATAAAGCAGTAGACAGAACAACAATATTTGCATACAGGTTTGTATAATGCCAGAAACCCAACCTGCTATGCCTTTAAACCAATTGGCTGGATTCATAAAAGAAAATGTATTTCCCCACCAGGAGTCCTTGTTGGCATCGTGCTCTTTTAACCATTTATCCCTAAGTTCACTTGTTTTCTGTATATCTGCTCTAACCTGGAGGTTGCCTGCAGGGTCAATGTAATGGCAACAGGCAGGACCAATTATTTGACACATTTGCAGTCGAATGCTCTACTTCTCCAGATAGGGCCAAAATCATGACAGATCCCAAATCCATACTTTGAGTCTGAATAAACATTAATTTTCCTACCTGACCCCGCTCTACACGCCTCAATGAGCGCTGTTAGCTCCGCCTCCTGCGCGGACATGTGCGGCGGGAGTGGTTCAGCTCGGATTACCTCATGTGAGGATACTACTGCATATCCAGTGTAGAATCTCCCATCCAGGTGGTATCTGGAGCCATCTACAAAAAACTCAAAATCTGCATTAGTAATAGGTGTATCATAGACATGTGGAAAACCTGCTGTCTCCTGACTCATCAGCTCTATGCAGTCATGCTCGTGCGTCATGTCAAAGTATTTATCCTCACTTGCTACCATTGTCACCAATTCCCCCTTTTCTGAATCTACTGGCAAAAGGGTGGCTGGATTCAGAACATTACACCTCTTGAGGGTGACATACTCAGGAATCAGAAGGGCACATTCAAGTCTGAGCTGTCTGGCCATAGACAGGTGTTTTGGTTGGACTTGCACAAGTATAGCATGAATGTCATGCGGGGAGTAAATTGTTAAGGGAAATGTCAATGTGATCTCGCAAGCTTTCCCTAGCAGTACTGCAGCAGCCGCTACAGCACGGACACACGTGGGTGACCCTCTGACAACTGGGTCCAATCGCGCTGAGTAGTAAGCTATTGGTCTTTGTTTGTCACCATGTTGCTGTGTGAGGACGGCTGTCGCATGCCCTCCCTGTTCTGTGCAAAACAAGAAAAATGGTTGATCGTAATTTGGAATACCCAGGGCTGGGGCAGATACAATGAGTAGTTTAAGGGAATGAAAGGAATCAATAGCTTCCTGAGTGAGGTCAAAGGGGTCAGATGACAGACAATCATAGAGGGGTTGCATCATTTGCGAGGCAGACCTTATCCAAGGCCTGCAGTATGACACTAAGCCCAAAAAGGTGCGCAGTTGCCGGTGGGACCTGGGTAAGGAGAGATTTTGGACTGCTTGTTTTCTCTCCTCAGTCAGGTGTCTCGTACCTTCAGAGATACAGTGACCCAAAAATGTTACCTTTTGCTTACAGTACTGTAATTTTTCACGTGAAACTTTGCAACCATTCTCTGCCAGAAAACACAACAAAGAAATTGTGGCTTCCTTGCAGGACGTCTGGTCTGGACAGCAGAGCAAAAGGTCATCCACGTACTGCAATAGCGTAACCTGTGGATGAGGCGGTTGCCACTGCTCCAGAATTCCTGCCATAGCTGTAGAATAAATGGTAGGTGAATTCATTCCTCCTTGCGGGAGGACTGTCCACATGTACTGTTTCCCCTCATGTGTGAAGGCAAAAAGATACTGACAGTCAGGGTGTAGAGGCACTGAGAAAAATGCCCAATCAATTACTGTAAAACATTTGGAGGTCCCTGGGATTTGTGACAGTAAGGTATGTGGGTTTGGAACAATTGGTGTTACACTCTCAGTGACAGCATTGACAGCTCTCAAATCATGCACCATTCTGTACGTGTCAGGGGAACCTTTGGGCCCTTTTTTCTTGATTGGATACAAGGGAGTGTTACAGGGGGAGGACCTTTGTACTAGAGCCCCTGCTTCCACATATTCTCTTATATCTCTGGTCAGGGCCATTGATTTGGCTGGACTTAAGGGATACTGTTTTAAACAAGGAGGAGTGGAGCCTTCTTTTAATTTTATCATGACTGGGGGAATAGGAAGCCGACCAACATCAGTTTTTCCCTTTGCCCATACAATGTCTGGAACTTGTTGCATTGCTATGTCTTCACTAGTTCTGGTATCGGACACTCTCGCAGATTTGGACATGTACACCATTGCTGCAATCTTGCACAAGTGTTTGTCAGAGAGGGGACTTGTGACTGTAATACCTTCTGGGGTGTATTGTATTGGTGAATGCATTCATTGACGGTATGAATAAGTTTTTACGAGAAGCAGTACAGACAGCCAGACCTGAGTGGAGAAACATGGACCCAACAGACCTTCTGCAAGTAGCTAAGGGGGTTGAACTGACAAAATGCAGACTCAAAGTATGGATTTGGGATCTGTCATGATTTTGGCCCTATCTGGAGAAGTAGAGCTTTTCTTACGTCAGCTGGTAAGCCTATTAAAAATGCAGAATTGGTAAAACAGTTAATGGAGGCACTAATGTTACCAGTCCAGGTTGGCATCATTAAGGTGAAAGCACACACAAAAGGTGACTCACTGGAGGTACTAGGCCCATGAGGGGGGGTATTGCAACTTTTGGCCATTTTGAAGCGAAATTGTTCCTTTGGGGGGGTATTGCAATTTTTTTTCCATTTTAAGGCGAAATTGTTCCTTTGGGGGGGTATTGCAACTTTTGGCCATTTTGAAGCGAAATTGTTCCTTTCGGGGGGTATTGCAACTTTTGGCCATTTTGAAGCGAAATTGTTCCTTTGGGGGGGTATTGCAATTTTTTTTTTTCATTTTGAGGCGAAATTGTTCCTTTGGGGGGGTATTGCAAATTTTGGCCATTTTGAAGCGAAATTGTTCCTTTGGGGGTATTGCAATTTTTTTTTCGGCATTTTGAAGCGAAACCGTTCCTTTGGGGGGGTATTGCAACTTTTCGGCATTTTGAGGCGAAATTGTTCCTTTGGGGGGGTATTGCAATTTTTTGCCATTTTGAGGCGAAATTGTTCCTTTGGGGGGGTATTGCAACTTTTGGCCATTTTGAAGCGAAATTGTTCCTTTCGGGGGGTATTGCAATTTTTCGGCATTTTGAAGCGAAATTGTTCCTTTGGGGGGTATTGCAATTTTTTGCCATTTTGAGGCGAAATTGTTCCTTTGAGGGGGTATTGCAAATTTTGGCCATTTTGAAGCGAAATTGTTCCTTTGGGGGGGTATTGCAATTTTTTGCCATTTTGAGGCGAAATTGTTCCTTTGGGGGGGTATTGCAATTTTTTGCCATTTTGAGGTGAAATTGTTCCTTTGGGGGGGTATTGCAACTTTTGGCCATTTTGAAGCGAAATTGTTCCTTTGGGGGTATTGCATTTTTTTGCCATTTTGAGGCGAAATTGTTCCTTTGGGGGGGTATTGCAAATTTTGGCCATTTTGAAGCGAAATTGTTCCTTTGGGGGGTATTGCAATTTTTCGGCATTTTGAGGCGAAATTGTTCCTTTTGGGGGGTAATGCAATTTTTTGCCATTTTGAGGTGAAATTGTTCCTTTGGGGGGGTATTGCAACTTTTGGCCATTTTGAGGCGAAATTGTTCCTTTGGGGGGGTATTGCAACTTTTGGCCTTTTTGAGGCGAAATTGTCCTTTTGGGGGGGTATTGCAACTTTTGGCCATTTTGAAGCGAAATTGTTCCTTTGGGGGGGTATTGCGACTTTTGGCCATTTTGAAGCGAAATTTTTCCTTTGGGGGGGTATTGCAATTTTTAACCATTTTGAGGCGAAATTGTTCCTTTGGGGGGGTATTGCAACTTTTGGCCATTTTGAAGTGAAATTGTTCCTTTCGGGGGGTATTGCAACTTTTCAGCATTTTAAAGCGAAATTGTTCCTTTGGGGGGGTATTGCAATTTTTTGCCATTTTGAGGCGAAATTGTTCCTTTGGGGGGGTATTGCAACTTTTGGCCATTTTGAGGCGAAATTGTTCCTTTCGGGGGGTATTGCAACTTTTCGGGATTTTGAGGCGAAATTGTTCCTTTGGGGGGGTATTGCAACTTTTGGCCATTTTGAAGCGAAATTGTTCCTTTGGGGGGGTATTGCAACTTTTCGGCATTTTGAGGCGAAATTGTTCCTTTGGGGGGGTATTGCAATTTTTTGCCATTTTGAGGCGAAATTGTTCCTTTGGGGGGGTATTGCAACTTTTGGCCATTTTGAAGCGAAATTGTTCCTTTCGGGGGGTATTGCAACTTTTCGGCATTTTGAGGCGAAATTGTTCCTTTGGGGGGGTATTGCAACTTTTGGCCATTTTGAAGCGAAATTGTTCCTTTGGGGGGGTATTGCAACTTTTGGCCATTTTGAAGCGAAATTGTTCCTTTCGGGGGGGTATTGCAACTTTTCGGCATTTTGAGGCGAAATTGTTCCTTTGGGGGGGTATTGCAACTTTTTGGCATTTTGAGGCGAAATTGTTCCTTTGGGGGGGTATTGCAATTTTTAACCATTTTGAGGCGAAATTGTTCCTTTGGGGGGGTATTGCAACTTTTGGCCATTTTGAAGCGAAATTGTTCCTTTCGGGGGGTATTGCAACTTTTCAGCATTTTGAGGTGAAATTGTTCCTTTGGGGGGGTATTGCAATTTTTTGCCATTTTGAGGCGAAATTGTTCCTTTGGGGGGGTATTGCAACTTTTCGGCATTTTGAGGCGAAATTGTTCCTTTGGGGGGTATTGCAATTTTTTTTCCATTTTGAGGCGAAATTGTTCCTTTGGGGGGGTATTGCAACTTTTGGCCATTTTGAAGCGAAATTGTTCCTTTCGGGGGGTATTGCAATTTTTTGCCATTTTGAGGCGAAATTGTTCCTTTGGGGTGGTATTGCAACTTTTGGCCATTTTGAAGCGAAATTGTTCCTTTGGGGGGGTATTGCAATTTTTTTTTCATTTTAAAGCGAAATTGTTCATTTGGGGGGGGGTATTGCAAATTTTGGCCATTTTGAAGCGAAATTGTTCCTTTGGGGGGGTATTGCAATTTTTGGCCATTTTGAGGCGAAATTGTTCCTTTGGGGGGGTATTTCAACTTTTGGCCTTTTTGAGGCAAAATTGTTCCTTTGGGGGGGTATTGCAACTTTTCGGCATTTTGAGGCGAAATTGTTCCTTTGGGGGGTATTGCAATTTTTTGCCATTTTGAGGCGAAATTGTTCCTTTGGGGGGGTATTGCAACTTTTGGCCATTTTGAAGCGAAATTGTTCCTTTGGGGGGGTAGTGCAACTTTTGGCCATTTTGAAGCGAAATTGTTCCTTTCGGTGGGTATTGCAACTTTTCAGCATTTTGAGGCGAAATTGTTCCTTTGGGGGGGTATTGCAACTTTTCGGCATTTTGAGGCGAAATTGTTCCTTTGGGGGGTATTGCAATTTTTTTTCCATTTTGAGGCGAAATTGTTCCTTTGGGGGGGTATAGCAACTTTTGGCCATTTTGAAGCGAAATTGTTCCTTTCGGGTGGTATTGCAACTTTTCGGCATTTTGAAGCGAAATTGTTCCTTTGGGGGGTATTGCAATTTTTTTATATTTTGAGGCGAAATTGTTCATTTGGGGGGGTATTGCAAATTTTGGCCATTTTGAAGCGAAATTGTTCCTTTGGGGGGTATTGCAATTTTTTGCCATTTAAGGCAAAATTGTTCCTTTGGGGGGGTATTGCAATTTTTTGCCATTTTGAGGCGAAATTGTTCCTTTGGGAAGGTATTGCAACTTTTCGGCATTTTGAGGCGAAATTGTTCCTTTGGGGGGTATTGCAATTTTTTTTCCATTTTGAGGCGAAAATTGTTCCTTTGGGGGGGTATTGCAACTTTTGGCCATTTTGAAGCGAAATTGTTCCTTTGGGGGGGTATTGCAACTTTTCGGCATTTTGAGGCGAAATTGTTCCTTTGGGGGGTATTGCAATTTTTTGCCATTTTGAGGCGAAATTGTTCCTTTGGGGGGGTATTGCAACTTTTGGCCATTTTGAAGCGAAATTGTTCCTTTGGGGGGGTATTGCAACTTTTCAGCATTTTGAGGCGAAATTGTTCCTTGGGGGTTATTGCAACTTTTGGCCATTTTGAAGCGAAATTGTTCCTTTGGGGGGGTATTGCAATTTTTAACCATTTTGAGGCGAAATTGTTCCTTTGGGGGGGTATTGCAACTTTTGGCCATTTTGAAGTGAAATTGTTCCTTTCGGGGGGTATTGCAACTTTTCAGCATTTTGAAGCGAAATTGTTCCTTTGGGGGGGTATTGCAATTTTTTGCCATTTTGAGGCGAAATTGTTCCTTTGGGGGGGTATTGCAATTTTTTGCCATTTTGAGGCGAAATTGTTCCTTTGGGGGGGTATTGCAACTTTTGGCCATTTTGAAGCGAAATTGTTCCTTTGGGGGGGTATTGCAATTTTTTGCCATTTTGAGGCGAAATTGTTCCTTTGGGGGGTATTGCAACTTTTGGCCATATTGAAGCGAAATTGTTCCTTTGGGGGGTTTTTACAATTTTTGGCCATTTTGAGGCGAAATTGTTCCTTTCGGGGGGTATTGCAACTTTTCGGCATTTTGAGGCGAAATTGTTCCTTTGGGGGGTGTTGCAATTTTTTGCCATTTTGAGGCGAAATTGTTCCTTTGGGGGGGTATTGCAACTTTTGGCCATTTTGAAGCGAAATTGTTCCTTTCGGGGGGTATTGCAACTTTTCGGCATTTTGAGGCGAAATTGTTCCTTTGGGGGGGTATTGCAACTTTTGGCCATTTTGAAGCGAAATTGTTCCTTTCGGGGGGTATTGCAACTTTTCGGCATTTTGAGGCGAAATTGTTCCTTTGGGGGGGTATTGCAACTTTTGGCCATATTGAAGCAAAATTGTTCCTTTGGGGGGGTTTTGCAATTTTTAACCATTTTGAGGCGAAATTGTTCCTTGGGGGTTATTGCAACTTTTCGTCATTTTGAAGCGAAATTGTTCCTTTGGGGGGTATTGCAATTTTTTGCCATTTTGAGGCGAAATTGTTCCTTTGGGGGGTATTGCAACTTTTGGCCATATTGAAGCGAAATTGTTCCTTTGGGGGGGTAGTGCAATTTTTTGCCATTTTGAGGCGAAATTGTTCCTTTGGGGGGGCATTGCAACTTTTGGCATTTTTGAGGCGAAATTGTTCCTTTGGGGGGGTATTGCAACTTTTCGGCATTTTGAGGCGAAATTGTTCCTTGGGGGGGTATTGCAATTTTTTGCCATTTTGAGGCGAAATTGTTCCTTTGGGGGGGCATTGCAACTTTTGGCCATTTTGAAGCGAAATTGTTCCTTTCGGGGGGTATTGCAACTTTTGGCCATTTTGAAGCGAAATTGTTCCTTTGGGGGGGTATTGCAACTTTTCGGCATTTTGAGGCGAAATTGTTCCTTTGGGGGGGTATTGCAACTTTTGGCCATTTTGAAGCGAAATTGTTCCTTTGGGGGGGTATTGCAACTTTTCGGCATTTTGAGGCGAAATTGTTCCTTTGGGGGGTATTGCAATTTTTTGCCATTTTGAGGCGAAATTGTTCCTTTGGGGGGGTATTGCAACTTTTGGCCATTTTGAAGCGAAATTGTTCCTTTGGGGGGGTATTGCAACTTTTCAGCATTTTGAGGCGAAATTGTTCCTTGGGGGTTATTGCAACTTTTGGCCATTTTGAAGCGAAATTGTTCCTTTGGGGGGGTATTGCAATTTTTAACCATTTTGAGGCGAAATTGTTCCTTTGGTGGGGTATTGCAACTTTTGGCCATTTTGAAGTGAAATTGTTCCTTTCGGGGGGTATTGCAACTTTTCAGCATTTTGAAGCGAAATTGTTCCTTTGGGGGGGTATTGCAATTTTTTGCCATTTTGAGGCGACATTGTTCCTTTGGGGGGGTATTGCAATTTTTTGCCATTTTGAGGCGAAATTGTTCCTTTGGGGGGGTATTGCAACTTTTGGCCATTTTGAAGCGAAATTGTTCCTTTGGGGGGGTATTGCAATTTTTTGCCATTTTGAGGCGAAATTGTTCCTTTGGGGGGTATTGCAACTTTTGGCCATATTGAAGCGAAATTGTTCCTTTGGGGGGTTTTTACAATTTTTGGCCATTTTGAGGCGAAATTGTTCCTTTCGGGGGGTATTGCAACTTTTCGGCATTTTGAGGCGAAATTGTTCCTTTGGGGGGTGTTGCAATTTTTTGCCATTTTGAGGCGAAATTGTTCCTTTGGGGGGGTATTGCAACTTTTGGCCATTTTGAAGCGAAATTGTTCCTTTCGGGGGGTATTGCAACTTTTCGGCATTTTGAGGCGAAATTGTTCCTTTGGGGGGGTATTGCAACTTTTGGCCATTTTGAAGCGAAATTGTTCCTTTCGGGGGGTATTGCAACTTTTCGGCATTTTGAGGCGAAATTGTTCCTTTGGGGGGGTATTGCAACTTTTGGCCATATTGAAGCAAAATTGTTCCTTTGGGGGGGTATTGCAATTTTTAACCATTTTGAGGCGAAATTGTTCCTTGGGGGTTATTGCAACTTTTCGTCATTTTGAAGCGAAATTGTTCCTTTGGGGGGTATTGCAATTTTTTGCCATTTTGAGGCGAAATTGTTCCTTTGGGGGGGTATTGCAACTTTTGGCCATATTGAAGCGAAATTGTTCCTTTGGGGGGGTAGTGCAATTTTTTGCCATTTTGAGGCGAAATTGTTCCTTTGGGGGGGCATTGCAACTTTTGGCATTTTTGAGGCGAAATTGTTCCTTTGGGGGGGTATTGCAACTTTTCTGCATTTTGAGGCGAAATTGTTCCTTGGGGGGGTATTGCAATTTTTTGCCATTTTGAGGCGAAATTGTTCCTTTGGGGGGGCATTGCAACTTTTCGGCATTTTGAGGCGAAATTGTTCCTTTGGGGGGGTATTGCAACTTTTGGCCATTTTGAAGCGAAATTGTTCCTTTGGGGGGGTATTGCAATTTTTTGCCATTTTGAGGCGAAATTGTTCCTTTGGGGGGGTATTGCAACTTTTGGCCATTTTGAAGCGAAATTGTTCCTTTCGGGGGGTATTGCAACTTTTCGGCATTTTGAGGCGAAATTGTTCCTTTGGGGGGGTATTTCAACTTTTGGCCTTTTTGAGGCAAAATTGTTCCTTTGGGGGGGTATTGCAACTTTTCGGCATTTTGAAGCAAAATTGTTCCTTTGGGGGGGTATTGCAATTTTTTGCCATTTTGAGGCGAAATTGTTCCTTTGGGGGGGTATTGCAACTTTTGGCCATTTTGAAGCGAAATTGTTCCTTTCGGGGGGTATTGCAACTTTTCAGCATTTTGAGGCGAAATTGTTCCTTTGGGGGGGTATTGCAATTTTTTGCCAATTTGAGGCGAAATTGTTCCTTTGGGAAGGTATTGCAACTTTTCGGCATTTTGAGGCGAAATTGTTCCTTTGGGGGGTATTGCAATTTTTTTTCCATTTTGAGGCGAAAATTGTTCCTTTGGGGGGGTATTGCAACTTTTGGCCATTTTGAAGCGAAATTGTTCCTTTCGGGGGGTATTGCAACTTTTCGGCATTTTAAAGCGAAATTGTTCCTTTCGGGGGGTATTGCAACTTTTCGGCATTTTGAGGCGAAATTGTTCCTTTGGGGGGGTATTGCAACTTTTGGCCATTTTGAAGCGAAATTGTTCCTTTCGGGGGGTATTGCAACTTTTCGGCATTTTGAGGCGAAATTGTTCCTTTGGGGGGGTATTGCAACTTTTGGCCATTTTGAAGCGAAATTGTTCCTTTGGGGGGGTATTGCAACTTTTCGGCATTTTGAGGCGAAATTGTTCCTTTGGGGGGGTATTGCAATTTTTTGCCATTTTGAGGCGAAATTGTTCCTTTGGGGGGGTATTGCAACTTTTGGCCATTTTGAAGCGAAATTGTTCCTTTCGGGGGGTATTGCAACTTTTCGGCATTTTGAGGCGAAATTGTTCCTTTGGGGGGGTATTGCAACTTTTGCCCATTTTGAAGCGAAATTGTTCCTTTGGGGGGGTATTGCAACTTTTCGGCATTTTGAGGCGAAATTGTTCCTTTGGGGGGGTATTGCAATTTTTTGCCATTTTGAGGCGAAATTGTTCCTTTGGGGGGGTATTGCAACTTTTGGCCATTTTGAAGCGAAATTGTTTCTTTGGGGGGTATTGCAATTTTTTGCCATTTTGAGGTGAAATTGTTCCTTTGGGGGGGTATTGCAACTTTTGGCCATTTTGAAGCGAAATTGTTCCTTTGGGGGGGTATTGCAATTTTTTGCCATTTTGAGGTGAAATTGTTCCTTTGGGGGGGTATTGCAACTTTTGGCCATATTGAAGCGAAATTGTTCCTTTGGGAGGGTATTGCAATTTTTAACCATTTTGAGGCGAAATTGTTCCTTTGGGGGGTATTGCAACTTTTCGGCATTTTGAGGCGAAATTGTTCCTTTGGGGGGGTATTACAATTTTTTGCCATTTTGAGGTGAAATTGTTCCTTTGGGGGGGTATTGCAACTTTTGGCCATTTTGAAGCGAAATTGTTCCTTTGGGGGGTATTGCAATTTTTTGCCATTTTGAGGCGAAATTGTTCCTTTGGGGGGGTATTGCAAATTTTGGCCATTTTGAAGCGAAATTGTTCCTTTGGGGGGGTATTGCAATTTTTTGCCATTTTGAGGCGAAATTGTTCCTTTGGGGGGGTATTGCAACTTTTGGCCATTTTGAAGCGAAATTGTTCCTTTGGGGGGTATTGCATTTTTTTGCCATTTTGAGGCGAAATTGTTCCTTTGAGGGGGTATTGCAACTTTTGGCCTTTTTGAGGCGAAATTGTTCCTTTGGGGGGTATTGCAACTTTTGGCCATTTTGAGGCGAAATTGTTCCTTTGGGGGGGGTATTGCAATTTTTTGCCATTATGAGGCGAAATTGTTCCTTTGGGGGGGTATTGCAACTTTTGGCCATTTTGAAGCGAAATTGTTCCTTTGGGGGGGTATTGCAACTTTTCGGCATTTTGAGGCGAAATTGTTCCTTGGGGGGGTATTGCAACTTTTGGCCATTTTGAAGCGAAATTGTTCCTTTCGGGGGGTATTGCAACTTTTGGCCATTTTGAAGCGAAATTGTTCCTTTGGGGGGTATTGCATTTTTTTGCCATTTTGAAGCGAAATTGTTCCTTTGGGGGGGTATTGCAACTTTTCGGCATTTTGAGGCGAAATTGTTCCTTCGGGGGGGTATTGCAATTTTTTTGCCATTTTGAGGCGAAATTGTTCCTTTGGGGGGGTATTGCAACTTTTCGGCATTTTGAGGCGAAATTGTTCCTTTGGGGGGGTATTACAATTTTTTGCCATTTTGAGGTGAAATTGTTCCTTTGGGGGGGTATTGCAACTTTTCGGCATTTTGAGGCGAAATTGTTCCTTTGGGGGGGTATTACAATTTTTTGCCATTTTGAGGTGAAATTGTTCCTTTGGGGGGGTATTACAATTTTTTGCCATTTTGAGGTGAAATTGTTCCTTTGGGGGGGTATTGCAACTTTTGGCCATTTTGAAGCGAAATTGTTCCTTTCGGGGGGTATTGCATTTTTTTGCCATTTTGAGGCGAAATTGTTCCTTTGGGGGGTATTGCAACTTTTGGCCTTTTTGAGGCGAAATTGTTCCTTTGGGGGGGTATTGCAACTTTTGGCCATTTTGAGGCGAAATTGTTCCTTTGGGGGGGTATTGCAACTTTTGGCCATTTTGAAGCGAAATTGTTCCTTTGGGGGGTATTGCAACTTTTCGGCATTTTGAGGCAAAATTGTTCCTTGGGGGGGTATTGCAACTTTTGGCCATTTTGAAGCGAAATTGTTCCTTTCGGGGGGTATTGCAACTTTTGGCCATTTTGAAGCGAAATTGTTCCTTTGGGGGGTATTGCATTTTTTTGCCATTTTGAAGCGAAATTGTTCCTTTGGGGGGGTATTGCAACTTTTCGGCATTTTGAGGCGAAATTGTTCCTTTGGGGGGTATTGCAATTTTTTTCCATTTTGAGGCGAAATTGTTCCATTGGGGGGGTATTACAACTTTTGGCCATTTTGAAGCGAAATTGTTCCTTTCGGGGGGTATTGCAACTTTTCGGCATTTTAAAGCGAAATTGTTCCTTTGGGGGGTATTGCAATTTTTTGCCATTTTGAGGCGAAATTGTTCCTTTGGGGGGGTATTGCAACTTTTGGCCATTTTGAAGCGAAATTGTTCCTTTGGGGGGTATTGCAATTTTTTTTTCATTTTGAGGCGAAATTGTTCCTTTGGGGGGGTATTGCAAATTTTGGCCATTTTGAAGCGAAATTGTTCCTTTGGGGGGGGTATTGCAATTTTTTGCCATTTTGAGGCGAAATTGTTCCTTTGGGGGGTATTGCAACTTTTCGGCATTTTGAGGCGAAATTATTCTTTTGGGGGGGTATTACAATTTTTTGCCATTTTGAGGTGAAATTGTTCCTTTGGGGGGTATTGCAACTTTTGGCCATTTTGAAGCGAAATTGTTCCTTTGGGGGGTATTGCATTTTTTTGCCATTTTGAGGCGAAATTGTTCCTTTGGGGGGGTATTGCAACTTTTGGCCATTTTGAAGCGAAATTGTTCCTTTGGGGGGGTATTGCAATTTTTTGCCATTTTGAGGCGAAATTGTTCCTTTGGGGGGGTATTGCAACTTTTGGCCTTTTTGAGGCGAAATTGTTCCTTTGGGGGGGTATTGCAACTTTTGGCCATTTTGAAGCGAAATTGTTCCTTTGGGGGGGTATTGCAACTTTTCGGCATTTTGAGGCGAAATTGTTCCTTTGGGGGGGTATTGCAATTTTTTGCCATTTTGAGGCGAAATTGTTTCTTTGGGGGTGTATTGCAACTTTTGGCCATTTTGAAGCGAAATTGTTCCTTTGGGGGGGTATTGCAACTTTTCGGCATTTTGAGGCGAAATTGTTCCTTGGGGGGGTATTGCAACTTTTGGCCATTTTGAAGCGAAATTGTTCCTTTGGGGGGTGTATTGCAATTTTTAACCATTTTGAGGCGAAATTGTTCCTTTGGGGGGGTATTGCAACTTTTGGCCATTTTAAAGTGAAATTGTTCCTTTCGGGGGGTATTGCAACTTTTCAGCATTTTTGCATTGAAATTGTTCCTTTGGGGGGGTATTGCAATTTTTTGCCATTTTGAAGCGAAATTGTTCCTTTGGGGGGGTATTGCAATTTTTTTCCATTTTGAGGCGAAATTGTTCCTTTGGGGGGGTATTGCAACTTTTGGCCATTTTGAAGCGAAATTGTTCCTTTGGGGGAGTATTGCAATTTTTTGCCTTTTTGAGGCGAAATTGTTCCTTTGGGGGGGTATTGCAACTTTTCGGCATTTTGAGGCGAAATTGTTCCTTTACGGGGGTATTGCAATTTTTTGCCATTTTGAGGCGAAATTGTTTCTTTGGGGGGGTATTGCAACTTTTGGCCATTTTGAAGCGAAATTGTTCCTTTGGGGGGGTATTGCAACTTTTCGGCATTTTGAGGCGAAATTGTTCCTTGGGGGGGTATTGCAACTTTTGGCCATTTTGAAGCGAAATTGTTCCTTTGGGGGGTGTATTGCAATTTTTAACCATTTTGAGGCGAAATTGTTCCTTGGGGGGGTATTGCAACTTTTGGCCATTTTAAAGTGAAATTGTTCCTTTCGGGGGGTATTGCAACTTTTCAGCATTTTTGCATTGAAATTGTTCCTTTGGGGGGTATTGCAATTTTTTGCCATTTTGAGGCGAAATTGTTCCTTTTGGGGGGTATTGCAACTTTTGGCCATTTTGAAGCGAAATTGTTCCTTTGGGGGGGTATTGCAATTTTTTGCCATTTTGAGGCGAAATTGTTCCTTTGGGGGGGTATTGCAACTTTTGGCCATATTGAAGCGAAATTGTTCCTTTGGGGGTTTTTACAATTTTTGGCCATTTTGAGGCGAAATTGTTCCTTTCGGGGGGTATTGCAACTTTTCGGCATTTTGAGGCGAAATTGTTCCTTTGGGGGGTATTGCAACTTTTGGCCATTTTGAAGCGAAATTGTTCCTTTGGGGGGGTATTGCAATTTTTTGCCATTTTGAGGCGAAATTGTTCCTTTGGGTGAGTATTGCAACTTTTGGCCATTTTGAAGCGAAATTGTTCCTTTGGGGGGGTATTGCAACTTTTCGGCATTTTGAGGCGAAATTGTTCCTTGGGGGGGTATTGCAACTTTTGGCCATTTTGAAGCGAAATTGTTCCTTTGGGGGGTGTATTGCAATTTTTAACCATTTTGAGGCGAAATTGTTCCTTTGGGGGGGTATTGCAACTTTTGGCCATTTTAAAGTGAAATTGTTCCTTTCGGGGGGTATTGCAACTTTTCAGCATTTTTGCATTGAAATTGTTCCTTTGGGGGGGTATTGCAATTTTTTGCCATTTTGAGGCGAAATTGTTCCTTTTGGGGGGGTATTGCAACTTTTGGCCATTTTGAAGCGAAATTGTTCCTTTGGGGGTTTTTACAATTTTTGGCCATTTTGAGGCGAAATTGTTCCTTTCGGGGACTATTGAAACTTTTCGGCATTTTGAGGCGAAATTGTTCCTTTGGGGGGGTATTGCAACTTTTGGCCATTTTGAAGCGAAATTGTTCCTTTGGGGGGGTATTGCAATTTTTTGCCATTTTGAGGTGAAATTGTTCCTTTGGGGGGGTATTGCAACTTTTGGCCATTTTGAAGCGAAATTGTTCCTTTGGGGGGGTATTGCAATTTTTTGCCATTTTGAGGCGAAATTGTTCCTTTGGGAGGGTATTGCAACTTTTGGCCATTTTGAAGCGAAATTGTTCCTTTCGGGGGGTATTGCAACTTTTGGCCATTTTGAAGCGAAATTGTTCCTTTCGGGGGGTATTGCAACTTTTGGCCATTTTGAAGCGAAATTGTTCCTTTGGGGGGTATTGCATTTTTGCCATTTTGAAGCGAAATTGTTCCTTTGGGGGGGTATTGCAACTTTTCGGCATTTTGAGGCGAAATTGTTCCTTTGGGGGGTATTGCAATTTTTTTTCATTTTGAGGCGAAATTGTTCCTTTGGGGGGGTATTGCAACTTTTGGCCATTTTGAAGCGAAATTGTTCCTTTGGGGGGTATTGCAACTTTTGGCCATTTTGAAGCGAAATTGTTCCTTTTGGGGGGGTATTGCAATTTTTTGCCATTTTGAGGCGAAATTGTTCCTTTGGGGGGGTATTGCAACTTTTGGCCATTTTGAAGCGAAATTGTTCCTTTGGGGGGTATTGCATTTTTTTGCCATTTTGAGGCGAAATTGTTCCTTTGGGGGGGTATTGCAACTTTTGGCCATTTTGAAGCGAAATTGTTCCTTTGGGGGGTATTGCATTTTTTTGCCATTTTGAGGCGAAATTGTTCCTTTGGGGGGGTATTGCAACTTTTGGCCATTTTGAAGCGAAATTGTTCCATTGGGGGGGTATTGCAATTTTTTGCCATTTTGAGGCGAAATTGTTCCTTTGGGGGGTTATTGCAACTTTTGGCCTTTTTGAGGCGAAATTGTTCCTTTGGGGGGGTATTGCAACTTTTGGCCATTTTGAAGCGAAATTGTTCCTTTGGGGGGGTATTGCAACTTTTCGGCATTTTGAGGCGAAATTGTTCCTTTGGGGGGGTATTGCAATTTTTTGCCATTTTGAGGCGAAATTGTTTCTTTGGGGGTGTATTGCAACTTTTGGCCATTTTGAAGCGAAATTGTTCCTTTGAGGGGGTATTGCAACTTTTCGGCATTTTGAGGCGAAATTGTTCCTTGGGGGGGGTATTGCAACTTTTGGCCATTTTGAAGCGAAATTGTTCCTTTGGGGGGTGTATTGCAATTTTTAACCATTTTGAGGCGAAATTGTTCCTTTGGGGGGTGTATTGCAACTTTTGGCCATTTTAAAGTGAAATTGTTCCTTTCGGGGGGTATTGCAACTTTTCAGCATTTTTGCATTGAAATTGTTCCTTTGGGGGGGTATTGCAATTTTTTGCCATTTTGAAGCGAAATTGTTCCTTTGGGGGGGTATTGCAATTTTTTGCCATTTTGAGGCGAAATTGTTCCTTTGGGGGGGTATTGCAACTTTTGGCCATATTGTAGCGAAATTGTTCCTTTGGGGGGTTTTTACAATTTTTGGCCATTTTGAAGCGAAATTGTTCCTTTCGGGGGGTATTGCAACTTTTCTGCATTTTGAGGCGAAATTGTTCCTTTGGGGGGGTATTGCAACTTTTGGCCATTTTGAAGCGAAATTGTTCCTTTGGGGGGGTATTGCAACTTTTCGGCATTCTGAGGCGAAATTGTTCCTTTGGGGGGGTATTGCAATTTTTTTCCATTTTGAGGCGAAATTGTTCCTTTGGGGGGGTATTGCAACTTTTGGCCATTTTGAAGCGAAATTGTTCCTTTGGGGGGGTATTGCAATTTTTTGCCTTTTTGAGGCGAAATTGTTCCTTTGGGGGGGTATTGCAACTTTTCGGCATTTTGAGGCGAAATTGTTCCTTTGGGGGGGTATTGCAATTTTTTGCCATTTTGAGGCGAAATTGTTTCTTTGGGGGGTATTGCAACTTTTGGCCATTTTGAAGCGAAATTGTTCCTTTGGGGGGGTATTGCAACTTTTCGGCATTTTGAGGCGAAATTGTTCCTTTGGGGGGGTATTGCAACTTTTGGCCATTTTGAAGCGAAATTGTTCCTTTGGGGGGGTATTGCAATTTTTTGCCATTTTGAGGCGAAATTGTTCCTTTGGGGGGGTATTGCAACTTTTGGCCATTTTGAAGCGAAATTGTTCCTTTGGGGGGGGTATTGCAACTTTTCGGCATTTTGAGGCGAAATTGTTCCTTGGGGGGGTATTGCAACTTTTGGCCATTTTGAAGCGAAATTGTTCCTTTGGGGGGTGTATTGCAATTTTTAACCATTTTGAGGCGAAATTGTTCCTTTGGGGGGGTATTGCAACTTTTGGCCATTTTAAAGTGAAATTGTTCCTTTGGGGGGGTATTGCAATTTTTGTCCATTTTGAGGCGAAATTGTTCCTTTTGGGGGGGTATTGCAACTTTTGGCCATTTTGAAGCGAAATTGTTCCTTTGGGGGGGTATTGCAATTTTTTGCCATTTTGAGGCGAAATTGTTCCTTTGGGGGGGTATTGCAACTTTTGGCCATATTGAAGCGAAATTGTTCCTTTGGGGGGTTTTTACAATTTTTGGCCATTTTGAGGCGAAATTGTTCCTTTCGGGGACTATTGCAACTTTTCGGCATTTTGAGGCGAAATTGTTCCTTTGGGGGGGTATTGCAACTTTTGGCCATTTTGAAGCGAAATTGTTCCTTTGGGGGGGTATTGCAATTTTTTGCCATTTTGAGGTGAAATTGTTCCTTTGGGGGGGTATTGCAACTTTTGGCCATTTTGAAGCGAAATTGTTCCTTTCGGCGGGTATTGCAACTTTTCGGCATTTTGAGGCGAAATTGTTCCTTTGGGGGGGTATTGCAACTTTTGGCCATTTTGAAGCGAAATTGTTCCTTTTGGGGGGTATTGCAACTTTTCGGCATTCTGAGGCGAAATTGTTCCTTTGGGGGGGTATTGCAATTTTTTGCCATTTTGAGGCGAAATTGTTCCTTTGGGGGGGTATTGCAACTTTTGGCCATTTTGAAGCGAAATTGTTCCTTTGGGGGGGGTATTGCAATTTTTTGCCATTTTGAGGCGAAATTGTTCCTTTGGGGGGGTATTGCAACTTTTCGGCATTTTGAGGCGAAATTGTTCCTTTGGGGGGTATTGCAATTTTTTTTCCATTTTGAGGCGAAATTGTTCCTTTGGGGGGGTATTACAACTTTTGGCCATTTTGAAGCGAAATTGTTCCTTTCGGGGGGTATTGCAACTTTTCGGCATTTTGAAGCGAAATTGTTCCTTTGGGGGGTATTGCAATTTTTTGCCATTTTGAGGCGAAATTGTTCCTTTGGGGGGGTATTGCAACTTTTGGCCATTTTGAAGCGAAATTGTTCCTTTGGGGGGGTATTGCAATTTTTTTTCATTTTGAGGAGAAATTGTTCCTTTGGGGGGGTATTGCAAATTTTGGCCATTTTGAAGCGAAATTGTTCCTTTGGGGGGGTATTGCAATTTTTGGCCATTTTGAGGCGAAATTGTTCCTTTCGGGGGGAATTGCAA
Organism: Anomaloglossus baeobatrachus; assembly: GCF_048569485.1. Taxonomy (NCBI): domain Eukaryota; kingdom Metazoa; phylum Chordata; class Amphibia; order Anura; family Aromobatidae; genus Anomaloglossus; species Anomaloglossus baeobatrachus. The sequence goes on from NW_027443635.1 coordinate 564,433, forward strand.
CTTTTCGGCATTTTGAGGCGAAATTGTTCCTTTGGGGGGGTATTGCAACTTTTGGCCATTTTGAAGCGAAATTGTTCCTTTGGGGGGTATTGCAATTTTTTGCCATTTTGAGGCGAAATTGTTCCTTTGGGGGGGTATTGCAACTTTTGGCCATTTTGAAGCGAAATTGTTCCTTTGGGGGGGTATTGCAACTTTTCGGCATTTTGAGGCGAAATTGTTCCTTGGGGGGGTATTGCAACTTTTGGCCATTTTGAAGCGAAATTGTTCCTTTGGGGGGTGTATTGCAATTTTTAACCATTTTGAGGCGAAATTGTTCCTTTGGGGGGGTATTGCAACTTTTGGCCATTTTAAAGTGAAATTGTTCCTTTCGGGGGGTATTGCAACTTTTCAGCATTTTTGCATTGAAATTGTTCCTTTGGGGGGGGTATTGCAATTTTTTGCCATTTTGAGGCGAAATTGTTCCTTTTGGGGGGGTATTGCAACTTTTGGCCATTTTGAAGCGAAATTGTTCCTTTGGGGGGGTATTGCAATTTTTTGCCATTTTGAGGCGAAATTGTTCCTTTGGGGGGGTATTGCAACTTTTGGCCATATTGAAGCAAAATTGTTTTTTTGGGGGGTTTTTACAATTTTTGCCCATTTTGAGGCGAAATTGTTCCTTTCGGGGGGTATTGCAACTTTTCGGCATTTTGAGGCGAAATTGTTCCTTTGGGGGGGTATTGCAACTTTTGGCCATTTTGAAGCGAAATTGTTCCTTTGGGGGGGTATTGCAATTTTTTGCCATTTTGAGGCGAAATTGTTCCTTTGGGGGGGTATTGCAACTTTTGGCCATTTTGAAGCGAAATTGTTCCTTTCGGCGGGTATTGCAACTTTTCGGCATTTTGAGGCGAAATTGTTCCTTTGGGGGGGTATTGCAACTTTTGGCCATTTTGAAGCGAAATTGTTCCTTTTGGGGGGTATTGCAACTTTTCGGCATTCTGAGGCGAAATTGTTCCTTTGGGGGGGTATTGCAATTTTTTGCCATTTTGAGGCGAAATTGTTCCTTTGGGGGGGTATTGCAACTTTTGGCCATTTTGAAGCGAAATTGTTCCTTTGGGGGGGTATTGCAACTTTTCGGCATTTTGAGGCGAAATTGTTCCTTGGGGGGGTATTGCAACTTTTGGCCATTTTGAAGCTAAATTGTTCCTTTGGGGGGGTATTGCAATTTTTAACCATTTTGAGGCGAAATTGTTCCTTTCGGGGGGTATTGCAACTTTTCAGCATTTTGCAGCGAAATTGTTCCTTTGGGGGGGTATTGCAATTTTTTGCCATTTTGAGGCGAAATTGTTCCTTTGGGGGGGTTATGCAATTTTTTGTCATTTTGAGGCGAAATTGTTCCTTTGGGGGGGTATTGCAACTTTTGGCCATTTTGAAGCGAAATTGTTCCTTTGGGGGGGTATTGCAATTTTTTACCATTTTGAGGCGAAATTGTTCCTTTGGGGGGGTATTGCAACTTTTGGCCATATTGAAGCGAAATTGTTCCTTTGGGGGGTTTTTACAATTTTTGGCCATTTTGAGGCGAAATTGTTCCTTTCGGGGGGTATTGCAACTTTTCGGCATTTTGAGGCGAAATTGTTCCTTTGGGGGGGTATTGCAACTTTTGGCCATTTTGAAGCGAAATTGTTCCTTTGGGGGGGTATTGCAACTTTTCGGCATTTTGAGGCGAAATTGTTCCTTTGGGGGGGTATTGCAATTTTTTGCCATTTTGAGGCGAAATTGTTCCTTTGGGGGGGTATTGCAACTTTTGGCCATTTTGAAGCGAAATTGTTCCTTTGGGGGGGTATTGCAATTTTTTGCCATTTTGAGGCGAAATTGTTCCTTTGGGGGGTATTGCAACTTTTGGCCATTTTGAAGCGAAATTGTTCCTTTCGGGGGGGTATTGCAACTTTTCGGCATTTTGAGGCGAAATTGTTCCTTTGGGGGGGTATTGCAATTTTTAACCATTTTGAGGCGAAATTGTTCCTTTCGGGGGGTATTGCAACTTTTCAGCATTTTGAGGCGAAATTGTTCCTTTGGGGGGGTATTGCAACTTTTGGCCATTTTGAAGCGAAATTGTTCCTTTGGGGGGGTATTGCAATTTTTTGCCATTTTGAGGCGAAATTGTTCCTTTGGGGGGTTATTGCAACTTTTGGCCTTTTTGAGGCGAAATTGTTCCTTTGGGGGGGTATTGCAACTTTTGGCCATTTTGAAGCGAAATTGTTCCTTTGGGGGGGTATTGCAACTTTTCGGCATTTTGAGGCGAAATTGTTCCTTTGGGGGGGTATTGCAATTTTTTGCCATTTTGAGGCGAAATTGTTTCTTTGGGGGTGTATTGCAACTTTTGGCCATTTTGAAGCGAAATTGTTCCTTTGAGGGGGTATTGCAACTTTTCGGCATTTTGAGGCGAAATTGTTCCTTGGGGGGGGTATTGCAACTTTTGGCCATTTTGAAGCGAAATTGTTCCTTTGGGGGGTGTATTGCAATTTTTAACCATTTTGAGGCGAAATTGTTCCTTTGGGGGGTGTATTGCAACTTTTGGCCATTTTAAAGTGAAATTGTTCCTTTCGGGGGGTATTGCAACTTTTCAGCATTTTTGCATTGAAATTGTTCCTTTGGGGGGGTATTGCAATTTTTTGCCATTTTGAAGCGAAATTGTTCCTTTGGGGGGGTATTGCAATTTTTTGCCATTTTGAGGCGAAATTGTTCCTTTGGGGGGGTATTGCAACTTTTGGCCATATTGTAGCGAAATTGTTCCTTTGGGGGGTTTTTACAATTTTTGGCCATTTTGAAGCGAAATTGTTCCTTTCGGGGGGTATTGCAACTTTTCTGCATTTTGAGGCGAAATTGTTCCTTTGGGGGGGTATTGCAACTTTTGGCCATTTTGAAGCGAAATTGTTCCTTTGGGGGGGTATTGCAACTTTTCGGCATTCTGAGGCGAAATTGTTCCTTTGGGGGGGTATTGCAATTTTTTTCCATTTTGAGGCGAAATTGTTTCTTTGGGGGGGTATTGCAACTTTTGGCCATTTTGAAGCGAAATTGTTCCTTTGGGGGGGTATTGCAATTTTTTGCCTTTTTGAGGCGAAATTGTTCCTTTGGGGGGGTATTGCAACTTTTCGGCATTTTGAGGCGAAATTGTTCCTTTGGGGGTGTATTGCAATTTTTTGCCATTTTGAGGCGAAATTGTTTCTTTGGGGGGTATTGCAACTTTTGGCCATTTTGAAGCGAAATTGTTCCTTTGGGGGGGTATTGCAACTTTTCGGCATTTTGAGGCGAAATTGTTCCTTTGGGGGGGTATTGCAACTTTTGGCCATTTTGAAGCGAAATTGTTCCTTTGGGGGGGTATTGCAATTTTTTGCCATTTTGAGGCGAAATTGTTCCTTTGGGGGGGTATTTCAACTTTTGGCCATTTTGAAGCGAAATTGTTCCTTTGGGGGGGGTATTGCAACTTTTCGGCATTTTGAGGCGAAATTGTTCCTTGGGGGGGTATTGCAACTTTTGGCCATTTTGAAGCGAAATTGTTCCTTTGGGGGGTGTATTGCAATTTTTAACCATTTTGAGGCGAAATTGTTCCTTTGGGGGGGTATTGCAACTTTTGGCCATTTTAAAGTGAAATTGTTCCTTTGGGGGGGTATTGCAATTTTTGTCCATTTTGAGGCGAAATTGTTCCTTTTGGGGGGGTATTGCAATTTTTGGCCATTTTGAAGCGAAATTGTTCCTTTGGGGGGGTATTGCAATTTTTTGCCATTTTGAGGCGAAATTGTTCCTTTGGGGGGGTATTGCAACTTTTGGCCATATTGAAGCGAAATTGTTCCTTTGGGGGGTTTTTACAATTTTTGGCCATTTTGAGGCGAAATTGTTCCTTTCGGGGACTATTGCAACTTTTCGACATTTTGAGGCGAAATTGTTCCTTTGGGGGGGTATTGCAACTTTTGGCCATTTTGAAGCGAAATTGTTCCTTTGGGGGGGTATTGCAATTTTTTGCCATTTTGAGGTGAAATTGTTCCTTTGGGGGGGTATTGCAACTTTTGGCCATTTTGAAGCGAAATTGTTCCTTTCGGCGGGTATTGCAACTTTTCGGCATTTTGAGGCGAAATTGTTCCTTTGGGGGGGTATTGCAACTTTTGGCCATTTTGAAGCGAAATTGTTCCTTTTGGGGGGTATTGCAACTTTTCGGCATTCTGAGGCGAAATTGTTCCTTTGGGGGGGTATTGCAATTTTTTGCCATTTTGAGGCGAAATTGTTCCTTTGGGGGGGTATTGCAACTTTTGGCCATTTTGAAGCGAAATTGTTCCTTTGGGGGGGTATTGCAATTTTTTGCCATTTTGAGGCGAAATTGTTCCTTTGGGGGGGTATTGCAACTTTTCGGCATTTTGAGGCGAAATTGTTCCTTTGGGGGGTATTGCAATTTTTTTTCCATTTTGAGGCGAAATTGTTCCTTTGGGGGGGTATTACAACTTTTGGCCATTTTGAAGCGAAATTGTTCCTTTCGGGGGGTATTGCAACTTTTCGGCATTTTGAAGCGAAATTGTTCCTTTGGGGGGTATTGCAATTTTTTGCCATTTTGAGGCGAAATTGTTCCTTTGGGGGGGTATTGCAACTTTTGGCCATTTTGAAGCGAAATTGTTCCTTTGGGGGGGTATTGCAATTTTTTTTCATTTTGAGGAGAAATTGTTCCTTTGGGGGGGTATTGCAAATTTTGGCCATTTTGAAGCGAAATTGTTCCTTTGGGGGGGTATTGCAATTTTTTGCCATTTTGAGGCGAAATTGTTCCTTTGGGGGGGTATTGCAACTTTTCGGCATTTTGAGGCGAAATTGTTCCTTTGGGGGGGTATTGCAATTTTTTGCCATTTTGAGGCGAAATTGTTCCTTTTGGGGGGGTATTGCAACTTTTGGCCATTTTGAAGCGAAATTGTTCCTTTGGGGGGGTATAGCAACTTTTGGCCATATTGAAGCGAAATTGTTCCTTTGGGGGGTTTTTACAATTTTTGGCCATTTTGAGGCGAAATTGTTCCTTTCGGGGGGAATTGCAACTTTTCGGCATTTTGAGGCGAAATTGTTCCTTTGGGGGGGTATTGCAACTTTTGGCCATTTTGAAGCGAAATTGTTCCTTTGGGGGGTATTGCAATTTTTTGCCATTTTGAGGCGAAATTGTTCCTTTGGGGGGGTATTGCAACTTTTGGCCATTTTGAAGCGAAATTGTTCCTTTGGGGGGGTATTGCAACTTTTCGGCATTTTGAGGCGAAATTGTTCCTTGGGGGGGTATTGCAACTTTTGGCCATTTTGAAGCGAAATTGTTCCTTTGGGGGGTGTATTGCAATTTTTAACCATTTTGAGGCGAAATTGTTCCTTTGGGGGGGTATTGCAACTTTTGGCCATTTTAAAGTGAAATTGTTCCTTTCGGGGGGTATTGCAACTTTTCAGCATTTTTGCATTGAAATTGTTCCTTTGGGGGGGTATTGCAATTTTTTGCCATTTTGAGGCGAAATTGTTCCTTTTGGGGGGGTATTGCAACTTTTGGCCATTTTGAAGCGAAATTGTTCCTTTGGGGGGGTATTGCAATTTTTTGCCATTTTGAGGCGAAATTGTTCCTTTGGGGGGGTATTGCAACTTTTGGCCATATTGAAGCAAAATTGTTTTTTTTGGGGGGTTTTTACAATTTTTGGCCATTTTGAGGCGAAATTGTTCCTTTCGGGGGGTATTGCAACTTTTCGGCATTTTGATGCGAAATTGTTCCTTTGGGGGGGTATTGCAACTTTTGGCCATTTTGAAGCGAAATTGTTCCTTTGGGGGGGTATTGCAATTTTTTGCCATTTTGAGGCGAAATTGTTCCTTTGGGGGGGTATTGCAACTTTTGGCCATTTTGAAGCGAAATTGTTCCTTTCGGCGGGTATTGCAACTTTTCGGCATTTTGAGGCGAAATTGTTCCTTTGGGGGGGTATTGCAACTTTTGGCCATTTTGAAGCGAAATTGTTCCTTTTGGGGGGTATTGCAACTTTTCGGCATTCTGAGGCGAAATTGTTCCTTTGGGGGGGTATTGCAATTTTTTGCCATTTTGAGGCGAAATTGTTCCTTTGGGGGGGTATTGCAACTTTTGGCCATTTTGAAGCGAAATTGTTCCTTTGGGGGGGTATTGCAACTTTTCGGCATTTTGAGGCGAAATTGTTCCTTGGGGGGGTATTGCAACTTTTGGCCATTTTGAAGCTAAATTGTTCCTTTGGGGGGGTATTGCAATTTTTAACCATTTTGAGGCGAAATTGTTCCTTTCGGGGGGTATTGCAACTTTTCAGCATTTTGCAGCGAAATTGTTCCTTTGGGGGGGTATTGCAATTTTTTGCCATTTTGAGGCGAAATTGTTCCTTTGGGGGGGTTATGCAATTTTTTGTCATTTTGAGGCGAAATTGTTCCTTTGGGGGGGTATTGCAACTTTTGGCCATTTTGAAGCGAAATTGTTCCTTTGGGGGGGTATTGCAATTTTTTACCATTTTGAGGCGAAATTGTTCCTTTGGGGGGGTATTGCAACTTTTGGCCATATTGAAGCGAAATTGTTCCTTTGGGGGGTTTTTACAATTTTTGGCCATTTTGAGGCGAAATTGTTCCTTTCGGGGGGTATTGCAACTTTTCGGCATTTTGAGGCGAAATTGTTCCTTTGGGGGGGTATTGCAACTTTTGGCCATTTTGAAGCGAAATTGTTCCTTTGGGGGGGTATTGCAACTTTTCGGCATTTTGAGGCGAAATTGTTCCTTTGGGGGGGTATTGCAATTTTTTGCCATTTTGAGGCGAAATTGTTCCTTTGGGGGGGTATTGCAACTTTTGGCCATTTTGAAGCGAAATTGTTCCTTTGGGGGGGTATTGCAATTTTTTGCCATTTTGAGGCGAAATTGTTCCTTTGGGGGGTATTGCAACTTTTGGCCATTTTGAAGCGAAATTGTTCCTTTCGGGGGGGTATTGCAACTTTTCGGCATTTTGAGGCGAAATTGTTCCTTTGGGGGGGTATTGCAACTTTTGGCCATATAGAAGCGAAATTGTTCCTTTGGGGGGGTATTGCAATTTTTAACCATTTTGAGGCGAAATTGTTCCTTTCGGGGGGTATTGCAACTTTTCAGCATTTTGAGGCGAAATTGTTCCTTTGGGGGGGTATTGCAACTTTTGGCCATTTTGAAGCGAAATTGTTCCTTTGGGGGGTATTGCATTTTTTGCCATTTTGAAGCGAAATTGTTCCTTTGGGGGGGTATTGCAACTTTTGGCCATTTTGAAGCGAAATTGTTCCTTTGGGGGGTATTGCAATTTTTTTTTCATTTTGAGGCGAAATTGTTCCTTTGGGGGGGGGTATTGCAAATTTTGGCCATTTTGAAGCGAAATTGTTCCTTTGGGGGGGTATTGCAATTTTTTGCCATTTTGAGGCGAAATTGTTCCTTTGGGGGGTATTACAATTTTTTGCCATTTTGAGGTGAAATTGTTCCTTTGGGGGGTATTGCAACTTTTGGCCATTTTGAAGCGAAATTGTTCCTTTGGGGGGTATTGCATTTTTTTGCCATTTTGAGGCGAAATTGTTCCTTTGGGGGGGTATTGCAACTTTTGGCCATTTTGAAGCGAAATTGTTCCTTTGGGGGGGTATTGCAATTTTTTGCCATTTTGAGGCGAAATTGTTCCTTTGGGGGGTTATTGCAACTTTTGGCCTTTTTGAGGCGAAATTGTTCCTTTGGGGGGGTATTGCAACTTTTGGCCATTTTGAAGCGAAATTGTTCCTTTGGGGGGGTATTGCAACTTTTCGGCATTTTGAGGCGAAATTGTTCCTTTGGGGGGGTATTGCAATTTTTTGCCATTTTGAGGCGAAATTGTTTCTTTGGGGGTGTATTGCAACTTTTGGCCATTTTGAAGCGAAATTGTTCCTTTGAGGGGGTATTGCAATTTTTAACCATTTTGAGGCGAAATTGTTCCTTTGGGGGGGTATTGCAACTTTTCGGCATTTTGAGGCGAAATTGTTCCTTTGGGGGGGTATTGCAACTTTTCGGCATTTTGAGGCGAAATTGTTCCTTTGGGGGGGTATTGCAATTTTTTGCCATTTTGAGGCGAAATTGTTTCTTTGGGGGTGTATTGCAACTTTTGGCAATTTTGAAGCGAAATTGTTCCTTTGGGGGGTGTATTGCAATTTTTAACCATTTTGAGGCGAAATTGTTCCTTTGGGGGGGTATTGCAACTTTTCGGCATTTTGAGGCGAAATTGTTCCTTTGGGGGGGTATTGCAACCTTTGGCCATTTTGAAGCGAAATTGTTCCTTTGGGGGGTGTATTGCAATTTTTAACCATTTTGAGGCGAAATTGTTCCTTTGGGGGGGTATTGCAACTTTTCGGCATTTTGAGGCGAAATTGTTCCTTTGGGGGGGTATTGCAATTTTTTGCCATTTTGAGGCGAAATTGTTCCTTTGGGGGGGTATTGCAACTTTTGGCCATTTTGAAGCGAAATTGTTCCTTTGGGGGGGTATTGCAACTTTTCGGCATTTTGAGGCGAAATTGTTCCTTGGGGGGGTATTGCAACTTTTGGCCATTTTGAAGCGAAATTGTTCCTTTCGGGGGTGTATTGCAATTTTTAACCATTTTGAGGCGAAATTGTTCCTTTGGGGGGGTATTGCAACTTTTGGCCATTTTAAAGTGAAATTGTTCCTTTGGGGGGGTATTGCAATTTTTTGCCATTTTGAGGCGAAATTGTTCCTTTTGGGGGGGTATTGCAACTTTTGGCCATTTTGAAGCGAAATTGTTCCTTTGGGGGGGTATTGCAATTTTTTGCCATTTTGAGGCGAAATTGTTCCTTTGGGGGGGTATTGCAACTTTTGGCCATATTGAAGCGAAATTGTTCCTTTGGGGGGTTTTTACAATTTTTGGCCATTTTGAGGCGAAATTGTTCCTTTCGGGGACTATTGCAACTTTTCGGCATTTTGAGGCGAAATTGTTCCTTTGGGGGGGTATTGCAACTTTTGGCCATTTTGAAGCGAAATTGTTCCTTTGGGGGGGTATTGCAATTTTTTGCCATTTTGAGGTGAAATTGTTCCTTTGGGGGGGTATTGCAACTTTTGGCCATTTTGAAGCGAAATTGTTCCTTTCGGCGGGTATTGCAACTTTTCGGCATTTTGAGGCGAAATTGTTCCTTTGGGGGGGTATTGCAACTTTTGGCCATTTTGAAGCGAAATTGTTCCTTTTGGGGGGTATTGCAACTTTTCGGCATTCTGAGGCGAAATTGTTCCTTTGGGGGGGTATTGCAATTTTTTGCCATTTTGAGGCGAAATTGTTCCTTTGGGGGGGTATTGCAACTTTTGGCCATTTTGAAGCGAAATTGTTCCTTTGGGGGGGGTATTGCAATTTTTTGCCATTTTGAGGCGAAATTGTTCCTTTGGGGGGGTATTGCAACTTTTCGGCATTTTGAGGCGAAATTGTTCCTTTGGGGGGTATTGCAATTTTTTTTCCATTTTGAGGCGAAATTGTTCCTTTGGGGGGGTATTACAACTTTTGGCCATTTTGAAGCGAAATTGTTCCTTTCGGGGGGTATTGCAACTTTTCGGCATTTTGAAGCGAAATTGTTCCTTTGGGGGGTATTGCAATTTTTTGCCATTTTGAGGCGAAATTGTTCCTTTGGGGGGGTATTGCAACTTTTGGCCATTTTGAAGCGAAATTGTTCCTTTTGGGGGGTATTGCAATTTTTTTTCATTTTGAGGAGAAATTGTTCCTTTGGGGGGGGTATTGCAAATTTTGGCCATTTTTAAGCGAAATTGTTCCTTTGGGGGGGTATTGCAATTTTTTGCCATTTTGAGGCGAAATTGTTCCTTTGGGGGGGTATTGCAACTTTTCGGCATTTTGAGGCGAAATTGTTCCTTTGGGGGGGTATTGCAATTTTTTGCCATTTTGAGGCGAAATTGTTCCTTTTGGGGGGGTATTGCAACTTTTGGCCATTTTGAAGCGAAATTGTTCCTTTGGGGGGTATTGCAACTTTTGGCCATATTGAAGCGAAATTGTTCCTTTGGGGGGTTTTTACAATTTTTGGCCATTTTGAGGCGAAATTGTTCCTTTCGGGGGGTATTGCAACTTTTCGGCATTTTGAGGCGAAATTGTTCCTTTGGGGGGGTATTGCAACTTTTGGCCATTTTGAAGCGAAATTGTTCCTTTGGGGGGTATTGCAATTTTTTGCCATTTTGAGGCGAAATTGTTCCTTTGGGGGGGTATTGCAACTTTTGGCCATTTTGAAGCGAAATTGTTCCTTTGGGGGGGTATTGCAACTTTTCGGCATTTTGAGGCGAAATTGTTCCTTGGGGGGGTATTGCAACTTTTGGCCATTTTGAAGCGAAATTGTTCCTTTGGGGGGTGTATTGCAATTTTTAACCATTTTGAGGCGAAATTGTTCCTTTGGGGGGGTATTGCAACTTTTGGCCATTTTAAAGTGAAATTGTTCCTTTCGGGGGGTATTGCAACTTTTGGCCATTTTGAAGCGAAATTGTTCCTTTGGGGGGGGTATTGCAATTTTTTGCCATTTTGAGGCGAAATTGTTCCTTTGGGGGGGTATTGCAACTTTTGGCCATATTGAAGCGAAATTGTTTTTTTGGGGGGTTTTTACAATTTTTGGCCATTTTGAGGCGAAATTGTTCCTTTCGGGGGGTATTGCAACTTTTCGGCATTTTGAGGCGAAATTGTTCCTTTGGGGGGGTATTGCAACTTTTGGCCATTTTGAAGCGAAATTGTTCCTTTGGGGGGGTATTGCAATTTTTTGCCATTTTGAGGCGAAATTGTTCCTTTGGGGGGGTGTTGCAACTTTTGGCCATTTTGAAGCGAAATTGTTCCTTTCGGCGGGTATTGCAACTTTTCGGCATTTTGAGGCGAAATTGTTCCTTTGGGGGGGTATTGCAACTTTTGGCCATTTTGAAGCGAAATTGTTCCTTTTGGGGGGTATTGCAACTTTTCGGCATTCTGAGGCGAAATTGTTCCTTTGGGGGGGTATTGCAATTTTTTGCCATTTTGAGGCGAAATTGTTCCTTTGGGGGGGTATTGCAACTTTTGGCCATTTTGAAGCGAAATTGTTCCTTTGGGGGGGTATTGCAATTTTTAACCATTTTGAGGCGAAATTGTTCCTTTCGGGGGGTATTGCAACTTTTCAGCATTTTGCAGCGAAATTGTTCCTTTGGGGGGGTATTGCAATTTTTTGCCATTTTGAGGCGAAATTGTTCCTTTGGGGGGGTTATGCATTTTTTTGTCATTTTGAGGCGAAATTGTTCCTTTGGGGGGGTATTGCAACTTTTGGCCATTTTGAAGCGAAATTGTTCCTTTGGGGGGGTATTGCAATTTTTTACCATTTTGAGGCGAAATTGTTCCTTTGGGGGGGTATTGCAACTTTTGGCCATATTGAAGCGAAATTGTTCCTTTGGGGGGTTTTTACAATTTTTGGCCATTTTGAGGCGAAATTGTTCCTTTCGGGGGGTATTGCAACTTTTCGGCATTTTGAGGCGAAATTGTTCCTTTGGGGGGGTATTGCAACTTTTGGCCATTTTGAAGCGAAATTGTTCCTTTGGGGGGGTATTGCAACTTTTCGGCATTTTGAGGCGAAATTGTTCCTTTGGGGGGGTATTGCAATTTTTTGCCATTTTGAGGCGAAATTGTTCCTTTGGGGGGGTATTGCAACTTTTGGCCATTTTGAAGCGAAATTGTTCCTTTGGGGGGGTATTGCAATTTTTTGCCATTTTGAGGCGAAATTGTTCCTTTGGGGGGTATTGCAACTTTTGGCCATTTTGAAGCGAAATTGTTCCTTTCGGGGGGGTATTGCAACTTTTCGGCATTTTGAGGCGAAATTGTTCCTTTGGGGGGGTATTGCAACTTTTGGCCATATAGAAGCGAAATTGTTCCTTTGGGGGGGTATTGCAATTTTTAACCATTTTGAGGCGAAATTGTTCCTTTGGGGGGGTATTGCAACTTTTGGCCATTTTGAAGCGAAATTGTTCCTTTCGGGGGGTATTGCAACTTTTCAGCATTTTGAGGCGAAATTGTTCCTTTGGGGGGGTATTGCAATTTTTTGCCATTTTGAGGCGAAATTGTTCCTTTGGGGGGGTATTGCAACTTTTCTGCATTTTGAGGCGAAATTGTTCCTTTGGGGGGTATTGCAACTTTTGGCCATTTTGAAGCGAAATTGTTCCTTTCGGGGGGTATTGCAACTTTTCGGCATTTTGAAGCGAAATTGTTCCTTTGGGGGGTATTGCAATTTTTGCCATTTTGAGGCGAAATTGTTCCTTTGGGGGGGTATTGCAACTTTTGGCCATTTTAAAGCGAAAATGTTCCTTTGGGGGGGTATTGCAATTTTTTTTTCATTTTGAGGCGAAATTGTTCCTTTGGGGGGTTTTTGCAAATTTTGGCCATTTTGAAGCGAAATTGTTCCTTTGGGGGGGTATTGCATTTTTTTGCCATTTTGAGGCGAAATTGTTCCTTTGGGGGGGTATTGCAACTTTTGGCCATTTTGAAGCGAAATTGTTCTTTTGGGGGGGTATAGCAATTTTTTGCCATTTTGAGGCGAAATTGTTCCTTTGGGGGGGTATTGCAACTTTTGGCCTTTTTGAGGCGAAATTGTTCCTTTGGGGGGGTATTGCAACTTTTGGCCATTTTGAAGCGAAATTGTTCCTTTGGGGGGTATTGCAACTTTTCGGCATTTTGAGGCGAAATTGTTCCTTTGGGGGGTATTGCAATTATTTGCCATTTTGAGGCGAAATTGTTTCTTTGGGGGGGTATTGCAACTTTTGGCCATTTTGAAGCGAAATTGTTCCTTTGGGGGGGTATTGCAACTTTTCGGCATTTTGAGGCGAAATTGTTCCTTGGGGGGGTATTGCAACTTTTGGCCATTTTGAAGCGAAATTGTTCCTTTGGGGGGGTATTGCAATTTTTAACCATTTTGAGGCGAAATTGTTCCTTTGGGGGGGTATTGCAATTTCTCGCCATTTTGAGGCGAAATTGTTCCTTTGGGGGGGTATTGCAACTTTTGGCCATTTTGAAGCGAAATTGTTCCTTTGGGGGGTATTGCAATTTTTTGCCATTTTGAGGCGAAATTGTTCCTTTGGGGGGGTATTGCAACTTTTGGCCATATTGAAGTGAAATTGTTCCTTTGGGGGGTTTTTACAATTTTTGGCCATTTTGAGGCGAAATTGTTCCTTTTGGGGGGTATTGCAACTTTTCGACTTTTTGAGGCGAAATTGTTCCTTTGGGGGGGTATTGCAACTTTTGGCCATTTTGAAGCGAAATTGTTCCTTTGGGGGGGTATTGCAATTTTTTGCCATTTTAAAGCGAAATTGTTCCTTTGGGGGGGTATTGCAACTTTTGGCCATTTTGAAGCGAAATTGTTCCTTTGGGGGGGGGGGTATTGCAACTTTTCGGCATTTTGAGGCGAAATTGTTCCTTTGGGGGGGTATTGCAATTTTTTGCCATTTTGAGGCGAAATTGTTCCTTTGGGGGGGGTATTGCAACTTTTGGCCATTTTGAAGCGAAATTGTTCCTTTCGGCGGGTATTGCAACTTTTCGGCATTTTGAGGCGAAATTGTTCCTTTGTGGGGGTATTGCAACTTTTGGCCATTTTGAAGCGAAATTGTTCCTTTGGGGGGGTATTGCAACTTTTCGGCATTTTGAGGCGAAATTGTTCCTTTGGGGGGGTATTGCAATTTTTTGCCATTTTGAGGCGAAATTGTTCCTTTGGGGGGGTATTGCAACTTTTGGCCATTTTGAAGCGAAATTGTTCCTTTGGGGGGGTATTGCAATTTTTTGCCATTTTGAGGCGAAATTGTTCCTTTGGGGGGGTATTGCAACTTTTGGCCATTTTGAAGCGAAATTGTTCCTTTCGGGGGGGTATTGCAACTTTTCGGCATTTTGAGGCGAAATTGTTCCTTTGGGGGGGTATTGCAACTTTTGGCCATATTGAAGCGAAATTGTTCCTTTGGGGGGGTATTGCAATTTTTAACCATTTTGAGGCGAAATTGTTCCTTTTGGGGGGGTATTGCAACTTTTGGCCATTTTGAAGCGAAATTGTTCCTTTCGGGGGGTATTGCAACTTTTCAGCATTTTGAGGCGAAATTGTTCCTTTGGGGGGGTATTGCAATTTTTTGCCATTTTGAGGCGAAATTGTTCCTTTGGGGGGGTATTGCAACTTTTCGGCATTTTGAGGCGAAATTGTTCCTTTGGGGGGGTATTGCAACTTTTGGCCATTTTGAAGCGAAATTGTTCCTTTCGGGGGGTATTGCAACTTTTCGGCATTTTGAAGCGAAATTGTTCCTTTAAGGGGTATTGCAATTTTTGCCATTTTGAGGCGAAATTGTTCCTTTGGGGGGGTATTGCAACTTTTGGCCATTTTGAAGCGAAAATGTTCCTTTGGGGGGGTATTGCAATTTTTTTTTCATTTTGAGGCGAAATTGTTCCTTTGGGGGGGGTATTGCAAATTTTGGCCATTTTGAAGCGAAATTGTTCCTTTGGGGGGGTATTGCAATTTTTTGCCATTTTGAGGTGAAATTGTTCCTTTGGGGGGGTATTGCAATTTTTTGCCATTTTGAGGTGAAATTGTTCCTTTGGGGGGGTATTGCAATTTTTTGCCATTTTGAGGTGAAATTGTTCCTTTGGGGGGGTATTGCAACTTTTCGGCATTTTGAGGCGAAATTGTTCCTTTGGGGGGTATTGCAATTTTTTTTCCATTTTGAGGCGAAATTTTTCCTTTGGGGGGGTATTGCAACTTTGGGCCATATTGAAGCGAAATTGTTCCTGTGGGGGGTTTTTACAAATTTTGGCCATTTTGAGGCGAAATTGTTCCTTTGGGGGGGTATTGCAACTTTTGGCCATTTTGAAGCGAAATTGTTCCTTTGGGGGGGTATTGCAACTTTTGGCCATTTTGAAGCGAAATTGTTCCTTTCGGGGGGTATTGCAACTTTTTGGCATTTTGAGGCGAAATTGTTCCTTTGGGGGGGTATTGCAACTTTTGGCCATTTTGAAGCGAAATTGTTCCTTTGGGGGGGTATTGGAACTTTTCGGCATTTTGAGGCGAAATTGTTCCTTTGGGGGGGTATTGCAATTTTTTGCCATTTTGAGGCGAAATTGTTCCTTTGGGGGGTATTGCAACTTTTCGGCATTTTGAGGCGAAATTGTTCCTTTGGGGGGGTATTGCAATTTTTTGCCATTTTGAGGCGAAATTGTTCCTTTGGGGGGGTATTGCAACTTTTGGCCATTTTGAAGCGAAATTGTTCCTTTGGGGGGGTATTGCAATTTTTTGCCATTTTGAGGCGAAACTGTTCCTTTGGGGGGGTATTGCAACTTTTGGCCATATTGAAGCGAAATTATTCCTTTGGGGGGGTATTGCAACTTTTCGGCATTTTGAGGCGAAATTGTTCCTTTGGGGGGTATTGCAATTTTTTTTCCATTTTGAGGCGAAATTGTTCCTTTGGGGGGGTATTGCAACTTTTGGCCATTTTGAAGCGAAATTGTTCCTTTGGGGGGTTTTTACAATTTTTGGCCATTTTGAGGCGAAATTGTTCCTTTCGGGGGGTATTGCAACTTTTCGGCATTTTGAGGCGAAATTGTTCCTTTGGGGGGGTATTGCAACTTTTGGCCATTTTGAAGCGAAATTGTTCCTTTGGGGGGGTATTGCAATTTTTTGCCATTTTGAGGCGAAATTGTTCCTTTGGGGGGGTATTGCAACTTTTGGCAATTTTGAAGCGAAATTGTTCCTTTGGGGGGGGGTATTGCAACTTTTCGGCATTTTGAGGCGAAATTGTTCCTTTGGGGGGGTATTGCAATTTTTTGCCATTTTGAGGCGAAATTGTTCCTTTGGGGGGGTATTGCAACTTTTGGCCATTTTGAAGCGAAATTGTTCCTTTCGGCGGGTATTGCAACTTTTCGGCATTTTGAGGCGAAATTGTTCCTTTGGGGGGGTATTGCAACTTTTCGGCATTTTGAGGCGAAATTGTTCCTTTGGGGGGGTATTGCAATTTTTTGCCATTTTGAGGCGAAATTGTTCCTTTGGGGGGGTATTGCAATTTTTTGCCATTTTGAGGCGAAATTGTTCCTTTGGGGGGGTATTGCAACTTTTAACCATTTTGAAGCGAAATTGTTCCTTTGGGGGGGTATTGCAATTTTTTTTTCATTTTGAGGCGAAATTGTTCCTCTGGGGGGTATTGCAAATTTTGGCCATTTTGAAGCGAAATTGTTCCTTTGGGGGGTATTGCATTTTTTTGCCATTTTGAAGCGAAATTGTTCCTTTGGGGGGGTATTGCAATTTTTTGCCATTTTGAGGCGAAATTGTTCCTTTGGGGGGGTATTGCAACTTTTGGCCATTTTGAAGCGAAATTGTTCCTTTGGGGGGGTATTGCAATTTTTTGCCATTTTGAGGCGAAATTGTTCCTTTGGGGGGGTATTGCAACTTTTGGCAATTTTGAAGCGAAATTGTTCCTTTGGGGGGGGGTATTGCAACTTTTCGGCATTTTGAGGCGAAATTGTTCCTTTGGGGGGGTATTGCAATTTTTTGCCATTTTGAGGCGAAATTGTTCCTTTGGGGGGGTATTGCAACTTTTGGCCATTTTGAAGCGAAATTGTTCCTTTCGGCGGGTATTGCAACTTTTCGGCATTTTGAGGCGAAATTGTTCCTTTGGGGGGGTATTGCAACTTTTCGGCATTTTGAGGCGAAATTGTTCATTGGGGGGTATTGCAATTTTTTGCCATTTTGAGGCGAAATTGTTCCTTTGGGGGGGTATTGCAACTTTTGGCCATTTTGAAGCGAAATTGTTCCTTTCGGGGGGTATTGCAACTTTTCGGCATTTTGAAGCGAAATTGTTCCTTTAAGGGGTATTGCAATTTTTGCCATTTTGAGGCGAAATTGTTCCTTTGGGGGGGTATTGCAACTTTTGGCCATTTTGAAGCGAAAATGTTCCTTTGGGGGGGTATTGCAATTTTTTTTTCATTTTGAGGCGAAATTGTTCCTTTGGGGGGGTATTGCAACTTTTCGGCATTTTGAGGCGAAATTGTTCCTTTGGGGGGGTATTGCAATTTTTTGCCATTTTGAGGCGAAATTGTTCCTTTGGGGGGGTATTGCAATTTTTTGCCATTTTGAGGCGAAATTGTTCCTTTGGGGGGGTATTGCAACTTTTAACCATTTTGAAGCGAAATTGTTCCTTTGGGGGGGTATTGCAATTTTTTTTTCATTTTGAGGCGAAATTGTTCCTCTGGGGGGTATTGCAAATTTTGGCCATTTTGAAGCGAAATTGTTCCTTTGGGGGGTATTGCATTTTTTTGCCATTTTGAAGCGAAATTGTTCCTTTGGGGGGGTATTGCAATTTTTTGCCATTTTGAGGCGAAATTGTTCCTTTGGGGGGGTATTGCAACTTTTGGCCTTTTTGAGGCGAAATTGTTCCTTTGGGGGGGTATTGCAACTTTTGGCCATTTTGAAGCGAAATTGCTCCTTTGGGGGGGTATTGCAACTTTTCGGCATTTTGAGGCGAAATTGTTCCTTTGGGGGGGTATCGCAATTTTTTGCCATTTTGAGGCGAAATTGTTCCTTTGGGGGGGTATTGCAACTTTTGGCCATTTTGAAGCGAAATTGTTCATTGGGGGGTATTGCAATTTTTTGCCATTTTGAGGCGAAATTGTTCCTTTGGGGGGGTATTGCAACTTTTGGCCATATTGAAGCGAAATTGTTCCTGTGGGGGGTTTTTACAAATTTTGGCCATTTTGAGGCGAAATTGTTCCTTTGGGGGGGTATTGCAACTTTTGGCCATTTTGAAGCGAAATTGTTCCTTTGGGGGGGTATTGCAACTTTTGGCCATTTTGAAGCGAAATTGTTCCTTTCGGGGGGTATTGCAACTTTTTGGCATTTTGAGGCGAAATTGTTCCTTTGAGGGGGTATTGCAACTTTTGGCCATTTTGAAGCGAAATTGTTCCTTTGGGGGGGTATTGGAACTTTTCGGCATTTTGAGGCGAAATTGTTCCTTTGGGGGGGTGTTGCAATTTTTTGCCATTTTTAGGCGAAATTGTTCCTTTGGGGGGGTATTGCAACTTTTCGGCATTTTGAGGCGAAATTGTTCCTTTGGGGGGGTATTGCAATTTTTTGCCATTTTGAGGCGAAATTGTTCCTTTGGGGGGGTATTGCAACTTTTGGCCATTTTGAAGCGAAATTGTTCCTTTGGGGGGGTATTGCAATTTTTTGCCATTTTGAGGTGAAATTGTTCCTTTGGGGGGGTATTGCAACTTTTGGCCATATTGAAGCGAAATTGTTCCTTTGGGGGGGTATTGCAATTTTTTGCCATTTTGAGGTGAAATTGTTCCTTTGGGGGGGTATTGCAACTTTTCGGCATTTTGAGGCGAAATTGTTCCTTTGGGGGGTATTGCAATTTTTTTTCCATTTTGAGGCGAAATTGTTCCTTTGGGGGGGTATTGCAACTTTTGGCCATTTTGAAGCGAAATTGTTCCTTTGGGGGGTTTTTACAATTTTTGGCCATTTTGAGGCGAAATTGTTCCTTTCGGGGGGTATTGCAACTTTTCGGCATTTTGAGGCGAAATTGTTTCTTTGGGGGGGTATTGCAACTTTTGGCCATTTTGAAGCGAAATTGTTCCTTTGGGGGGGTATTGCAATTTTTTGCCATTTTGAGGCGAAATTGTTCCTTTGGGGGGCTATTGCAACTTTTGGCAATTTTGAAGCGAAATTGTTCCTTTGGGGGGGGGGGGTATTGCAACTTTTCGGCATTTTGAGGCGAAATTGTTCCTTTGGGGGGGTATTGCAATTTTTTGCCATTTTGAGGCGAAATTGTTCCTTTGGGGGGGTATTGCAACTTTTGGCCATTTTGAAGCGAAATTGTTCCTTTCGGCGGGTATTGCAACTTTTCGGCATTTTGAGGCGAAATTGTTCCTTTGGGGGGGTATTGCAACTTTTCGGCATTTTGAGGCGAAATTGTTCCTTTGGGGGGGTATTGCAATTTTTTGCCATTTTGAGGCGAAATTGTTCCTTTGGGGGGGTATTGCAATTTTTGGCTATTTTGAAGCGAAATTGTTCCTTTGGGGGGGTATTGCAATTTTTTGCCATTTTGAGGCGAAATTGTTCCTTTGGGGGGGTATTGCAACTTTTGGCCATTTTGAAGCGAAATTGTTCCTTTCGGGGGGGTATTGCAACTTTTCGGCATTTTGAGGCGAAATTGTTCCTTTGGGGGGGTATTGCAACTTTTGGCCATTTTGAAGCGAAATTGTTCCTTTCGGGGGGTATTGCAACTTTTCAGCATTTTGAGGCGAAATTGTTCCTTTGGGGGGGTATTGCAATTTTTTGCCATTTTGAGGCGAAATTGTTCCTTTGGGGAGGTATTGCAACTTTTCGGCATTTTGAGGCGAAATTGTTCCTTTGGGGGGGTATTGCAACTTTTGGCCATATTGAAGCGAAATTGTTCCTTTGGGGGGGTATTGCAATTTTTAACCATTTTGAGGCGAAATTGTTCCTTTGGGGGGGGTATTGCAACTTTTGGCCATTTTGAAGCGAAATTGTTCCTTTGGGGGGGTATTGCAACTTTTCGGCATTTTGAGGCGAAATTGTTCCTTTGGGGGGGTATTGCAATTTTTTGCCATTTTGAGGCGAAATTGTTCCTTTGGGGGGGTATTGCAATTTTTTGCCATTTTGAGGCGAAATTGTTCCTTTGGGGGGGTATTGCAACTTTTGGCCATATTAAAGCGAAATTGTTCCTTTGGGGGGATTTTACAATTTTTGGCCATTTTGAGGCGAAATTGTTCCTTTCGGGGGGTATTGCAACTTTTTCGGCATTTTGAGGCGAAATTGTTCCTTTGGGGGGGTATTGCAACTTTTTGCCATTTTGAAGCGAAATTGTTCCTTTGGGGGGGTATTGCAACTTTTCGGCATTTTGAGGCGAAATTGTTCCTTTGGGGGGGTATTGCAATTTTTTGCCATTTTGAGGCGAAATTGTTCCTTTGGGGGGGTATTGCAACTTTTCGGCATTTTGAGGCGAAATTGTTCCTTTGGGGGGGTATTGCAACTTTTGGCCATTTTGAAGCGAACTTGTTCCTTTGGGGGGGTTTGCAACTTTTCGGCATTTTGAGGCGAAATTGTTCCTTTGGGGGGGTATTGCAATTTTTTGCCATTTTGAGGCGAAATTATTCCTTTGGGGGGGTATTGCAACTTTTGGCCATTTTGAAGCGAAATTGTTCCTTTGGGGGGGTATTGCAATTTTTAACCATTTTGAGGCGAAATTGTTCCTTTGGGGGGGGTATTGCAACTTTTGGCCATTTTGAAGCGAAATTGTTCCTTTGGGGGGGTATTGCAACTTTTCGGCATTTTGAGGCGAAATTGTTCCTTTGGGGGGGTATTGCAATTTTTTGCCATTTTGAGGCGAAATTGTTCCTTTGGGGGGGTATTGCAATTTTTTGCCATTTTGAGGCGAAATTGTTCCTTTGGGGGGGTATTGCAACTTTTGGCCATATTAAAGCGAAATTGTTCCTTTGGGGGGATTTTACAATTTTTGGCCATTTTGAGGCGAAATTGTTCCTTTCGGGGGGTATTGCAACTTTTTCGGCATTTTGAGGCGAAATTGTTCCTTTGGGGGGGTATTGCAACTTTTTGCCATTTTGAAGCGAAATTGTTCCTTTTAGGGGGTATTGCAATTTTTTGGCATTTTAAGGCAAAATTGTTCCTTTGGGGGGGTATTGCAACTTTTGGCCATTTTGAAGCGAAATTGTTCCTTTGGGGGGGTATTGCAATTTTTTGCCATTTTGAGGCGAAATTGTTCCTTTGGGGGGGTATTGCAACTTTTGGCCATTTTGAAGCGAAATTGTTCCTTTGGGGGGTATTGCAATTTTTTGCCATTTTGAGGCGAAATTGTTCCTTTGGGGGGGTATTGCAACTTTTGGCCATTGTGAAGCGAAATTGTTCCTTTGGGGGGGTATTGCAACTTTTCGGCATTTTGAGGCGAAATTGTTCCTTTGGGGGGTATTGCAATTTTTTGCCATTTTGAGGCGAAATTGTTCCTTTGGGGGGTATTGCAACTTTTGGCCATTTTGAAGCGAAATTGTTCCTTTCGGGGGGTATTGCAACTTTTCGGCATTTTGAGGCGAAATTGTTCCTTTGGGGGGGTATTGCAACTTTTGGCCATATTGAAGCGAAATTGTTCCTTTGGGGGGGTATTGCAATTTTTAACCATTTTGAGGCGAAATTGTTCCTTTGGGGGGGGTATTGCAACTTTTGGCCATTTTGAATCGAAATTGTTCCTTTCGGGGGGTATTGCAACTTTTCAGCATTTTGAGGCGAAATTGTTCCTTTGGGGGGGTATTGCAACTTTTGGCCATTTTGAAGCGAAATTGTTCCTTTCGGAGGGTATTGCAACTTTTCGGCATTTTGAAGCGAAATTGTTCCTTTGGGGGTATTGCAATTTTTTGCCATTTTGAGGCGAAATTGTTCCTTTGGGGGGGTATTGCAACTTTTGGCCATTTTGAAGCGAAATTGTTCCTTTGGGGGGGTATTGCAATTTTTTTTTCATTTTGAGGCGAAATTGTTCCTTTGGGGGGGGTATTGCAAATTTTGGCCATTTTGAAGCGAAATTGTTCCTTTGGGGGGGTATTGCAATTTTTTGCCATTTTGAGGCGAAATTGTTCCTTTGGGGGGGTATTGCAACTTTTGGCCATTTTGAAGCGAAATTGTTCCTTTCGGGGGGTATTGCAACTTTTCAGCATTTTGAGGCGAAATTGTTCCTTGGGGGGGTATTGCAACTTTTGGCCATTTTGAAGCAAAATTGTTCCTTTGGGGGGGTATTGCAATTTTTAACCATTTTGAGGCGAAATTGTTCCTTTGGGGGGGTATTGCAACTTTTGGCCATTTTGAAGTGAAATTGTTCCTTTCGGGGGGTATTGCAACTTTTCAGCATTTTGAAGCGAAATTGTTCCTTTGGGGGGGTATTGCAATTTTTTGCCATTTTGAGGCGAAATTGTTCCTTTGGGGGGTATTGCAATTTTTTGCCATTTTGAGGCGAAATTGTTCCTTTGGGGGGGTATTGCAACTTTTGGCCATTTTGAAGCGAAATTGTTCCTTTGGGGGTATTGCAATTTTTTGCCATTTTGAGGCGAAATTGTTCCTTTGGGGGGGTATTGCAACTTTTGGCCATATTGAAGCGAAATTGTTCCTTTGGGGGGTTTTTACAATTTTTGGCCATTTTGAGGCGAAATTGTTCCTTTCGGGGGGTATTGCAACTTTTCGGCATTTTGAGGCGAAATTGTTCCTTTGGGGGGGTATTGCAACTTTTGGCCATTTTGAAGCGAAATTGTTCCTTTGGGGGGTTTTTACAATTTTTGGCCATTTTGAGGCGAAATTGTTCCTTTGGGGGGGTATTGCAACTTTTGGCCATTTTGAAGCGAAATTGTTCCTTTGGGGGGGTATTGCAATTTTTTGCCATTTTGAGGCGAAATTGTTCCTTTGGGGGGGTATTGCAACTTTTGGCCATTTTGAAGCGAAATTGTTCCTTTGGGGGGGTATTGCAACTTTTCGGCATTTTGAGGCGAAATTGTTCCTTTGGGGGGGTATTGCAATTTTTTGCCATTTTGAGGCGAAATTGTTCCTTTGGGGGGGTATTGCAACTTTTGGCCATTTTGAAGCGAAATTGTTCCTTTGGGGGGGTATTGCAACTTTTGGCCATTTTGAGGCGAAATTGTTCCTTTGGGGGGGTATTGCATTTTTTTGCCATTTTGAGGCGAAATTGTTCCTTTGGGGGGGTATTGCAACTTTTGGCCATTTTGAAGCGAAATTGTTCCTTTGGGGGGGTATTGCAATTTTTTGCCATTTTGAGGCGAAATTGTTCCTTTTGGGGGGTATTGCAACTTTTGGCCATATTGAAGCAAAATTGTTCCTTTGGGAGGTTTTTACAATTTTTGGCCATTTTGAGGCGAAATTGTTCCTTTCGGGGGGTATTGCAACTTTTCGGCATTTTAAGGAAAAATTGTTCCTTTGGGGGGGTATTGCAACTTTTGGCCATTTTGAAGCGAAATTGTTCCTTTGGGGGGTATTGCAATTTTTTGCCATTTTGAGGCGAAATTGTTCCTTTGGGGGGGTATTGCAACTTTTGGCCATTTTGAAGCGAAATTGTTCCTTTGGGGGGGTATTGCAACTTTTCGGCATTTTGAGGCGAAATTGTTCCTTTGGGGGGTATTGCAATTTTTTGCCATTTTGAGGCGAAATTGTTCCTTTGGGGGGGTATTGCAACTTTTGGCCATTTTGAAGCGAAATTGTTCCTTTGGGGGGGTATTGCAACTTTTCGGCATTTTGAGGCGAAATTGTTCCTTTGGGGGGGTATTGCAATTTTTTGCCATTTTGAGGCGAAATTGTTCCTTTGGGGGGGTATTGCAACTTTTGGCCATATTGAAGCGAAATTGTTCCTTTGGGGGGGTATTGCAATTTTTAACCATTTTGAGGCGAAATTGTTCCTTTGGGGGGGTATTGCAACTTTTGGCCATTTTGAAGCGAAATTGTTCCTTTCGGGGGGTATTGCAACTTTTCAGCATTTTGAGGCGAAATTGTTCCTTTGGGGGGTATTTCAATTTCTTTGCCATTTTGAGGCGAAATTGTTCCTTTGGGGGGGTATGGCAACTTTTCGGAATTTTGAGGCGAAATTGTTCCTTTGGGGGGTATTGCAATTTTTTTTCCATTTTGAGGCGAAATTGTTCCTTTGGGGGGGTATTGCAACTTTTGGCCATTTTGAAGCGAAAATGTTCCTTTCGGGGGGTATTGCAACTTTTCGGCATTTTGAAGCGAAATTGTTCCTTTGGGGGGTATTGCAATTTTTTGCCATTTTGAGGCGAAATTGTTCCTTTGGGGGGGTATTGCAACTTTTGGCCATTTTGAAGCGAAATTGTTCCTTTGGGGGGGTATTGCAACTTTTGGCCATTTTGAGGCGAAATTGTTCCTTTGGGGGGGTATTGCAACTTTTTGCCATTTTGAAGCGAAATTGTTCCTTTGGGGGGTATTGCATTTTTTTGCCATTTTGAGGCGAAATTGTTCCTTTGGGGGGGTATTGCAACTTTTCGCCTTTTTGAGGCGAAATTGTTCCTTTTGGGGGGGTATTGCAACTTTTGGCCATTTTGAAGCGAAATTGTTCCTTTGGGGGGGTATTGCAATTTTTTGCCATTTTGAGGCGAAATTGTTCCTTTAGGGGAGTATTGCAATTTTTTGCCATTTTGAGGCGAAATTGTTCTTTTGGGGGGGTATTGCAACTTTTGGCCATTTTGAAGCGAAATTGTTCCTTTGGGGGGGTATTGCAATTTTTTGCCATTTTGAGGCGAAATTGTTCCTTTTGGGGGCTATTGCAACTTTTGGCCATATTAAAGCGAAATTGTTCCTTTGGGAGGTTTTTACAATTTTTGGCCATTTTGAGGCGAAATTGTTCCTTTGGGGGGTATTGCAACTTTTGGCCATTTTGAAGCGAAAATGTTCCTTTCGGGGGGTATTGCAACTTTTCGGCATTTTGAAGCGAAATTGTTCCTTTTGGGGGGGTATTGCAATTTTTTGCC
Source organism: Anomaloglossus baeobatrachus (assembly GCF_048569485.1). Classification (NCBI taxonomy): domain Eukaryota; kingdom Metazoa; phylum Chordata; class Amphibia; order Anura; family Aromobatidae; genus Anomaloglossus; species Anomaloglossus baeobatrachus. The sequence continues at coordinate 588,974 of NW_027443635.1, forward strand.
ATTTTGAGGCAAAATTGTTCCTTTGGGGGGGTATTGCAACTTTTGGCCATTTTGAAGCGAAATTGTTCCTTTGGGGGGGTATTGCAATTTTTTGCCATTTTGAGGCGAAATTGTTCCTTTGGGGTGGTATTGCAACTTTTGCCCATTTTGAAGCGAAATTGTTCCTTTGGGGGGTTATTGCAACTTTTCGGCATTTTGAGGCGAAATTGTTCCTTTGGGGGGTATTGCAATTTTTTGCCATTTTGAGGCGAAATTGTTCCTTTGGGGGGGTATTGCAACTTTTGGCCATTTTGAAGCGAAATTGTTCCTTTGGGGGGGTATTGCAACTTTTCGGCATTTTGAGGCGAAATTGTTCCTTTGGGGGGGTATTGCAATTTTTTGCCATTTTGAGGCGAAATTGTTCCTTTGGGGGGGTATTGCAACTTTTGGCCATTTTGAGGCGAAATTGTTCCTTTGGGGGGGTATTGCAACTTTTCGGCATTTTAAGGCGAAATTGTTCCTTTGGGGGGTATTGCAATTTTTTTTCCATTTTGAGGCGAAATTGTTCCTTTGGGGGGGTATTGCAACTTTTGGCCATTTTGAAGCGAAAATGTTCCTTTCGGGGGGTATTGCAACTTTTCGGCATTTTGAAGCGAAATTGTTCCTTTGGGGGGTATTGCAATTTTTTGCCATTTTGAGGCGAAATTGTTCCTTTGGGGGGGTATTGCAACTTTTGGCCATTTTGAAGCGAAATTGTTCCTTTGGGGGGGTATTGCAACTTTTGGCCATTTTGAGGCGAAATTGTTCCTTTGGGGGGGTATTGCAACTTTTTGCCATTTTGAAGCGAAATTGTTCCTTTTGGGGTATTGCATTTTTTTGCCATTTTGAGGCGAAATTGTTCCTTTGGGGGGGTATTGCAACTTTTGGCCTTTTTGAGGCGAAATTGTTCCTTGGGGGGGTATTGCAACTTTTGGCCATTTTGAAGCGAAATTGTTCCTTTGGGGGGGTATTGCAATTTTTTGCCATTTTGAGGCGAAATTGTTCCTTTGGGGGGGTATTGCAATTTTTTGCCATTTTGAGGCGAAATTGTTCCTTTGAGGGGGTATTGCAACTTTTGGCCATTTTGAAGTGAAATTGTTCCTTTTGGGGGGTATTGCAACTTTTCAGCATTTTGAAGCGAAATTGTTCCTTTTGGGGGGGTATTGCAATTTTTTGCCATTTTGAGGCGAAATTGTTCCTTTGGGGGGGTATTGCAACTTTTGGCCATTTTGAAGCAAAATTGTTCCTTCTGGGGTATTGCAATTTTTTGCCATTTTGAGGCGAAATTGTTCCTTTGGGGGGGTATTGCAACTTTTGGCCATATTGAAGCGAAATTGTTCCTTTGGGGGGTTTTTACAATTTTTGGCCATTTTAAGGCGAAATTGTTCCTTTCGGGGGGTATTGCAACTTTTCGGCATTTTGAGGCGAAATTGTTCCTTTGGGGGGGTATTGCAACTTTTGGCCATTTTGAAGCGAAATTGTTCCTTTGGGGGGTTTTTACAACTTTTGGCCATTTTGAAGCGAAATTGTTCCTTTGGGGGGGTATTGCAATTTTTTGCCATTTTGAGGCGAAATTGTTCCTTTGAGGGGGTATTGCAACTTTTGGCCATTTTGAAGTGAAATTGTTCCTTTCGGGGGGTATTGCAACTTTTCAGCATTTTGAAGCGAAATTGTTCCTTTTGGGGGGGTATTGCAATTTTTTGCCATTTTGAGGCGAAATTGTTCCTTTGGGGGGGTATTGCAACTTTTGGCCATTTTGAAGCAAAATTGTTCCTTCTGGGGTATTGCAATTTTTTGCCATTTTGAGGCGAAATTGTTCCTTTGGGGGGGTATTGCAACTTTTGGCCATATTGAAGCGAAATTGTTCCTTTGGGGGGTTTTTACAATTTTTGGCCATTTTAAGGCGAAATTGTTCCTTTCGGGAGGTATTGCAACTTTTCGGCATTTTGAGGCGAAATTGTTCCTTTGGGGGGGTATTGCAACTTTTGGCCATTTTGAAGCGAAATTGTTCCTTTGGGGGGTTTTTACAATTTTTGGCCATTTTAAGGCGAAATTGTTCCTTTCGGGGGGTATTGCAACTTTTCGGCATTTTGAGGCGAAATTGTTCCTTTGGGGGGGTATTGCAACTTTTGGCCATTTTGAAGCGAAATTGTTCCTTTGGGGGGGTATTGCAATTTTTTGCCATTTTGAGGCGAAATTGTTCCTTTGGGGGGGTATTGCAACTTTTGGCCATTTTGAAGCGAAATTGTTCCTTTGGGGGGGTATTGCAACTTTTCGGCATTTTGAGGCGAAATTGTTCCTTTGGGGGGGTATTGCAATTTTTTGCCATTTTGAGGCGAAATTGTTCCTTTGGGGGGGTATTGCAACTTTTGGCCATTTTGAAGCGAAATTGTTCCTTTGGGGGGGTATTGCAACTTTTGGCCATTTTGAGGCGAAATTGTTCCTTTGGGGGGGTATTGCAACTTTTTGCCATTTTGAAGCGAAATTGTTCCTTTGGGGGGTATTGCATTTTTTTGCCATTTTGAGGCGAAATTGTTCCTTTGGGGGGGTATTGCAACTTTTGGCCTTCTTGAGGCGAAATTGTTCCTTTGGGGGGGTATTGCAACTTTTGGCCATTTTGAAGCGAAATTGTTCCTTTGGGGGGGTATTGCAATTTTTTGCCATTTTGAGGCGAAATTGTTCCTTTTGGGGGGTATTGCAACTTTTGGCCATATTGAAGCGAAATTGTTCCTTTGGGAGGTTTTTACAATTTTTGGCCATTTTGAGGCGAAATTGTTCCTTTCGGGGGGTATTGCAACTTTTCGGCATTGTGAGGCAAAATTGTTCCTTTGGGGGGGTATTGCAACTTTTGGCCATTTTGAAGCGAAATTGTTCCTTTGGGGGGGTATTGCAATTTTTTGCCATTTTGAGGCGAAATTGTTCCTTTGGGGGGGTATTGCAACTTTTGGCCATTTTGAAGCGAAATTGTTCCTTTGGGGGGTTATTGCAACTTTTCGGCATTTTGAGGCGAAATTGTTCCTTTGGGGGGTATTGCAATTTTTTGCCATTTTGAGGCGAAATTGTTCCTTTGGGGGGTATTGCAACTTTTGGCCATTTTGAAGCGAAATTGTTCCTTTGGGGGGGTATTGCAACTTTTCAGCATTTTGAGGCGAAATTGTTCCTTTGGGGGGGTATTGCAACTTTTCGGCATTTTGAGACGAAATTGTTCCTTTGGGGGGTATTGCAATTTTTTTTCCATTTTGAGGCGAAATTGTTCCTTTGGGGGGGTATTGCAACTTTTGGCCATTTTGAAGCGAAAATGTTCCTTTCGGGGGGTATTGCAACTTTTCGGAATTTTGAGGCGAAATTGTTCCTTTGGGGGGTATTGCAATTTTTTTTCCATTTTGAGGCGAAATTGTTCCTTTGGGGGGGTATTGCAACTTTTGGCCATTTTGAAGCGAAAATGTTCCTTTCGGGGGGTATTGCAATTTTTCGGCATTTTGAAGCGAAATTGTTCCTTTGGGGGGTATTGCAATTTTTTGCCATTTTGAGGCGAAATTGTACCTTTGGGGGGGTATTGCAACTTTTGGCCATTTTGAAGCGAAATTGTTCCTTTGGGGGGGTATTGCAACTTTTGGCCATTTTGAGGCGAAATTGTTCCTTTGGGGGGTATTGCATTTTTTTGCCATTTTGAGGCGAAATTGTTCCTTTGGGGGGGTATTGCAACTTTTGGCCTTTTTGAGGCGAAATTGTTCCTTTGGGGGGGTATTGCAACTTTTGGCCATTTTGAAGCGAAATTGTTCCTTTGGGGGGGTATTGCAATTTTTTGCCATTTTGAGGCGAAATTGTTCCTTTGGGGGAGTATTGCAATTTTTTGCCATTTTGAGGCGAAATTGTTCTTTTGGGGGGGGTATTGCAACTTTTGGCCATTTTGAAGCGAAATTGTTCCTTTGGGGGGGTATTGCAATTTTTTGCCATTTTGAGGCGAAATTGTTCCTTTTGGGGGCTATTGCAACTTTTGGCCATATTGAAGCGAAATTGTTCCTTTGGGAGGTTTTTACAATTTTTGGCCATTTTGAGGCGAAATTGTTCCTTTCGGGGGGTATTGCAACTTTTCGGCATTTTGAGGCAAAATTGTTCCTTTGGGGGGGTATTGCAACTTTTGGCCATTTTGAAGCGAAATTGTTCCTTTGGGGGGGTATTACAATTTTTTGCCATTTTGAGGCGAAATTGTTCCTTTGGGGGGGTATTGCAACTTTTGGCCATTTTGAAGCGAAATTGTTCCTTTGGGGGGTATTGCAACTTTTCGGCATTTTGAGGCGAAATTGTTCCTTTGGGGGGGTATTGCAATTTTTTGCCATTTTGAAGCGAAATTGTTCATTTGGGGGGGTATTGCAATTTTTTGCCATTTTGAGGCGAAATTGTTCCTTTTGGGGGGTATTGCAACTTTTGGCCATATTGAAGCGAAATTGTTCCTTTGGGAGGTTTTTACAATTTTTGGCCATTTTGAGGCGAAATTGTTCCTTTCGGGGGGTATTGCAACTTTTCGGCATTTTGAGGCAAAATTGTTCCTTTGGGGGGGTATTGCAACTTTTGGCCATTTTGAAGCGAAATTGTTCCTTTGGGGGGGTATTGCAATTTTTTGCCATTTTGAGGCGAAATTGTTCCTTTGGGGGGGTATTGCAACTTTTGGCCATTTTGAAGCGAAATTGTTCCTTTGGGGGGTTATTGCAACTTTTCGGCATTTTGAGGCGAAATTGTTCCTTTGGGGGGTATTGCAATTTTTTGCCATTTTGAGGCGAAATTGTTCCTTTGGGGGGGTATTGCAACTTTTGGCCATTTTGAAGCGAAATTGTTCCTTTGGGGGGTATTGCAACTTTTCGGCATTTTGAGGCGAAATTGTTCCTTTGGGGGGGTATTGCAATTTTTTGCCATTTTGAGGCGAAATTGTTCCTTTGGGGGGGTATTGCAACTTTTGGCCATTTTGAGGTGAAATTGTTCCTTTGGGGGGGTATTGCAACTTTTGGCCATACTGAAGCGAAATTGTTCCTTTGGGGGGGTATTGCAATTTTTAACCATTTTGAGGCGAAATTGTTCCTTTGGGGGGGTATTGCAATTTTTTGCCATTTTGAGGCGAAATTGTTCCTTTGGGGGGGTATTGCAACTTTTGGCCATTTTGAAGCGAAATTGTTCCTTTCGGGGGGTATTGCAACTTTTCAGCATTTTGAGGCGAAATTGTTCCTTTGGGGGTATTGCAATTTTTTTTCCATTTTGAGGCGAAATTGTTCCTTTGGGGGGGTATTGCAACTTTTGGCCATTTTGAAGCGAAATTGTTCCTTTGGGGGGTATTGCAACTTTTCGGCATTTTGAGGCGAAATTGTTCCTTTGGGGGGTATTGCAATTTTTTGCCATTTTGAGGCGAAATTGTTCCTTTGGGGGGGTATTGCAACTTTTGGCCATTTTGAAGCGAAATTGTTCCTTTGGGGGGGTATTGCAATTTTTTGCCATTTTGAGGCGAAATTGTTCCTTTGGGGGGGTATTGCAACTTTTGGCCATATTGAAGTGAAATTGTTCCTTTGGGGGGGTATTGCAATTTTTAACTATTTTGAGGCGAAATTGTTCCTTTGGGGGGGTATTGCAACTTTTGGCCATTTTGAAGCGAAATTGTTCCTTTCGGGGGGTATTGCAACTTTTCAGCATTTTGAGGCGAAATTGTTCCTTTGGGGGGGTATTGCAACTTTTGGCCATTTTGAAGCGAAATTGTTCCTTTGGGGGGGTATTGCAACTTTTCGGCATTTTGAGGCGAAATTGTTCCTTTGGGGGGTATTGCAATTTTTTGCCATTTTGAGGCGAAATTGTTCCTTTGGGGGGGTATTGCAACTTTTGGCCATTTTGAAGCGAAATTGTTCCTTTGGGGGGGTATTGCAACTTTTCGGCATTTTGAGGCGAAATTGTTCCTTTGGGGGGGTATTGCAATTTTTTGCCATTTTGAGGCGAAATTGTTCCTTTGGGGGGGTATTGCAACTTTTGGCCATTTTGAAGCGAAATTGTTCCTTTGGGGGGTATTGCATTTTTTTGCCATTTTGAGGCGAAATTGTTCCTTTGGGGGGGTATTGCAACTTTTGGCCATTTTGAAGCGAAATTGTTCCTTTGGGGGGGTATTGCAACTTTTCGGCATTTTGAGGCGAAATTGTTCCTTTGGGGGGTATTGCAATTTTTTTTCAATTTTGAGGCGAAATTGTTCTTTTGGGGGGTATTGCAACTTTTGGCCATTTTGAAGCGAAATTGTTCCTTTGGGGGGTATTGCAACTTTTCGGCATTTTGAGGCGAAATTGTTCCTTTGGGGGGTATTGCAATTTTTTTTCCATTTTGAGGCGAAATTGTTCTTTTGGGGGGGTATTGCAACTTTTGGCCATTTTGAAGCGAAAATGTTCCTTTCGGGGGGTATTGCAACTTTTCGGCATTTTGAAGCGAAATTGTTCCTTTGGGGGGTATTGCAATTTTTTGCCATTTTGAGGCGAAATTGTTCCTTTTGGGGGGGTATTGCAAATTTTGGCCATTTTGAAGCGAAATTGTTTCTTTGGGGGGGTATTGCAATTTTTTGCCATTTTGAAGCGAAATTGTTCCTTTGGGGGGGTATTGCAACTTTTCGGCATTTTGAGGCGAAATTGTTCCTTTGGGGGTATTGCAATTTTTTGCCATTTTGAGGCGAAATTGTTCCTTTGGGGGGGTATTGCAACTTTTGGCCATATTGAAGCGAAATTGTTCCTTTGGGGGGTTTTTACAATTTTTGGCCATTTTAAGGCGAAATTGTTCCTTTCGGGGGGTATTGCAACTTTTCGGCATTTTGAGGCGAAATTGTTCCTTTGGGGGGGTATTGCAACTTTTGGCCATTTTGAAGCGAAATTGTTCCTTTGGGGGGTATTGCAATTTTTTGCCATTTTGAGGCGAAATTGTTCCTTTGGGGGGGTATTGCAACTTTTGGCCATTTTGAAGCGAAATTGTTCCTTTGGGGGGTATTGCAATTTTTTGCCATTTTGAGGCGAAATTGTTCCTTTGGGGGGGTATTGCAACTTTTGGCCATATTGAAGCGAAATTGTTCCTTTGGGGGGGTATTGCAATTTTTAACCATTTTGAGGCGAAATTGTTCCTTTGGGGGGGTATTGCAACTTTTGGCCATTTTGAAGCGAAATTGTTCCTTTGGGGGGGTATTGCAACTTTTCGGCATTTTGAGGCGAAATTGTTCCTTTGGGGGGGTATTGCAATTTTTTGCCATTTTGAGGCGAAATTGTTCCTTTGGGGGGGTATTGCAACTTTTCGGCATTTTGAGGCGAAATTGTTCCTTTGGGGGGTATTGCAATTTTTTTTCCATTTTGAGGCGAAATTGTTCCTTTGGGGGGGTATTGCAACTTTTGGCCATTTTGAAGCGAAAATGTTCCTTTCGGGGGGTATTGCAACTTTTCGGCATTTTGAAGCGAAATTGTTCCTTTGGGGGGTATTGCAATTTTTTGCCATTTTGAGGCGAAATTGTTCCTTTGGGGGGGTATTGCAACTTTTCGGCATTTTGAGGCGAAATTGTTCCTTTGGGGGGGTATTGCAATTTTTTGCCATTTTGAGGCGAAATTGTTCCTTTGAGGGGGTTTTGCAACTTTTGGCCATTTTGAAGCGAAATTGTTCCTTTGGGGGGGTATTGCAACTTTTCGGCATTTTGAGGCGAAATTGTTCCTTGGGGGGTATTGCAACTTTTGGCCATTTTGAAGCAAAATTGTTCCTTTGGGGGGTATTGCAATTTTTAACCATTTTGAGGCGAAATTGTTCCTTTGGGGGGGTATTGAAACTTTTGGCCATTTTGAAGTGAAATTGTTCCTTTCGGGGGGTATTGCAACTTTTCAGTATTTTGAAGCGAAATTGTTCCTTTGGGGGGGTATTGCAATTTTTTGCCATTTTGAGGCGAAATTGTTCCTTTGGGGGGTATTGCAATTTTTTGCCATTTTGAGGCGAAATTGTTCCTTTGGGGGGGTATTGCAACTTTTGGCCATTTTGAAGCGAAATTGTTCCTTTGGGGGGTATTGCAATTTTTTGCCATTTTGAGGCGAAATTGTTCCTTTGGGGGGGTATTGCAACTTTTGGCCATATTGAAGCGAAATTGTTCCTTTGGGGGGTTTTTACAATTTTTGGCCATTTTGAGGCGAAATTGTTCCTTTCAGGGGGTATTGCAACTTTTCGGCATTTTGAGGCGAAATTGTTCCTTTGGGGGGTATTGCAACTTTTGGCCATTTTGAAGCGAAATTGTTCCTTTGGGGGGTTTTTACAATTTTTGGCCATTTTGAGGCGAAATTGTTCCTTTCGGGGGGTATTGCAACTTTTCGGCATTTTGAGGCGAAATTGTTCCTTTGGGGGGGTATTGCAACTTTTGGCCATTTTGAAGCGAAATTGTTCCTTTGGGGGGGTATTGCAATTTTTTGCCATTTTGAGGCGAAATTGTTCCTTTGGGGGGGTATTGCAACTTTTGGCCATTTTGAAGCGAAATTGTTCCTTTGGGGGGTATTGCATTTTTTTGCCATTTTGAGGCGAAATTGTTCCTTTGGGGGGGTATTGCAACTTTTAGCCATTTTGAGGCGAAATTGTTCCTTTGGGGGGTACTGCATTTTTTTGCCATTTTGAGGCGAAATTGTTCCTTTGGGGGGTATTGCAACTTTTGGCCTTTTTGAGGCGAAATTGTTCCTTTGGGGGGGTATTGCAACTTTTGGCCATTTTGAAGCGAAATTGTTCCTTTGGGGGGGTATTGCAATTTTTTGCCATTTTGAGGCGAAATTGTTCCTTTGGGGGAGTATTGCAACTTTTGGCCATTTTGAAGCGAAATTGTTCCTTTGGGGGGGTATTGCAACTTTTCGGCATTTTGAGGCGAAATTGTTCCTTGGGGGGCGAATTGCAACTTTTGGCCATTTTGAAGCAAATTGTTCCTTTGGGGGGTATTGCAATTTTTAACCATTTTGAGGCGAAATTGTTCCTTTGGGGGGGTATTGCAAATTTTGGCCATTTTGAAGTGAAATTGTTCCTTTCGGGGGGTATTGCAACTTTTCAGCATTTTGAAGCGAAATTGTTCCTTTGGGGGGGTATTGCAATTTTTTGCCATTTTGAGGCGAAATTGTTCCTTTGGGGGGTATTGCAATTTTTTGCCATTTTGAGGCGAAATTGTTCCTTTGGGGGGGTATTGCAACTTTTGGCCATTTTGAAGCGAAATTGTTCCTTTGGGGGGTATTGCAATTTTTTGCCATTTTGAGGCGAAATTGTTCCTTTGGGGGGTATTGCAACTTTTGGCCATTTTGAAGCGAAATTGTTCCTTTGGGGGGGTATTGCAACTTTTCGGCATTTTGAGGCGAAATTGTTCCTTTGGGGGGTATTGCAATTTTTTGCCATTTTGAGGCGAAATTGTTCCTTTGGGGGGTATTGCAACTTTTGGCCATTTTGAAGCGAAATTGTTCCTTTGGGGGGGTATTGCAACTTTTTGCCATTTTGAAGCGAAATTGTTCCTTTGGGGGGTATTGCATTTTTTTGCCATTTTGAGGCGAAATTGTTCCTTTGGGGGGGTATTGCAACTTTTGGCCTTTTTGAGGCGAAATTGTTCTTTTGGGGGGGGTATTGCAACTTTTGGCCATTTTGAAGCGAAATTGTTCCTTTGGGGGGGTATTGCAATTTTTTGCCATTTTGAGGCGAAATTGTTCCTTTTGGGGGGTATTGCAACTTTTGGCCATATTGAAGCGAAATTGTTCCTTTTGGGAGGTTTTTACAATTTTTGGCCATTTTGAGGCGAAATTGTTCCTTTCGGGGGGTATTGCAACTTTTCGGCATTTTGAGGCAAAATTGTTCCTTTGGGGGGGTATTGCAACTTTTGGCCATTTTGAAGCGAAATTGTTCCTTTGGGGGGGGTATTGCAATTTTTTGCCATTTTGAGGCGAAATTGTTCCTTTGGGGGGGTATTGCAACTTTTGGCCATTTTGAAGCGAAATTGTTCCTTTGGGGGGGTATTGCAACTTTTCGGCATTTTGAGGCGAAATTGTTCCTTTGGGGAGTATTGCAATTTTTTGCCATTTTGAGGCGAAATTGTTCCTTTGGGGGGGTATTGCAACTTTTGGCCATTTTGAAGCGAAATTGTTCCTTTGGGGGGGTATTGCAATTTTTTGCCATTTTGAGGCGAAATTGTTCCTTTGGGGGGGTATTGCAACTTTTGGCCATATTGAAGCGAAATTGTTCCTTTGGGGGGGTATTGCAATTTTTCACCATTTTGAGGCGAAATTGTTCCTTTGGGGGGGTATTTCAATTTTTTTGCCATTTTGAGGCGAAATTGTTCCTTTGGGGGGTATTGCAACTTTTCGGCATTTTGAGGCGAAATTGTTCCTTTGGGGGGTATTGCAATTTTTTTTCCATTTTGAGGCGAAATTGTTCCTTTGGGGGGGAATTGCAACTTTTGGCCATTTTGAAGCGAAAATGTTCCTTTGGGGGGTATTGCAATTTTTTGCCATTTTGAGGCGAAATTGTTCCTTTGGGGGGGTATTGCAACTTTTGGCCATTTTGAAGCGAAATTGTTCCTTTGGGGGGGTATTGCAACTTTTGGCCATTTTGAAGCGAAATTGTTCCTTTGGGGGGGTATTGCAATTTTTTGCCATTTTGAGGCGAAATTGTTCCTTTTGGGGGGTATTGCAACTTTTGGCCATATTGAAGCGAAATTGTTCCTTTGGGAGGTTTTTACAATTTTTGGCCATTTTGAGGCGAAATTGTTCCTTTCGGGGGGTATTGCAACTTTTCGCCATTTTGAGGCGAAATTGTTCCTTTGGGGGGTATTGCAATTTTTTGCCATTTTGAGGCGAAATTGTTCCTTTGGGGGGGTATTGCAACTTTTGGCCATTTTGAAGCGAAATTGTTCCTTTGGGGGGGTATTGCAACTTTTCGGCATTTTGAGGCGAAATTGTTCCTTTGGGGGGGTATTGCAATTTTTTGCCATTTTGAGGCGAAATTGTTCCTTTGGGGGGGTATTGCAACTTTTGGCCATTTTGAAGCGAAATTGTTCCTTTGGGGGGGTATTGCAATTTTTTGCCATTTTGAGGCGAAATTGTTCCTTTGGGGGGGTATTGCAACTTTTGGCCATATTGAAGCGAAATTGTTCCTTTGGGGGGGTATTGCAATTTTTAACCATTTTGAGGCGAAATTGTTCCTTTGGGGGGGTATTGCAACTTTTGGCCATTTTGAAGCGAAATTGTTCCTTTCGGGGGGTATTGCAACTTTTCAGCATTTTGAAGCGAAATTGTTCCTTTGGGGGGTATTGCAATTTTTTGCCATTTTGAGGCGAAATTGTTCCTTTGGGGGGGTATTGCAACTTTTCGGCATTTTGAGGCGAAATTGTTCCTTTGGGGGGTATTGCAATTTTTTTTCCATTTTGAGGCGAAATTGTTTTTTTGGGGGGGGTATTGCAACTTTTGGCCATTTTGAAGCGAAAATGTTCCTTTCGGGGGGTATTGCAACTTTTCGGCATTTTGAAGCGAAATTGTTCCTTTGGGGGGTATTGCAATTTTTTGCCATTTTGAGGCGAAATTGTTCCTTTGGGGGGGTATTGCAAATTTTGGCCATTTTGAAGCGAAATTGTTCCTTTGGGGGGGTATTGCAATTTTTTGCCATTTTGAAGCGAAATTGTTCCTTTGGGGGGGTATTGCAACTTTTCGGCATTTTGAGGCGAAATTGTTCCTTTGGGGGGGTATTGCAATTTTTTGCCATTTTGAGGCGAAATTGTTCCTTTGAGGCCTGCGCCACACATCCGTGCCTCCGGTACGTTTTTGGCATTTTTTGCACGTACCGGAGACACGTGCTGATGTTGACATACTATTTTTAATCTAAAAAGCCTCACGTCAGTGTTTGCGCACGGAGCGTGTGTCCGTTCCGTGCGTACGTTTGAGCGTGTCGAAAAAGCGCTGACATGTCCGTTTTCCACCGGCATCACGTCCTCACGGATCCATTAAATCCTATGGGTCCGTGTTTACACGTACGTGATACGGATGGCCTCCGTATGCTATCCGTGTGGTCCGTGTCCGTGTTTTAATTAGAAAGTTTGTTACACTCTGAAATACTTTCAGGTGGCGTAGCTAACATATTTTTTTGCACAAAACTAACTGTGCATTTGCAGAAGGAGTGAGCAAGCAAGAAGTTGTAGTTCTGTGTATTGCAAGATCTATTTTGAGCAAACTTTCGTCTTCGAAATATAATAATGGCACCACGGGTGGACACGGAGAAACTTATAACAGCTGTCGAGACTCACCCACCATTATGGGATACACGTGTAGATGGTTACCATGACCGACTGACAGTTGACCGCCATTGGAATCAAGTAGCTGAGGAAGTGTACCCCAATAATGCATGGTCTAGATGTTCTCCTGCAAAGCGTGCTAAATATGGTAAGTTGTTGTATTTTTTTATAGTTATTAATTTAATATCTATATTTGGATTTGTTCATACTTTCAAACTGTGATTGTTTTGGCATAGTTATGTTTTCTTTTAGTGTAAAATCCTATGAGAAGAATTGGTATATGTACTACTCAATATATTGAGTTCCTGTACACTTTTTTCATAGTATCACCAAACTTTCATAAGTGTCAAAAATCAAAGTATACTTAATTTTGTAATTTGACTTGGAATTCTTCATGAATTTACTTAATTAACTGATTAAACTGTCATGTGTTTTAAAATTCCCTGTTGTATTAGTCTAAATTTAGTATCACAATTGAAAATATTTTTTGTTGTTTTTTTTAAAAAAAAAATTGTTTAAAATGACATGTCAATATCATTACCTACATGTATCAAATAATATTTCTAGTAATTTATAGCCAAATGTCATTGCAAAAACACCAAATTATAATTTAAATATAGATGACAATTACTTAAAATATAATTATTCATAAATATTATTTGGTTATGTGTGAATGTCTAAACATGTTTTTGAATGAAGAATATCTAAATAAATTATATTTCATCCTAAGTATTTGACCAACATAATTGTGTTAAATTGTATATTACATTTCGCAAACATTATTTAAATTAATGTGTGCAGATTTATGGAGAATGTTGCAAGTGACATATTTTTTTATTTTCCACAGTTGACTTGGTAAAAAGGCGTTGGCGTTCAGCCCGTGATCAGTACCGAAGGGAGTACAACCCTATACCATCCTCATCCAGCCAAGGCCGCAAACGCAGATATGTCTACTATGAACAAATAAGCTTCCTAGCACCCATCTTAGAAGTTACACAGTAAGTTTTTTTTTTTTTAAAAACAAAAAAAAAAAACCCCCTGAAGATAATTGGACAAAGATAAATGTTAAGATTGTAATATGTTTTTTCATTTCTTATAGAACGGAGGATAATCTTGACGAATCAGATGATGAACCAACAGCAGGTCCCTCTGCTACAGCCACCTCAGCATCAGAACAAGAACCTGCCAGAGAAGACATTGAAATTCCTGAGACTCAACAAGATGCAGCAAATGATTCACATGAGGGTGGGACAGAGAGTGCACAAACCAACACCCAAGGCTCATCAACGCAACAAACAACCACACCAGCTACACAATCAACACAAACAAATGTACTTCCACGTTTTGCACCACAACCTCTACGTGCAAGAAGAATCCGCAGACCTGAGGAAATGAGATCCTTACCGGAAATAATTGACACACGCATTATTCACATAATGAACACTTTAATTCCAGAAACAGATGCCGAGCGTTTTTGTCGGTCTTTATCTACTAGCTTAACCAAAATTCCTTCAGATAGGCAGGAACGTGTAAGAGCTGCTATGCTTACCCTACTGTCAGCTAGTCAGGCAGAACAGGAACCAGTGAGAGTGTATGAGGCCATAGAAAATTGGCGTACCATTATGCAACAACATACAGTCCCAAACACAACAGACAATCAAAATACAATTTCAACACAAACAACAATGGCAACTGTAATAGTCAATAATCCACTATTACAACAATCTGGACAACCTTCAATTGCTTCAAGTACGTTATTCCCAACACCAATTAGACAAGGGTATGTTGCAACCAATACTGGTGCCTTAAGCACAGTACAAAGTGCTACCTCTCAGCAACCCATGAACTATATGAATTTACAACCAACTCAAACTACTAGTTACTTTACTCAACCCACAAATATTGGTGGTTTACCTAATTTGTTTCCAGGTTCAACATACCCACAATCATTCATGATGCCTCATTATCCAATCTCAACTATGTTACCTACACCACACTTACAAACATCAGTCAACTATCCTCAAGGTCAACAACATACACACACACAATACCCAATTACCCATGTAGATCCACAGGTGTACTCAACCACAGGCAATGTGTTGGGACAAACCAGCATGCAACAGACTGTTCCACACAATACTGTAGCTAGTAATAGGAATGTTGTTCAGCAAACAACTGTTTCCATTCCTGAAAATACCATTTCTGAGGCCACACAAAACAACATACTCAGCAACACTCAGGTTACTTCACTAGAAGATCTTGTTGACTTGTGATGCACATTTTTGTTAATCTTAACAATCAAACAACAAATCTGATGAATGTGTCAAAATGTTAAAAAAGAGGGATTTCCAAAAATGTGCAAACTCAGAGTTGAAAAGATTTTAAAAACATGTGTGATTATACTTAGTGACGGATCACATATATGTTTTATGGCCTTTATTTTTGGAATTTTATGAACACATTTTTACCCAACCAATTTGATGGTTAGATTAGTTCTAATATTCTGAAAACACAGTTTACAATTTTTTGGTCTATGTCAATGTCCAACATGATAGCAACTTAATTGGCCGACATTTTTCTACATTGTAAGCAATGCACACATTTTCTTTACAATTACTCTTGTATGTAAAGTATATTTTGTATGTTATGAAGAATAGCATCAAAATTTTCATTTAGAAAAATTTAACACAAAATGAACAATATGTACATTTTTAATGTGGATGTGAAAAAATAACATCCTTACTTTATGGATTAATATGCTTATTCTTAATAAAAGAATCTGTTTTTGAAGAAAAGAAACATGTTTATTATTGATATTTATTAATAATATAGCATTTATTCAATAGACGATTAACATTATTAATGTTGTAAGTTTGAAATAAGTTTCCTAAAACATGATAGTAACACAGAAATGTACATACACATACATACATCATTCAGAAAACCATGTTGCTAACAGAAATGTCAGTTTATGATTAACGCATTTGCCCTTTAATACTAGTTCGATTTAAGCTCTTAGATGTTGAGAAAAATTAACCAAGTTCATATAATAAAAAAAAATTATTTTTTTATCAACAAAAAACCATCACAATCTTAACAATCAACACTATTATTAGTATCATCAAAACAATTAAAGTAATCAGTAAATAAATTTCTAATTTGTAAACCAGATGTCACGGAATTATGAGACATAGGTTCACCTGTGGGATTAACAACATGGTTTATCTGAATTTCATCATCCACATAAGTTCCTCCTTCATGTATCCGACAGTAATTGTGAAGCACTATGGTAGCCTTGAGTACAGATGTGACAAAGGTTGGCTGCAACTGAATCGTTGTCTGATAAATGCGCCATTTGTTAGCTAAAATACCAAATGCACACTCCACATAACGTCTTGCTTTAGTTAGCCGATTATTAAAGTACTGTTTCCTGTCATCAATGGATCTCCTTGGATATGGTCGCATAACATGTTTGGATAATGCAAATCCTGCATCTGCTACCATCACATATGGTGCCAACGGTCCAGATGTACCAGGTAGGGCAACTGGAGGGGGGATCAATAATGAATTTTCTTGCAGGCGTTGGGCTAATCTTGATGAATGAAAAATACGGGCATCTGAGGCACTACCATAGGCCCCAATGTCTGCATAAATAAATCGGTATTCTGTGTCAACCAATGCCAAAATAACAACGGAAAAAAACTTATGAAAATTGAAATAACGTGACCCAGAGTTTGGTGGCTTTTTAACTCTGAAATGCTTGCCATCCAAAGCTCCTATGCAGTTAGGAAAGTCAACAGAGTCCTTGAAGCCCTTAGAGATTTTCAACCAATCTTCTCTGTTTGGCTGAGGCATCATTTCTTCTTTTAAATGTTGCCATATCATGTCGCATGTGTGACGTACTATAACGGCAATGGTTGATCGACCCAACAAAAAATCAAAATGTAAAGCACTAAAAGATTGACCAGTCGCCAAGAATCTATGAAAACAAGACAAACAATTATTTACAATTAACACTATGTTTTTTTAAATTAAAACAATCATAAGAAAACACAAACATTGAATCAAAAATGTGATTAGATCAATAACGATCAATTACACATTTCAATGTGAAAAATAACACATTTACACAAATTACAAAAATAACAAATATAATACCTCAGAGTCACCATAAATCTCTCCTCTGGGGAAATGGAAAGCCGCATCCAAGTGTCCTGATGTTGCAAATGAGGTCGTAAAATATTTAGTAAGTAATCAAAACTCTCAACTGACAACCGGCAGTATGAAAAAAACTTATCTGGGAAATTCCGTAACTCAAAAAATAAAGTATGGAAATGACCATGCATAGGCCGCATCATCATTAGTGGATGCACCCACAATCTGGTTCTTCTTACATTATCATATTGCAACATGTGGCGTCGAACGCCAAAACGACGAGATATAATCCAACATAAAAACACTAAGGCCTCCGTGGATAATGGCATTGCGACAATTTTGTCTCAACACATAGGTGCTCCAAGGCATAATACAAGCAGGAAACAGTTTATAGTTAACTTATATTTATGTCCTAATCACATACACCTATGTGTCATTTAATTCCAAGTAATCACCATTATCTCAATGTGTGAAACATGTGAAACACGCACAAAAAACGGACTGCACACGGAACACACACTGACGTATTTCACGCACAGGAAAACGCACACACGTACACACGTATGACACACGATATGCATACGGACACCACACGGAGGGGAAAAACGGACTGCAAATACGGAACACGGACACAAAAAACGGACTACACCAAACGTACGTTTTTTACACGTGAGTGTGGCAGAGGCCTGAGGGGGTATTGCAACTTTTGGCCATTTTGAAGTGAAATTGTTCCTTTCGGGGGGTATTGCAACTTTTCAGCATTTTGAAGCGAAATTGTTCCTTTGGGGGGGTATTGCAATTTTTTGCCATTTTGAGGCGAAATTGTTCCTTTGGGGGGTATTGCAATTTTTTGCCATTTTGAGGCGAAATTGTTCCTTTGGGGGGGTATTGCAACTTTTGGCCATTTTGAAGCGAAATTGTTCCTTTGGGGGGTTTTTACAATTTTTGGCCATTTTGAGGCGAAATTGTTCCTTTCGGGGGTATTGCAACTTTTCGGCATTTTGAGGCGAAATTGTTCCTTTGGGGGGGTATTGCAATTTTTTGCCATTTTGAGGCGAAATTGTTCCTTTGGGGGGGTATTGCAACTTTTGGCCATTTTGAAGCGAAATTGTTCCTTTGGGGGGGTATTGCAACTTTTCGGCATTTTGAGGCGAAATTGTTCCTTTGGGGGAGTATTGCAATTTTTTGCCATTTTGAGGCGAACTTGTTCTTTTGGGGGGGTATTGCAACTTTTGGCCATTTTGAAGCGAAATTGTTCCTTTGGGAGGTTTTTACAATTTTTGGCCATTTTGAGGCGAAATTGTTCCTTTCGGGGGGTATTGCAACTTTTCGGCATTTTGAGGCAAAATTGTTCCTTTGGGGGGGTATTGCAACTTTTGGCCATTTTGAAGCGAAATTGTTCCTTTGGGGGGGTATTGCAATTTTTTGCCATTTTGAAGCGAAATTGTTCCTTTGGGGGGGTATTGCAACTTTTGGCCATTTTGAAGCGAAATTGTTCCTTTGGGGGGGTATTGCAACTTTTCGGCATTTTGAGGCGAAATTGTTCCTTTGGGGGGGTATTGCAATTTTTTGCCATTTTGAGGCGAAATTGTTCCTTTGGGGGGGTATTGCAACTTTTGGCCATTTTGAAGCGAAATTGTTCCTTTAGGGGGGTATTGCAATTTTTTGCCATTTTGAGGCGAAATTGTTCCTTTGGGGGGGTATTGCAACTTTTGGCCATATTGAAGCGAAATTGTTCCTTGGGGGGGTATTGCAATTTTTAACCATTTTGAGGCGAAATTGTTCCTTTGGGGGGGTATTGCAACTTTTGGCCATTTTGAAGCGAAATTGTTCCTTTCGGGGGGTATTGCAACTTTTCAGCATTTTGAGGCGAAATTGTTCCTCTGGGGGGGGTATTTCAATTTTTTTGCCATTTTGAGGCGAAATTGTTCCTTTGGGGGGGTATTGCAACTTTTCGGCATTTTGAGGCGAATTTGTTCCTTTGGGGGGTATTGCAATTTTTTTTCCATTTTGAGGCGAAATTGTTCCTTTGGGGGGGTATTGCAACTTTTGGCCATTTTGAAGCGAAAATGTTCCTTTCAGGGGGTATTGCAACTTTTCGGCATTTTGAAGCGAAATTGTTCCTTTGGGGGGTATTGCAATTTTTTGCCATTTTGAGGCGAAATTGTTCCTTTGGGGGGTATTGCAAATTTTGGCCATTTTGAAGCGAAATTGTTCCTTTGGGGGGGTATTGCAATTTTTTGCCATTTTGAAGCGAAATTGTTCCTTTGGGGGGGTATTGCAACTTTTCGGCATTTTGAGGCGAAATTGTTCCTTTGGGGGGGTATTGCAATTTTTTGCCATTTTGAGGCGAAATTGTTCCTTTGGGGGGGGGTATTGCAACTTTTGGCCATTTTGAAGCGAAATTGTTCCTTTGGGGGGGTATTGCAACTTTTGGCCATTTTGAAGCGAAATTGTTCCTTTGGGGGGGTATTGCAATTTTTTGCCATTTTGAGGCGAAATTGTTCCTTTGGGGGGGTATTGCAACTTTTGGCCATTTTGAAGCGAAATTGTTCCTTTGGGGGGGTATTGCAACTTTTCGGCATTTTGAGGCGAAATTGTTCCTTTGGGGGGGTATTGCAATTTTTTGCCATTTTGAGGCGAAATTGTTCCTTTGGGGGGGTATTGCAACTTTTGGCCATTTTGAAGCGAAATTGTTCCTTTGGGGGGGTATTGCAACTTTTGGCCATTTTGAAGCGAAATTGTTCCTTTCGGGGGGTATTAGAACTTTTCGGCATTTTGAGGCGAAATTGTTCCTTTGGGGGGGTATTGCAACTTTCGGCCATTTTGAAGCGAAATTGTTCCTTTGGGGGGGTATTGCAACTTTTCGGCATTTTGAGGCGAAATTGTTCCTTTGGGGGGGTATTGCAATTTTTTGCCATTTTGAGGCGAAATTTTTCCTTTGGGGGGGTATTGCAACTTTTGGCCATTTTGAAGCGAAATTGTTCCTTTCGGGGGGGTATTGCAACTTTTCGGCATTTTGAGGCGAAATTGTTCCTTTGGGGGGGTATTGCAACTTTTGGCCATATTGAAGCGAAATTGTTCCTTTGGGGGGTATTGCAATTTTTAACCATTTTGAGGCGAAATTGTTCCTTTGGGGGGGTATTGCAACTTTTGGCCATTTTGAAGCGAAATTGTTCCTTTCGGGGGGTATTGCAACTTTTCAGCATTTTGAGGCGAAATTGTTCCTTTGGGGGGGTATTGCAATTTTTTGCCATTTTGAGGCGAAATTGTTCCTTTGGGGGTATTGCAATTTTTTGCCATTTTGAGGCGAAATTGTTCCTTTCGGGGGGTATTGCAACTTTTGGCCATTTTGAAGCGAAATTGTTCCTTTCGGGGGGTATTGCAACTTTTCGGCATTTTGAAGCGAAATTGTTCCTTTGGGGGGTATTGCAATTTTTTGCCATTTTGAGTCGAAATTGTTCCTTTGGGGGGGTATTGCAACTTTTGGCCATTTTGAAGCGAAAATGTTCCTTTGGGGGGGTATTGCAATTTTTTTTCATTTTGAGGCGAAATTGTTCCTTTGGGGGGGGGTATTGCAAATTTTGGCCATTTTGAAGCTAAATTGTTCCTTTGGGGGGTATTGCAATTTTTTGCCATTTTGAGGCGAAATTGTGCCTTTGGGGGGGTATTGCAACTTTTGGCCATTTTGAAGCGAAAATGTTCCTTTCGGGGGGTATTGCAACTTTTCGGCATTTTGAAGCGAAATTGTTCCTTTGGGGGGTATTGCAATTTTTTGCCATTTTGAGGCGAAATTGTTCCTTTGGGGGGGTATTGCAACTTTTGGCCATTTTGAAGCGAAATTGTTCCTTTGGGGGGTATTGCAATTTTTTTTTCATTTTGAGGCGAAATTGTTCCTTTGGGGGGGTATTGCAAATTTTGGCCATTTTGAAGCGAAATTGTTCCTTTGGGGGGGTATTGCAATTTTTTGCCATTTTGAGGCGAAATTGTTCCTTTGGGGGGGTATTGCAACTTTTGGCCTTTTTGAGGCGAAATTGTTCCTTTGGGGGGGTATTGCAACTTTTGGCCATTTTGAAGCGAAATTGTTCCTTTGGGGGGGTATTGCAACTTTTCGGCATTTTGAGGCGAAATTGTTCCTTTGGGGGGGTATTGCAATTTTTTGCCATTTTGAGGCGAAATTGTTCCTTTGAGGGGGTATTGCAACTTTTGGCCATTTTGAAGCGAAATTGTTCCTTTGGGGGGTATTGCAACTTTTCGGCATTTTGAGGAAAAATTGTTCCTTGGGGGGGTATTGCAACTTTTCGCCATTTTGAAGCGAAATTGTTCCTTTGGGGGGGTATTGCAACTTTTCAGCATTTTGAGGCGAAATTGTTCCTTTGGGGGGGTATTGCAACTTTTGGCCATTTTGAAGCGAAATTGTTCCTTTGGGGGGTTTTTACAATTTTTGGCCATTTTGAGGCAAAATTGTTCCTTTCGGGGGGTATTGCAACTTTTCGGCATTTTGAGGCGAAATTGTTCCTTTGGGGGGGTATTGCAACTTTTGGCCATTTTGAAGCGAAATTGTTCTTTTGGGGGGGTTTTTACAATTTTTGGCCATTTTGAGGCGAAATTGTTCCTTTCGGGGGTATTGCAACTTTTTGGCATTTTAAGGCGAAATTGTTCCTTTGGGGGGGTATTACAATTTTTTGCCATTTTGAGGTGAAATTGTTCCTTTGGGGGGGTATTGCAACTTTTGGCCATTTTCAAGCGAAATTGTTCCTTTCGGGGGGGTATTGCAACTTTTCGGCATTTTGAGGCGAAATTGTTTCTTTGGGGGGGTATTGCAACTTTTGGCCATATTGAAGCGAAATTGTTCCTTTGGGGGGTATTGCAATTTTTAACCATTTTGAGGTCAAATTGTTCCTTTCGGGGGGTATTGCAACTTTTGGCCATTTTGAAGCGAAATTGTTCCTTTCGGGGGGTATTGCAACTTTTCGGCATTTTGAAGCGAAATTGTTCCTTTGGGGGGTATTGCAATTTTTTGCCATTTTGAGGCGAAATTGTTCCTTTGGGGGGGTATTGCAACTTTTGGCCATTTTGAAGCGAAATTGTTCTTTTGGGGGGGTTTTTACAATTTTTGGCCATTTTGAGGCGAAATTGTTCCTTTCGGGGGTATTGCAACTTTTTGGCATTTTAAGGCGAAATTGTTCCTTTGGGGGGGTATTACAATTTTTTGCCATTTTGAGGTGAAATTGTTCCTTTGGGGGGGTATTGCAACTTTTGGCCATTTTGAAGCGAAATTGTTCCTTTGGGGGGTATTGCATTTTTTTGCCATTTTGAGGCGAAATTGTTCCTTTGGGGGGGTATTGCAATTTTTTGCCATTTTGAGGCGAAATTTTTCCTTTGGGGGGGTATTGCAACTTTTGGCCATTTTCAAGCGAAATTGTTCCTTTCGGGGGGGTATTGCAACTTTTCGGCATTTTGAGGCGAAATTGTTTCTTTGGGGGGGTATTGCAACTTTTGGCCATATTGAAGCGAAATTGTTCCTTTGGGGGGTATTGCAATTTTTAACCATTTTGAGGTGAAATTGTTCCTTTCGGGGGGTATTGCAACTTTTGGCCATTTTGAAGCGAAATTGTTCCTTTCGGGGGGTATTGCAACTTTTCGGCATTTTGAAGCGAAATTGTTCCTTTGGGGGGTATTGCAATTTTTTGCCATTTTGAGGCGAAATTGTTCCTTTGGGGGGGTATTGCAACTTTTGACCATTTTGAAGCGAAAATGTTCCTTTGGGGGGTATTGCAATTTTTTTTCATTTTGAGGCGAAATTGTTCCTTTGGGGGGGGTATTGCAAATTTTGGCCATTTTGAAGCGAAATTGTTCCTTTGGGGGGTATTGCAATTTTTTGCCATTTTGAGGCGAAATTGTTCCTTTGGGGGGGGTATTGCAACTTTTGGCCATTTTGAAGCGAAATTGTTCCTTTGGGGGGTATTGCAATTTTTTTTTCATTTTGAGGCGAAATTGTTCCTTTGGGGGGGTATTGCAAATTTTGGCCATTTTGAAGCGAAATTGTTCCTTTGGGGGGGTATTGCAATTTTTTGCCATTTTAAGGCGAAATTGTTCCTTTGGGGGGGCTATTGCAACTTTTGGCCATTTTGAAGTGAAATTGTTCCTTTCGGGGGGTATTGCAACTTTTCAGCATTTTGAAGCGAAATTGTTCCTTTGGGGGGGTATTGCAATTTTTTGCCATTTTGAGGCGAAATTGTTCCTTTGGGGGGTATTGCAATTTTTTGCCATTTTGAGGCGAAATTGTTCCTTTGGGGGGGTATTGCAACTTTTGGCCATATTGAAGCGAAATTGTTCCTTTGGGGGGTTTTTACAATTTTTGGCCATTTTGAGGCAAAATTGTTCCTTTCGGGGGGTATTGCAACTTTTCGGCATTTTGATGCGAAATTGTTCCTTTGGGGGGGTATTGCAACTTTTGGCCATTTTGAAGCGAAATTGTTCCTTTGGGGGGGTTTTTACAATTTTTGGCCATTTTGAGGCGAAATTGTTCCTTTCGGGGGTATTGCAACTTTTCGGCATTTTGAGGCGAAATTGTTCCTTTGGGGGGGTATTACAATTTTTTGCCATTTTGAGGTGAAATTGTTCCTTTGGGGGGGTATTGCAACTTTTGGCCATTTTGAAGCGAAATTGTTCCTTTGGGGGGTATTGCATTTTTTTGCCATTTTGAGGCGAAATTGTTCCTTTGGAGGGGTATTGCAATTTTTTGCCTTTTTGAGGCGAAATTGTTCCTTTGGGGGGGTATTGCAACTTTTGGCCATTTTGAAGCGAAATTGTTCCTTTGGGGGGGTATTGCAACTTTTCGGCATTTTGAGGCGAAATTGTTCCTTTGGGGGGGTATTGCAATTTTTTGCCATTTTGAGGCGAAATTGTTCTTTTGAGGGGGTATTGCAACTTTTCGGCATTTTGAGGCGAAATTGTTCCTTTGGGGGGGTATTGCAATTTTTTGCCATTTTGAGGCGAAATTGTTCCTTTGGGGGGGTATTGCAACTTTTGGCCATTTTGAAGCGAAATTGTTCCTTTGGGGGGGTATTGCAACTTTTCGGCATTTTGAGGCGAAATTGTTCCTTTGGGGGGGTATTGCAATTTTTTGCCATTTTGAGGCGAAATATTTCCTTTGGGGGGGTATTGCAACTTTTGGCCATTTTGAAGCGAAAATGTTCCTTTCGGGGGGTATTGCAACTTTTCGGCATTTTGAAGCGAAATTGTTCCTTTGGGGGGTATTGCAATTTTTTGCCATTTTGAGGCGAAATTGTTCCTTTGGGGGGGTATTGCAACTTTTGGCCATTTTGAAGCGAAATTGTTCCTTTGGGGGGTATTGCAATTTTTTTTTCATTTTGAGGCGAAATTGTTCCTTTGGGGGGGTATTGCAAATTTTGGCCATTTTGAAGCGAAATTGTTCCTTTGGGGGGGTATTGCAATTTTTTGCCATTTTGAGGCGAAATTGTTCCTTTGGGGGGGTATTGCAACTTTTGGCCTTTTTGAGGCGAAATTGTTCCTTTGGGGGGGTATTGCAACTTTTGGCCATTTTGAAGCGAAATTGTTCCTTTGGGGGGGTATTGCAACTTTTCGGCATTTTGAGGCGAAATTGTTCCTTTGGGGGGGTATTGCAATTTTTTGCCATTTTGAGGCGAAATTGTTCCT
The DNA here is from genome assembly GCF_048569485.1 of Anomaloglossus baeobatrachus. Taxonomy (NCBI): domain Eukaryota; kingdom Metazoa; phylum Chordata; class Amphibia; order Anura; family Aromobatidae; genus Anomaloglossus; species Anomaloglossus baeobatrachus. Next base: position 613,104 of record NW_027443635.1, read on the forward strand.
TTGAGGGGGTATTGCAACTTTTGGCCATTTTGAAGCGAAATTGTTCCTTTGGGGGGGTATTGCAACTTTTCGGCATTTTGAGGCGAAATTGTTCCTTGGGGGGGTATTGCAACTTTTGGCCATTTTGAAGCGAAATTGTTCCTTTGGGGGGGTATTGCAACTTTTCGGCATTTTGAGGCGAAATTGTTCCTTTGGGGGGGTATTGCAACTTTTGGCCATTTTGAAGTGAAATTGTTCCTTTCTGGGGGTATTGCAACTTTTCAGCATTTTGAGGCGAAATTGTTCCTTTGGGGGGGTATTGCAACTTTTGGCCATTTTGAAGCGAAATTGTTCCTTTGGGGGGTTTTTACAATTTTTGGCCATTTTGAGGCAAAATTGTTCCTTTCGGGGGGTATTGCAACTTTTCGGCATTTTGAGGCGAAATTGTTCCTTTGGGGGGGTATTGCAACTTTTGGCCATTTTGAAGCGAAATTGTTCTTTTGGGCGGGGTTTTACAATTTTTGGCCATTTTGAGGCGAAATTGTTCCTTTCGGGGGTATTGCAACTTTTTGGCATTTTAAGGCGAAATTGTTCCTTTGGGGGGGTATTACAATTTTTTGCCATTTTGAGGTGAAATTGTTCCTTTGGGGGGGTATTGCAACTTTTGGCCATTTTGAAGCGAAATTGTTCCTTTGGGGGGTATTGCATTTTTTTGCCATTTTGAGGCGAAATTGTTCCTTTGGGGGGGTATTGCAACTTTTGACCATTTTGAAGCGAAATTGTTCCTTTCGGGGGGGTATTGCAACTTTTCGGCATTTTGAGGCGAAATTGTTCCTTTGGGGGGGTATTGCAACTTTTGGCCATTTTGAAGCGAAATTGTTCCTTTGGGGGGGTATTGCAACTTTTCGGCATTTTGAGGCGAAATTGTTCCTTTGGGGGGGTATTGCAATTTTTTGCCATTTTGAGGCGAAATTGTTCCTTTGGGGGGGTATTGCAACTTTTGGCCTTTTTGAGGCGAAATTGTTCCTTTGGGGGGGTATTGCAACTTTTGGCCATTTTGAAGCGAAATTGTTCCTTTGGGGGGGTATTGCAACTTTTCGGCATTTTGAGGCGAAATTGTTCCTTTGGGGGGGTATTGCAATTTTTTGCCATTTTGAGGCGAAATTGTTCCTTTGAGGGGGTATTGCAACTTTTGGCCATTTTGAAGCGAAATTGTTCCTTTGGGGGGGTATTGCAACTTTTCGGCATGTTGAGGCGAAATTGTTCCTTGGGGGGGTATTGCAACTTTTGGCCATTTTGAAGCGAAATTGTTCCTTTGGGGGGGTATTGCAACTTTTCGGCATTTTGAGGCGAAATTGTTCCTTTGGGGGGGTATTGCAACTTTTGGCCATTTTGAAGTGAAATTGTTCCTTTCGGGGGGTATTGCAACTTTTCAGCATTTTGAGGCGAAATTGTTCCTTTGGGGGGGTATTGCAACTTTTGGCCATTTTGAAGCGAAATTGTTCCTTTGGGGGGTTTTTACAATTTTTGGCCATTTTGAGGCAAAATTGTTCCTTTCGGGGGGTATTGCAACTTTTCGGCATTTTGAGGCGAAATTGTTCCTTTGGGGGGGTATTGCAACTTTTGGCCATTTTGAAGCGAAATTGTTCTTTTGGGCGGGGTTTTACAATTTTTGGCCATTTTGAGGCGAAATTGTTCCTTTCGGGGGTATTGCAACTTTTTGGCATTTTAAGGCGAAATTGTTCCTTTGGGGGGGTATTACAATTTTTTGCCATTTTGAGGTGAAATTGTTCCTTTGGGGGGGTATTGCAACTTTTGGCCATTTTGAAGCGAAATTGTTCCTTTGGGGAGTATTGCATTTTTTTGCCATTTTGAGGCGAAATTGTTCCTTTGGGGGGGTATTGCAATTTTTTGCCATTTTGAGGCGAAATTTTTCCTTTGGGGGGGTATTGCAACTTTTGGCCATTTTGAAGCGAAATTGTTCCTTTCGGGGGGGTATTGCAACTTTTCGGCATTTTGAGGCGAAATTGTTCCTTTGGGGGGGTATTGCAACTTTTGGCCATTTTGAAGCGAAATTGTTCCTTTGGGGGGGTATTGCAACTTTTCGGCATTTTGAGGCGAAATTGTTCCTTTGGGGGGGTATTGCAACTTTTTGCCATTTTGAGGCGAAATTGTTCCTTTGGGGGGGTATTGCAACTTTTGGCCATTTTGAAGCGAAATTGTTCCTTTGGGGGGGTATTGCAACTTTTGGCCATTTTGAAGCGAAATTGTTCCTTTCGGGGGGTATTGCAATTTTTTGCCATTTTGAGGCGAAATTTTTCCTTTGGGGGGGTATTGCAACTTTTGGCCATTTTGAAGCGAAATTGTTCCTTTCGGGGGGGTATTGCAACTTTTCGGCATTTTGAGGCGAAATTGTTCCTTTGGGGGGGTATTGCAACTTTTGGCCATATTGAAGCGAAATTGTTCCTTTGGGGGGTATTGCAATTTTTAACCATTTTGAGGCGAAATTGTTCCTTTGGGGGGGTATTGCAACTTTTGGCCATTTTGAAGCGAAATTGTTCCTTTCGGGGGGTATTGCAACTTTTCAGCATTTTGAGGCGAAATTGTTCCTTTGGGGGGGTATTGCAATTTTTTGCCATTTTGAGGCGAAATTGTTCCTTTGGGGGGTATTGCAATTTTTTGCCATTTTGAGGCGAAATTGTTCCTTTGGGGGGTATTGCAATTTTTTGCCATTTTGAGGCGAAATTGTTCCTTTGGGGGGGTATTGCAACTTTTGGCCATTTTGAAGCGAAAATGTTCCTTTCGGGGGGTATTGCAACTTTTCGGCATTTTGAAGCGAAATTGTTCCTTTGGGGGGTATTGCAATTTTTTGCCATTTTGAGGCGAAATTGTTCCTTTGGGGGGGTATTGCAACTTTTGGCCATTTTGAAGCTAAATTGTTCCTTTGGGGGGTATTGCAATTTTTTTTTCATTTTGAGGCGAAATTGTTCCTTTGGGGGGGTATTGCAAATTTTGGCCATTTTGAAGCGAAATTGTTCCTTTGGGGGGGTATTGCAATTTTTTGCCATTTTGAGGCGAAATTGTTCCTTTGGGGGGGTATTGCAACTTTTGGCCTTTTTGAGGCGAAATTGTTCCTTTGGGGGGGTATTGCAACTTTTGGCCATTTTGAAGCGAAATTGTTCCTTTGGGGGGGTATTGCAACTTTTCGGCATTTTGAGGCGAAATTGTTCCTTTGGGGGGGTATTGCAATTTTTTGCCATTTTGAGGCGAAATTGTTCCTTTGAGGGGGTATTGCAACTTTTGGCCATTTTGAAGCGAAATTGTTCCTTTGGGGGGTATTGCAACTTTTCGGCATTTTGAGGCGAAATTGTTCCTTGGGGGGGTATTGCAACTTTTCGCCATTTTGAAGCGAAATTGTTCCTTTGGGGGGGTATTGCAACTTTTCGGCATTTTGAGGCGAAATTGTTCCTTTGGGGGGGTATTGCAACTTTTGGCCATTTTGAAGTGAAATTGTTCCTTTCGGGGGGTATTGCAACTTTTCAGCATTTTGAGGCGAAATTGTTCCTTTGGGGGGGTATTGCAACTTTTGGCCATTTTGAAGCGAAATTGTTCCTTTGGGGGGTTTTTACAATTTTTGGCCATTTTGAGGCAAAATTGTTCCTTTCGGGGGGTATTGCAACTTTTCGGCATTTTGAGGCGAAATTGTTCCTTTGGGGGGGTATTGCAACTTTTGGCCATTTTGAAGCGAAATTGTTCTTTTGGGGGGGTTTTTACAATTTTTGGCCATTTTGAGGCGAAATTGTTCCTTTCGGGGGTATTGCAACTTTTTGGCATTTTAAGGCGAAATTGTTCCTTTGGGGGGGTATTACAATTTTTTGCCATTTTGAGGTGAAATTGTTCCTTTGGGGGGGTATTGCAACTTTTGGCCATTTTGAAGCGAAATTGTTCCTTTGGGGGGTATTGCATTTTTTTGCCATTTTGAGGCGAAATTGTTCCTTTGGGGGGGTATTGCAATTTTTTGCCATTTTGAGGCGAAATTTTTCCTTTGGGGGGGTATTGCAACTTTTGGCCATTTTGAAGCGAAATTGTTCCTTTCGGGGGGGTATTGCAACTTTTCGGCATTTTGAGGCGAAATTGTTCCTTTGGGGGGGTATTGCAACTTTTGGCCATATTGAAGCGAAATTGTTCCTTTCGGGGGGTATTGCAACTTTTCAGCATTTTGAGGCGAAATTGTTCCTTTGGGGGGGTATTGCAATTTTTTGCCATTTTGAGGCGAAATTGTTCCTTTGGGGGGTATTGCAAGTTTTTTGCCATTTTGAGGCGAAATTGTTCCTTTCGGGGGGTATTGCAACTTTTGGCCATTTTGAAGCGAAATTGTTCCTTTCGGGGGGTATTGCAACTTTTCGGCATTTTGAAGCGAAATTGTTCCTTTGGGGGGTATTGCAATTTTTTGCCATTTTGAGGCGAAATTGTTCCTTTGGAAGGGTATTGCAACTTTTGACCATTTTGAAGCGAAAATGTTCCTTTGGGGGGGTATTGCAATTTTTTTTCATTTTGAGGCGAAATTGTTCCTTTGGGGGGGTATTGCAACTTTTGGCCATTTTGAAGTGAAATTGTTCCTTTCGGGGGGTATTGCAACTTTTCAGCATTTTGAAGCGAAATTGTTCCTTTGGGGGGGTATTGCAATTTTTTGCCATTTTGAGGCGAAATTGTTCCTTTGGGGGGTATTGCAAGTTTTTTGCCATTTTGAGGCGAAATTGTTCCTTTCGGGGGGTATTGCAACTTTTGGCCATTTTAAAGCGAAAATGTTCCTTTCGGGGGGTATTGCAACTTTTCGGCATTTTGAAGCGAAATTGTTCCTTTGGGGGGTATTGCAATTTTTTTTTCATTTTGAGGCGAAGTTGTTCCTTTGGGGGGGTATTGCAAATTTTGGCCATTTTGAAGCGAAATTGTTCCTTTGGGGGGGTATTGCAATTTTTTGCCATTTTGAGGCGAAATTGTTCCTTTGGGGGGGTATTGCAACTTTTGGCCATTTTGAAGTGAAATTGTTCCTTTCGGGGGGTATTGCAACTTTTCAGCATTTTGAAGCGAAATTGTTCCTTTGGGGGGGTATTGCAATTTTTTGCCATTTTGAGGCGAAATTGTTCCTTTGGGGGGTATTGCAATTTTTTGCCATTTTGAGGCGAAATTGTTCCTTTGGGGGGGTATTGCAACTTTTGGCCATTTTGAAGCGAAATTGTTCCTTTGGGGGGTATTGCAATTTTTTGCCATTTTGAGGCGAAATTGTTCCTTTGGGGGGGTATTGCAACTTTTGGCCATATTGAAGCGAAATTGTTCCTTTGGGGGGTTTTTACAATTTTTGGCCATTTTGAGGCAAAATTGTTCCTTTCGGGGGGTATTGCAACTTTTCGGCATTTTGATGCGAAATTGTTCCTTTGGGGGGGTATTGCAACTTTTGGCCATTTTGAAGCGAAATTGTTCCTTTGGGGGGGTTTTTACAATTTTTGGCCATTTTGAGGCGAAATTGTTCCTTTCGGGGGTATTGCAACTTTTCGGCATTTTGAGGCGAAATTGTTCCTTTGGGGGGGTATTACAATTTTTTGCCATTTTGAGGTGAAATTGTTCCTTTGGGGGGGTATTGCAACTTTTGGCCATTTTGAAGCGAAATTGTTCCTTTGGGGGGTATTGCATTTTTTTGCCATTTTGAGGCGAAATTGTTCCTTTGGGGGGTATTGCAATTTTTTGCCTTTTTGAGGCGAAATTGTTCCTTTGGGGGGGTATTGCAACTTTTGGCCATTTTGAAGCGAAATTGTTCCTTTGGGGGGGTATTGCAACTTTTCGGCATTTTGAGGCGAAATTGTTCCTTTGGGGGGGTATTGCAATTTTTTGCCATTTTGAGGCGAAATTGTTCCTTTGGGGGGGTATTGCAACTTTTGGCCATTTTGAAGCGAAAATGTTCCTTTCGGGGGGTATTGCAACTTTTCGGCATTTTGAAGCGAAATTGTTCCTTTGGGGGGTATTGCAATTTTTTGCCATTTTGAGGCGAAATTGTTCCTTTGGGGGGGTATTGCAACTTTTGGCCATTTTGAAGCGAAATTGTTCCTTTGGGGGGTATTGCAATTTTTTTTTCATTTTGAGGCGAAATTGTTCCTTTGGGGGGGTATTGCAAATTTTGGCCATTTTGAAGCGAAATTGTTCCTTTGGGGGGGTATTGCAATTTTTTGCCATTTTGAGGCGAAATTGTTCCTTTGGGGGGGTATTGCAACTTTTGGCCTTTTTGAGGCGAAATTGTTCCTTTGGGGGGGTATTGCAACTTTTGGCCATTTTGAAGCGAAATTGTTCCTTTGGGGGGGTATTGCAACTTTTCGGCATTTTGAGGCGAAATTGTTCCTTTGGGGGGGTATTGCAACTTTTGGCCATTTTGAAGTGAAATTGTTCCTTTCGGGGGGTATTGCAACTTTTCAGCATTTTGAGGCGAAATTGTTCCTTTGGGGGGGTATTGCAACTTTTGGCCATTTTGAAGCGAAATTGTTCTTTTGGGGGGGTTTTTACAATTTTTGGCCATTTTGAGGCGAAATTGTTCCTTTCGGGGGTATTGCAACTTTTTGGCATTTTAAGGCGAAATTGTTCCTTTGGGGGGGTATTACAATTTTTTGCCATTTTGAGGTGAAATTGTTCCTTTGGGGGGGTATTGCAACTTTCGGCCATTTTGAAGCGAAATTGTTCCTTTGGGGGGTATTGCATTTTTTTGCCATTTTGAGGCGAAATTGTTCCTTTGGGGGGGTATTGCAATTTTTTGCCATTTTGAGGCGAAATTTTTCCTTTGGGGGGGTATTGCAACTTTTGGCCATTTTGAAGCGAAATTGTTCCTTTCGGGGGGGTATTGCAACTTTTCGGCATTTTGAGGCGAAATTGTTCCTTTGGGGGGGTATTGCAACTTTTGGCCATATTGAAGCGAAATTGTTCCTTTGGGGGGTATTGCAATTTTTAACCATTTTGAGGCGAAATTGTTCCTTTGGGGGGGTATTGCAACTTTTGGCCATTTTGAAGCGAAATTGTTCCTTTCGGGGGGTATTGCAACTTTTCAGCATTTTGAGGCGAAATTGTTCCTTTGGGGGGGTATTGCAATTTTTTGCCATTTTGAGGCGAAATTGTTCCTTTGGGGGGTATTGCAATTTTTTGCCATTTTGAGGCGAAATTGTTCCTTTCGGGGGGTATTGCAACTTTTGGCCATTTTGAAGCGAAATTGTTCCTTTCGGGGGGTATTGCAACTTTTCGGCATTTTGAAGCGAAATTGTTCCTTTGGGGGGTATTGCAATTTTTTGCCATTTTGAGGCGAAATTGTTCCTTTGGGGGGGTATTGCAACTTTTGACCATTTTGAAGCGAAAATGTTCCTTTGGGGGGGTATTGCAATTTTTTTTCATTTTGAGGCGAAATTGTTCCTTTGGGGGGGGGGTATTGCAAATTTTGGCCATTTTGAAGCCAAATTGTTCCTTTCGGGGGTTATTGCAACTTTTCGGCATTTTGAAGCGAAATTGTTCCTTTGGGGGGTATTGCAATTTTTTGCCATTTTGAGGCGAAATTGTTCCTTTGGGGGGGGTATTGCAACTTTTGGCCATTTTGAAGCGAAATTGTTCCTTTGGGGGGTATTGCAATTTTTTTTTCATTTTGAGGCGAAATTGTTCCTTTGGGGGGGTATTGCAATTTTTTGCCATTTTGAGGCGAAATTGTTCCTTTGGGGGGTATTGCAATTTTTTGCCATTTTGAGGCGAAATTGTTTATTTGGGGGGGTATTGCAACTTTTGGCCATTTTGAAGTGAAATTGTTCCTTTCGGGGGGTATTGCAACTTTTCGGCATTTTGAGGCGAAATTGTTCCTTTGGGGGGGTATTGCAACTTTTGGCCATTTTGAAGCGAAATTGTTCCTTTGGGGGGGTTTTTACAATTTTTGGCCATTTTGAGGCGAAATTGTTCCTTTCGGGGGTATTGCAACTTTTCGGCATTTTGAGGCGAAATTGTTCCTTTGGGGGGGTATTACAACTTTTTGCCATTTTGAGGTGAAATTGTTCCTTTGGGGGGGTATTGCAACTTTTGGCCATTTTGAAGCGAAATTGTTCCTTTGGGGGGTATTGCATTTTTTTGCCATTTTGAGGCGAAATTGTTCCTTTGGGGGGGTATTGCAATTTTTTGCCTTTTTGAGGCGAAATTGTTCCTTTGGGGGGGTATTGCAACTTTTGGCCATTTTGAAGCGAAAATGTTCCTTTCGGGGGGTATTGCAACTTTTCGGCATTTTGAAGCGAAATTGTTCCTTTGGGGGGTATTGCAATTTTTTGCCATTTTGAGGCGAAATTGTTCCTTTGGGGGGGTATTGCAACTTTTGGCCATTTTGAAGCGAAATTGTTCCTTTGGGGGGTATTGCAATTTTTTTTTCATTTTGAGGCGAAATTGTTCCTTTGGGGGGGTATTGCAAATTTTGGCCATTTTGAAGCGAAATTGTTCCTTTGGGGGGGTATTGCAATTTTTTGCCATTTTGAGGCGAAATTGTTCCTTTGGGGGGGTATTGCAACTTTTGGCCTTTTTGAGGCGAAATTGTTCCTTTGGGGGGGTATTGCAACTTTTGGCCATTTTGAAGCGAAATTGTTCCTTTGGGGGGGTATTGCAACTTTTCGGCATTTTGAGGCGAAATTGTTCCTTTGGGGGGGTATTGCAATTTTCTGCCATTTTGAGGCGAAATTGTTCCTTTGAGGGGGTATTGCAACTTTTGGCCATTTTGAAGCGAAATTGTTCCTTTGGGGGGGTATTGCAACTTTTCGGCATTTTGAGGCGAAATTGTTCCTTTGGGGGGGTATTGCAACTTTTGGCCATTTTGAAGTGAAATTGTTCCTTTCGGGGGGTATTGCAACTTTTCAGCATTTTGAGGCGAAATTGTTCCTTTGGGGGGGTATTGCAACTTTTGGCCATTTTGAAGCGAAATTGTTCCTTTGGGGGGTTTTTACAATTTTTGGCCATTTTGAGGCAAAATTGTTCCTTTCGGGGGGTATTGCAACTTTTCGGCATTTTGAGGCGAAATTGTTCCTTTGGGGGGGTATTGCAACTTTTGGCCATTTTGAAGCGAAATTGTTCTTTTGGGGGGGTTTTTACAATTTTTGGCCATTTTGAGGCGAAATTGTTCCTTTCGGGGGTATTGCAACTTTTTGGCATTTTAAGGCGAAATTGTTCCTTTGGGGGGGTATTACAATTTTTTGCCATTTTGAGGTGAAATTGTTCCTTTGGGGGGGTATTGCAACTTTCGGCCATTTTGAAGCGAAATTGTTCCTTTGGGGGGTATTGCATTTTTTTGCCATTTTGAGGCGAAATTGTTCCTTTGGGGGGGTATTGCAATTTTTTGCCATTTTGAGGCGAAATTTTTCCTTTGGGGGGGTATTGCAACTTTTGGCCATTTTGAAGCGAAATTGTTCCTTTCGGGGGGGTATTGCAACTTTTCGGCATTTTGAGGCGAAATTGTTCCTTTGGGGGGTATTGCAACTTTTGGCCATATTGAAGCGAAATTGTTCCTTTGGGGGGTATTGCAATTTTTAACCATTTTGAGGCGAAATTGTTCCTTTGGGGGGGTATTACAACTTTTGGCCATTTTGAAGCGAAATTGTTCCTTTCGGGGGGTATTGCAACTTTTGGCCATTTTGAAGCGAAATTGTTCCTTTGGGGGGGTTTTTACAATTTTTGGCCATTTTGAGGCGAAATTGTTCCTTTCGGGGGTATTGCAACTTTTCGGCATTTTGAGGCGAAATTGTTCCTTTGGGGGGGTATTACAATTTTTTGCCATTTTGAGGTGAAATTGTTCCTTTGGGGGGGTATTGCAACTTTTGGCCATTTTGAAGCGAAATTGTTCCTTTGGGGGGTATTGCATTTTTTTGCCATTTTGAGGCGAAATTGTTCCTTTGGGGGGTATTGCAATTTTTTGCCTTTTTGAGGCAAAATTGTTCCTTTGGGGGGGTATTGCAACTTTTGGCCTTTTTGAAGCGAAATTGTTCCTTTGGGGGGGTATTGCAACTTTTCGGCATTTTGAGGCGAAATTGTTCCTTTGGGGGGGTATTGCAATTTTTTGCCATTTTGAGGCGAAATTGTTCCTTTGGGGGGGTATTGCAACTTTTGGCCATTTTGAAGCGAAATTGTTCCTTTGGGGGGGTATTGCAACTTTTCGGCATTTTGAGGCGAAATTGTTCCTTTGGGGGGGTATTGCAATTTTTTGCCATTTTGAGGCGAAATTGTTCCTTTGGGGGGGTATTGCAACTTTTGGCCATTTTGAAGCGAAAATGTTCCTTTCGGGGGGTATTGCAACTTTTCGGCATTTTGAAGCGAAATTGTTCCTTTGGGGGGTATTGCAATTTTTTGCCATTTTGAGGCGAAATTGTTCCTTTGGGGGGGTATTGCAACTTTTGGCCATTTTGAAGCGAAATTGTTCCTTTGGGGGGTATTGCAATTTTTTTTTCATTTTGAGGCGAAATTGTTCCTTTGGGGGGGTATTGCAAATTTTGGCCATTTTGAAGCGAAATTGTTCCTTTGGGGGGGTATTGCAATTTTTTGCCATTTTGAGGCGAAATTGTTCCTTTGGGGGGGTATTGCAACTTTTGGCCTTTTTGAGGCGAAATTGTTCCTTTGGGGGGGTATTGCAACTTTTGGCCATTTTGAAGCGAAATTGTTCCTTTGGGGGGGTATTGCAACTTTTCGGCATTTTGAGGCGAAATTGTTCCTTTGGGGGGGTATTGCAACTTTTGGCCATTTTGAAGTGAAATTGTTCCTTTCGGGGGGTATTGCAACTTTTCAGCATTTTGAGGCGAAATTGTTCCTTTGGGGGGGTATTGCAACTTTTGGCCATTTTGAAGCGAAATTGTTCTTTTGGGGGGGTTTTTACAATTTTTGGCCATTTTGAGGCGAAATTGTTCCTTTCGGGGGTATTGCAACTTTTTGGCATTTTAAGGCGAAATTGTTCCTTTGGGGGGGTATTACAATTTTTTGCCATTTTGAGGTGAAATTGTTCCTTTGGGGGGGTATTGCAACTTTCGGCCATTTTGAAGCGAAATTGTTCCTTTGGGGGGTATTGCATTTTTTTGCCATTTTGAGGCGAAATTGTTCCTTTGGGGGGGTATTGCAATTTTTTGCCATTTTGAGGCGAAATTTTTCCTTTGGGGGGGTATTGCAACTTTTGGCCATTTTGAAGCGAAATTGTTCCTTTCGGGGGGGTATTGCAACTTTTCGGCATTTTGAGGCGAAATTGTTCCTTTGGGGGGGTATTGCAACTTTTGGCCATATTGAAGCGAAATTGTTCCTTTGGGGGGTATTGCAATTTTTAACCATTTTGAGGCGAAATTGTTCCTTTGGGGGGGTATTGCAACTTTTGGCCATTTTGAAGCGAAATTGTTCCTTTCGGGGGGTATTGCAACTTTTCAGCATTTTGAGGCGAAATTGTTCCTTTGGGGGGGTATTGCAATTTTTTGCCATTTTGAGGCGAAATTGTTCCTTTGGGGGGTATTGCAATTTTTTGCCATTTTGAGGCGAAATTGTTCCTTTCGGGGGGTATTGCAACTTTTGGCCATTTTGAAGCGAAATTGTTCCTTTCGGGGGGTATTGCAACTTTTCGGCATTTTGAAGCGAAATTGTTCCTTTGGGGGGTATTGCAATTTTTTGCCATTTTGAGGCGAAATTGTTCCTTTGGGGGGGTATTGCAACTTTTGACCATTTTGAAGCGAAAATGTTCCTTTGGGGGGGTATTGCAATTTTTTTTCATTTTGAGGCGAAATTGTTCCTTTGGGGGGGGGGTATTGCAAATTTTGGCCATTTTGAAGCCAAATTGTTCCTTTCGGGGGTTATTGCAACTTTTCGGCATTTTGAAGCGAAATTGTTCCTTTGGGGGGTATTGCAATTTTTTGCCATTTTGAGGCGAAATTGTTCCTTTGGGGGGGGTATTGCAACTTTTGGCCATTTTGAAGCGAAATTGTTCCTTTGGGGGGTATTGCAATTTTTTTTTCATTTTGAGGCGAAATTGTTCCTTTGGGGGGGTATTGCAATTTTTTGCCATTTTGAGGCGAAATTGTTCTTTTGGGGGGTATTGCAATTTTTTGCCATTTTGAGGCGAAATTGTTTATTTGGGGGGGTATTGCAACTTTTGGCCATTTTGAAGTGAAATTGTTCCTTTCGGGGGGTATTGCAACTTTTCGGCATTTTGAGGCGAAATTGTTCCTTTGGGGGGGTATTGCAACTTTTGGCCATTTTGAAGCGAAATTGTTCCTTTGGGGGGGTTTTTACAATTTTTGGCCATTTTGAGGCGAAATTGTTCCTTTCGGGGGTATTGCAACTTTTCGGCATTTTGAGGCGAAATTGTTCCTTTGGGGGGGTATTACAACTTTTTGCCATTTTGAGGTGAAATTGTTCCTTTGGGGGGGTATTGCAACTTTTGGCCATTTTGAAGCGAAATTGTTCCTTTGGGGGGTATTGCATTTTTTTGCCATTTTGAGGCGAAATTGTTCCTTTGGGGGGGTATTGCAATTTTTTGCCTTTTTGAGGCGAAATTGTTCCTTTGGGGGGGTATTGCAACTTTTGGCCATTTTGAAGCGAAAATGTTCCTTTCGGGGGGTATTGCAACTTTTCGGCATTTTGAAGCGAAATTGTTCCTTTGGGGGGTATTGCAATTTTTTGCCATTTTGAGGCGAAATTGTTCCTTTGGGGGGGTATTGCAACTTTTGGCCATTTTGAAGCGAAATTGTTCCTTTGGGGGGTATTGCAATTTTTTTTTCATTTTGAGGCGAAATTGTTCCTTTGGGGGGGTATTGCAAATTTTGGCCATTTTGAAGCGAAATTGTTCCTTTGGGGGGGTATTGCAATTTTTTGCCATTTTGAGGCGAAATTGTTCCTTTGGGGGGGTATTGCAACTTTTGGCCTTTTTGAGGCGAAATTGTTCCTTTGGGGGGGTATTGCAACTTTTGGCCATTTTGAAGCGAAATTGTTCCTTTGGGGGGGTATTGCAACTTTTCGGCATTTTGAGGCGAAATTGTTCCTTTGGGGGGGTATTGCAATTTTCTGCCATTTTGAGGCGAAATTGTTCCTTTGAGGGGGTATTGCAACTTTTGGCCATTTTGAAGCGAAATTGTTCCTTTGGGGGGGTATTGCAACTTTTCGGCATTTTGAGGCGAAATTGTTCCTTTGGGGGGGTATTGCAACTTTTGGCCATTTTGAAGTGAAATTGTTCCTTTCGGGGGGTATTGCAACTTTTCAGCATTTTGAGGCGAAATTGTTCCTTTGGGGGGGTATTGCAACTTTTGGCCATTTTGAAGCGAAATTGTTCCTTTGGGGGGTTTTTACAATTTTTGGCCATTTTGAGGCAAAATTGTTCCTTTCGGGGGGTATTGCAACTTTTCGGCATTTTGAGGCGAAATTGTTCCTTTGGGGGGGTATTGCAACTTTTGGCCATTTTGAAGCGAAATTGTTCTTTTGGGGGGGTTTTTACAATTTTTGGCCATTTTGAGGCGAAATTGTTCCTTTCGGGGGTATTGCAACTTTTTGGCATTTTAAGGCGAAATTGTTCCTTTGGGGGGGTATTACAATTTTTTGCCATTTTGAGGTGAAATTGTTCCTTTGGGGGGGTATTGCAACTTTCGGCCATTTTGAAGCGAAATTGTTCCTTTGGGGGGTATTGCATTTTTTTGCCATTTTGAGGCGAAATTGTTCCTTTGGGGGGGTATTGCAATTTTTTGCCATTTTGAGGCGAAATTTTTCCTTTGGGGGGGTATTGCAACTTTTGGCCATTTTGAAGCGAAATTGTTCCTTTCGGGGGGGTATTGCAACTTTTCGGCATTTTGAGGCGAAATTGTTCCTTTGGGGGGTATTGCAACTTTTGGCCATATTGAAGCGAAATTGTTCCTTTGGGGGGTATTGCAATTTTTAACCATTTTGAGGCGAAATTGTTCCTTTGGGGGGGTATTACAACTTTTGGCCATTTTGAAGCGAAATTGTTCCTTTCGGGGGGTATTGCAACTTTTCAGCATTTTGAGGCGAAATTGTTCCTTTGGGGGGGTATTGCAATTTTTTGCCATTTTGAGGCGAAATTGTTCCTTTGGGGGGTATTGCAATTTTTTGCCATTTTGAGGCGAAATTGTTCCTTTCGGGGGGTATTGCAACTTTTGGCCATTTTGAAGCGAAATTGTTCCTTTCGGGGGGTATTGCAACTTTTCGGCATTTTGAAGCGAAATTGTTCCTTTGGGGGGTATTGCAATTTTTTGCCATTTTGAGGCGAAATTGTTTCTTTGGGGGGGTATTGCAACTTTTGACCATTTTGAAGCGAAAATGTTCCTTTGGGGGGGTATTGCAATTTTTTTTCATTTTGAGGCGAAATTGTTCCTTTGGGGGGGGAGTATTGCAAATTTTGGCCATTTTGAAGCGAAATTGTTCCTTTGGGGGGTATTGCAATTTTTTGCCATTTTGAGGCGAAATTGTTCCTTTGGGGGGGTATTGCAACTTTTGGCCATTTTAAAGCGAAAATGTTCCTTTCGGGGGTTATTGCAACTTTTCGGCATTTTGAAGCGAAATTGTTCCTTTGGGGGGTATTGCAATTTTTTGCCATTTTGAGGCGAAATTGTTCCTTTGGGGGGGTATTGCAACTTTTGGCCATTTTGAAGCGAAATTGTTCCTTTGGGGGGTATTGCAATTTTTTTTTCTTTTTGAGGCGAAATTGTTCCTTTGGGGGGGTATTGCAATTTTTTGCCATTTTGAGGCGAAATTGTTCCTTTGGGGGGTATTGCAATTTTTTGCCATTTTGAGGCGAAATTGTTCCTTTGGGGGGGTATTGCAACTTTTGGCCATTTTGAAGTGAAATTGTTCCTTTCGGGGGGTATTGCAACTTTTCGGCATTTTGAGGCGAAATTGTTCCTTTGGGGGGGTATTGCAACTTTTGGCCATTTTGAAGCGAAATTGTTCCTTTGGGCGGGTTTTTACAATTTTTGGCCATTTTGAGGCGAAATTGTTCCTTTCGGGGGTATTGCAACTTTTCGGCATTTTGAGGCGAAATTGTTCCTTTGGGGGGGGTATTACAATTTTTTGCCATTTTGAGGTGAAATTGTTCCTTTGGGGGGGTATTGCAACTTTTGGCCATTTTGAAGCGAAATTGTTCCTTTGGGGGGTATTGCATTTTTTTGCCATTTTGAGGCGAAATTGTTCCTTTGGGGGGGTATTGCAATTTTTTGCCTTTTTGAGGCGAAATTGTTCCTTTGGGGGGGTATTGCAACTTTTGGCCATTTTGAAGCGAAATTGTTCCTTTGGGGGGGTATTGCAACTTTTCGGCATTTTGAGGCGAAATTGTTCCTTTGGGGGGGTATTGCAATTTTTTGCCATTTTGAGGCGAAATTGTTCCTTTGGGGGGGTATTGCAACTTTTGGCCATTTTGAAGCGAAATTGTTCCTTTGGGGGGGTATTGCAACTTTTCGGCATTTTGAGGCGAAATTGTTCCTTTGGGGGGGTATTGCAATTTTTTGCCATTTTGAGGCGAAATTGTTCCTTTGGGGGGGTATTGCAACTTTTGGCCATTTTGAAGCGAAATTGTTCCTTTGGGGGGGTATTGCAACTTTTGGCCATTTTGAAGCGAAATTTTTCCTTTCGGGGGGTATTGCAACTTTTCGGCATTTTGAAGCGAAATTGTTCCTTTGGGGGGGTATTGCAACTTTCGGCCATTTTGAACCGAAATTGTTCCTTTGGGGGGGTATTGCAACTTTTCGGCATTTTGAGGTGAAATTGTTCCTTTGGGGGGGTATTGCAATTTTTTGCCATTTTGAGGCGAAATTGTTCCTTTGGGGGGGTATTGCAACTTTTGGCCATTTTGAAGCGAAATTGTTCCTTTGAGGGGGTATTGCAATTTTTTGCCATTTTGAAGCGAAATTGTTCCTTTGGGGGGGTATTGCAACTTTTCGGCATTTTGAGGCGAAATTGTTCCTTTGGGGGGGTATTGCAATTTTTTGCCATTTTGAGGCGAAATTGTTCCTTTGGGGGGTATTGCAATTTTTTGCCATTTTGAGGCGAAATTGTTCCTTTGGGGGGGTATTGCAACTTTTGGCCATTTTGAAGTGAAATTGTTCCTTTCGGGGGGTATTGCAACTTTTCGGCATTTTGAGGCGAAATTGTTCCTTTGGGGGGGTATTGCAACTTTTGGCCATTTTGAAGCGAAATTGTTCCTTTGGGGGGGTTTTTACAATTTTTGGCCATTTTGAGGCGAAATTGTTCCTTTCGGGGGTATTGCAACTTTTCGGCATTTTGAGGCGAAATTGTTCCTTTGGGGGGGTATTACAATTTTTTGCCATTTTGAGGTGAAATTGTTCCTTTGGGGTGGTATTGCAACTTTTGGCCATTTTGAAGCGAAATTGTTCCTTTGGGGGGTATTGCATTTTTTTGCCATTTTGAGGCGAAATTGTTCCTTTGGGGGGGTATTGCAATTTTTTGCCTTTTTGAGGCGAAATTGTTCCTTTGGGGGGGTATTGCAACTTTTGGCCATTTTGAAGCGAAATTGTTCCTTTGGGGGGGTATTGCAATTTTTTGCCATTTTGAGGCGAAATTGTTCTTTTGAGGGGGTATTGCAACTTTTCGGCATTTTGAGGCGAAATTGTTCCTTTGGGGGGGTATTGCAATTTTTTGCCATTTTGAGGCGAAATTGTTCCTTTGGGGGGGTATTGCAACTTTTGGCCATTTTGAAGCGAAATTGTTCCTTTGGGGGGGTATTGCAACTTTTCGGCATTTTGAGGCGAAATTGTTCCTTTGGGGGGGTATTGCAATTTTTTGCTATTTTGAGGCGAAATTGTTCCTTTGGGGGGGTATTGCAACTTTTGGCCATTTTGAAGCGAAATTGTTCCTTTGGGGGGGTATTGCAACTTTTGGCCATTTTGAAGCGAAATTGTTCCTTTCGGGGGGTATTGCAACTTTTCGGCATTTTGAGGCGAAATTGTTCCTTTGGGGGGGTATTGCAACTTTCGGCCATTTTGAACCGAAATTGTTCCTTTGGGGGGGTATTGCAACTTTTCGGCATTTTGAGGTGAAATTGTTCCTTTGGGGGGGTATTGCAATTTTTTGCCATTTTGAGGCGAAATTGTTCCTTTGGGGGGGTATTGCAACTTTTGGCCATTTTGAAGCGAAATTGTTCCTTTGAGGGGGTATTGCAATTTTTTGCCATTTTGAAGCGAAATTGTTCCTTTGGGGGGGTATTGCAACTTTTCGGCATTTTGAGGCGAAATTGTTCCTTTGGGGGGGTATTGCAATTTTTTGCCATTTTGAGGCGAAATTGTTCCTTTGGGGGGGTATTGCAACTTTTGGCCATTTTGAAGCGAAATTGTTCCTTTGGGGGGGTATTGCAATTTTTTGCCATTTTGAGGCGAAATTTTTCCTTTGGGGGGGTATTGCAACTTTTGGCCATTTTGAAGCGAAATTGTTCCTTTTGGGGGGGTATTGCAACTTTTTGGCATTATGAGGCGAAATTGTTCCTTTGGGGGGGTATTGCAACTTTTGGCCATATTGAAGCGAAATTGTTCCTTTGGGGGGGTATTGCAATTTTTAACCATTTTGAGGCGAAATTGTTCCTTTGGGGGGGTATTGCAATTTTTTGCCATTTTGAGGCGAAATTGTTCCTTTGGGGGGTATTGCAATTTTTTTTCTATTTTGAGGCGAAATTGTTCCTTTCGGGGGGTATTGCAACTTTTGGCCATTTTGAAGCGAAATTGTTCCTTTCGGGGGGTATTGCAACTTTTCGGCATTTTGAAGCGAAATTGTTCCTTTGGGGGGTATTGCAATTTTTTGCCGTTTTGAGGCGAAATTGTTCCTTTGGGGGGGTATTGCAACTTTTGGCCATTTTAAAGCGAAAATGTTCCTTTGGGGGGGTATTGCAATTTTTTTTCATTTTGAGGCGAAATTGTTCCTTTGGGGGGGGTATTGCAACTTTTGGCCATTTTGAAGCGAAATTGTTCCTTTCGGGGGGTATTGCAACTTTTGGCCATTTTGAAGCGAAATTGTTCCTTTGGGGGGTATTGCATTTTTTTGCCATTTTGAGGCGAAATTGTTCCTTTGGGGGGGTATTGCAACTTTTGGCCATTTTGAAGCGAAATTGTTCCTTTGGGGGGGTATTGCAATTTTTTGCCTTTTTGAGGCGAAATTGTTCCTTTGGGGGGGTATTGCAACTTTTGGCCATTTTGAAGCGAAATTGTTCCTTAGGGGGGATATTGCAACTTTTCGGCATTTTGAGGCGAAATTGTTCCTTTGGGGGGGTATTGCAACTTTTGGCCATTTTGAAGCGAAATTGTTCCTTTGGGGGGTATTGCATTTTTTTGCCATTTTGAGGCGAAATTGTTCCTTTGGGGGGGTATTGCAACTTTTGGCCATTTTGAAGCGAAATTGTTCCTTTGGGGGGGTATTGCAATTTTTTGCCTTTTTGAGGCGAAATTGTTCCTTTGGGGGGGTATTGCAACTTTTGGCCATTTTGAAGCGAAATTGTTCCTTAGGGGGGATATTGCAATTTTTTGCCATTTTGAGGCGAAATTGTTGCTTTGGGGGGGTATTGCAACTTTTGGCCATTTTGAAGCGAAATTGTTCCTTTGGGGGGTATTGCAACTTTTCGGCATTTTGAGGCGAAATTGTTCCTTGGGGGGGTATTGCAACTTTTGGCCATTTTGAAGCGAAATTGTTCTTTTGGGGGGGTATTGCAATTTTTAACCATTTTGAGGCGAAATTGTTCCTTTGGGGGGGTATTACAACTTTTGGCCATTTTGAAGTGAAATTGTTCCTTTCTGGGGGTATTGCAACTTTTCAGCATTTTGAAGCGAAATTGTTCCTTTGGGGGGGTATTGCAATTTTTTGCCATTTTGAGGCGAAATTGTTCCTTTGGGGGGGTATTGCAATTTTTTGCCATTTTGAGGCGAAATTGTTCCTTTGGGGGGGTATTGCAACTTTTGGCCATATTGAAGCGAAATTGTTCCTTTGGGGGGTTTTTACAATTTTTGGCCATTTTGAGGCGAAATTGTTCCTTTCGGGGGGTATTTCAACTTTTCGGCATTTTGAGGCGAAATTGTTCCTTTGGGGGGGTATTGCAATTTTTTGCCATTTTGATGCGAAATTGTTCCTTTGGGGGGGTATTGCAACTTTTGGCCATTTTGAAGCAAAATTGTTCCTTTGGGGGGGTATTGCAATTTTTTTTCATTTTGAGGCGAAATTGTTCCTTTGGGGGGGGTATTGCAACTTTTGGCCATTTTGAAGCGAAATTGTTCCTTTCGGGGGGTATTGCAACTTTTGGCCATTTTGAAGCGAAATTGTTCCTTTGGGGGGTATTGCATTTTTTTGCCATTTTGAGGCGAAATTGTTCCTTTGGGGGGGTATTGCAACTTTTGGCCATTTTGAAGCGAAATTGTTCCTTTGGGGGGGTATTGCAATTTTTTGCCTTTTTGAGGCGAAATTGTTCCTTTGGGGGGGTATTGCAACTTTTGGCCATTTTGAAGCGAAATTGTTCCTTAGGGGGGATATTGCAACTTTTCGGCATTTTGAGGCGAAATTGTTCCTTTGGGGGGGTATTGCAACTTTTGGCCATTTTGAAGCGAAATTGTTCCTTTGGGGGGTATTGCATTTTTTTGCCATTTTGAGGCGAAATTGTTCCTTTGGGGGGGTATTGCAACTTTTGGCCATTTTGAAGCGAAATTGTTCCTTTGGGGGGGTATTGCAATTTTTTGCCTTTTTGAGGCGAAATTGTTCCTTTGGGGGGGTATTGCAACTTTTGGCCATTTTGAAGCGAAATTGTTCCTTAGGGGGGGATATTGCAATTTTTTGCCATTTTGAGGCGAAATTGTTGCTTTGGGGGGGTATTGCAACTTTTGGCCATTTTGAAGCGAAATTGTTCCTTTGGGGGGTATTGCAACTTTTCGGCATTTTGAGGCGAAATTGTTCCTTGGGGGGGTATTGCAACTTTTGGCCATTTTGAAGCGAAATTGTTCTTTTGGGGGGGTATTGCAATTTTTAACCATTTTGAGGCGAAATTGTTCCTTTGGGGGGGTATTACAACTTTTGGCCATTTTGAGGCGAAATTGTTCCTTTGGGGGGGTATTGCAACTTTTCGGCATTTTGAGGCGAAATTGTTCCTTGGGGGGGTATTGCAACTTTTGGCCATTTTGAAGCGAAATTGTTCTTTTGGGGGGTATTGCAATTTTTAACCATTTTGAGGCGAAATTGTTCCTTTGGGGGGGTATTACAACTTTTGGCCATTTTGAAGTGAAATTGTTCCTTTCTGGGGGTATTGCAACTTTTCAGCATTTTGAAGCGAAATTGTTCCTTTGGGGGGGTATTGCAATTTTTTGCCATTTTGATGCGAAATTGTTCCTTTGGGGGGGTATTGCAATTTTTTGCCATTTTGAGGCGAAATTGTTCCTTTGGGGGGGTATTGCAACTTTTGACCATTTTGAAGCGAAATTGTTCCTTTGGGGGGGTATTGCAATTTTTTGCCATTTTGAGGCGAAATTGTTCCTTTGGGGGGGTATTGCAACTTTTGGCCATATTGAAGCGAAATTGTTCCTTTGGGGGGTTTTTACAATTTTTGGCCATTTTGAGGCGAAATTGTTCCTTTCGGGGGGTATTTCAACTTTTCGGCATTTTGAGGCGAAATTGTTCCTTTGGGGGGGTATTGCAATTTTTTGCCATTTTGATGCGAAATTGTTCCTTTGGGGGGGTATTGCAACTTTTGGCCATTTTGAAGCAAAATTGTTCCTTTGGGGGGGTATTGCAATTTTTTGCCATTTTGAGGCGAAATTGTTCCTTTGGGGGGGTATTGCAACTTTTGGCCATTTTGAAGCGAAATTGTTCCTTTCGGGGGGTATTGCAACTTTTCGGCATTTTGAGGCGAAATTGTTCCTTTGGGGGGGTATTGCAACTTTTGGTCATTTTGAAGTGAAATTGTTCCTTTCGGGGGGTATTGCAACTTTTCAGCATTTTGAAGCGAAATTGTTCCTTTGGGGGGGTATTGCAATTTTTTGCCATTTTGAGGCGAAATTGTTCCTTTGGGGGGGTATTGCAATTTTTTGCCATTTTGAGGCGAAATTGTTCCCTTGGGGGGGGTATTGCAACTTTTGGTCATTTTGAAGCGAAATTGTTCCTTTGGGGGGGTATTGCAATTTTTTGCCATTTTGAGGCGAAATTGTTCCTTTTGGGGGGTATTGCAACTTTTGGCCATATTGAAGCGAAATTGTTCCTTTGGGGGGTTTTTACAATTTTTGGCCATTTTGAGGCGAAATTGTTCCTTTCGGGGGGTATTGCAACTTTTCGGCATTTTGAGGCGAAATTGTTCCTTCGGGGGGGTATTGCAACTTCTCGGCATTTTGAGGCGAAATTGTTCCTTTGGGGGGTATTGCAATTTTTTGCCATTTTGAGGCGAAATTGTTCCTTTGGGGGGGTATTGCAACTTTTGGCCATTTTGAAGCGAAATTGTTCCTTTCGGGGGGTATTGCAACTTTTCGGCATTTTGAGGCAAAATTGTTCCTTTGGGGGGGTATTGCAACTTTTGGCCATTTTGAAGCGAAATTGTTCCTTTGGGGGGGTATTGCAACTTTTCGGCATTTTGAGGCGAAATTGTTCCTTTGGGGAAGTATTGCAACTTTTCAGCATTTTGAGGCGAAATTGTTCCTTTGGGGGGGTATTGCAACTTTTGGCCATTTTGAAGCGAAATTGTTCCTTTGGGGGGGTATTGCAATTTTTTGCCATTTTGAGGCGAAATTGTTCCTTTGGGGGGGTATTGCAACTTTTGGCCATTTTGAAGCGAAATTGTTCCTTTCGGGAGGTATTGCAACTTTTCAGCATTTTGAGGCGAAATTGTTCCTTTGGGGGGGTATTGCAACTTTTCGGCATTTCGAGGCGAAATTGTTCCTTTGGGGGGTATTGCAATTTTTTTTCCATTTTGAGGCGAAATTGTTCCTTTGGGGGGGTATTGCAACTTTTGGCCATTTTGAAGCGAAATTGTTCCTTTGGGGGGGTATTGCAATTTTTTTTCCATTTTGAGGCGAAATTGTTCCTTTGGGGGGGTATTGCAACTTTTGGCCATTTTGAAGCGAAATTGTTCCTTTGGGGGGGTATTGCAATTTTTTGCCATTTTGAGGCGAAATTGTTCCTTTGGGGGGGTATTGCAACTTTTGGCCATTTTGAAGCGAAATTGTTCCTTTCGGGGGGTATTGCAACTTTTCGGCATTTTGAGGCGAAATTGTTCCTTTGGGGGGGTATTGCAACTTTTGGCCATTTTGAAGCGAAATTGTTCCTTTGGGGGGATATTGCAACTTTTCGACATTTTGAGGCGAAATTGTTCCTTTGGGGGGGTATTGCAACTTTTTGCCATTTTGAGGCGAAATTGTTCCTTTGGGGGGGTATTGCAACTTTTGGCCATTTTGAAGCGAAATTGTTCCTTTGGGGGGGTATTGCAATTTTTAACCATTTTGAGGCGAAATTGTTCCTTTGGGGGGGTATTGCAACTTTTGGCCATTTTGAAGCGAAATTGTTCCTTTCGGGGGGTATTGCAACTTTTCAGCATTTTGAGGCGAAATTGTTCCTTTGGGGGGTATTGCAACTTTTCGGCATTTTGAGGCGAAATTGTTCCTTTGGGGGGTATTGCAATTTTTTGCCATTTTGAGGCGAAATTGTTCCTTTGGGGGGGTATTGCAACTTTTCGGCATTTTGAAGCGAAATTGTTCCTTTGGGGGGTATTGCAATTTTTTGCCATTTTGAAGCGAAATTGTTCCTTTGGGGGGGTATTGCAATTTTTTTTTCATTTTGAGGCGAAATTGTTCCTTTGGGGGGGTATTGCAAATTTTGGCCATTTTGAAGCGAAATTGTTCCTTTGGGGGGGTATTGCAATTTTTTGCCATTTTGAGGCGAAATTTTTCCTTTGGGGGGGTATTGCAACTTTTGGCCATTTTGAAGCGAAATTGTTCCTTTCGGGGGGGTATTGCAACTTTTTGGCATTATGAGGCGAAATTGTTCCTTTGGGGGGGTATTGCAACTTTTGGCCATATTGAAGCGAAATTGTTCCTTTGGGGGGGTATTGCAATTTTTAACCATTTTGAGGCGAAATTGTTCCTTTGGGGGGGTATTGCAATTTTTTGCCATTTTGAGGCGAAATTGTTCCTTTGGGGGGTATTGCAATTTTTTTTCTATTTTGAGGCGAAATTGTTCCTTTCGGGGGGTATTGCAACTTTTGGCCATTTTGAAGCGAAATTGTTCCTTTCGGGGGGTATTGCAACTTTTCGGCATTTTGAAGCGAAATTGTTCCTTTGGGGGGTATTGCAATTTTTTGCCGTTTTGAGGCGAAATTGTTCCTTTGGGGGGGTATTGCAACTTTTGGCCATTTTAAAGCGAAAATGTTCCTTTGGGGGGGTATTGCAATTTTTTTTCATTTTGAGGCGAAATTGTTCCTTTGGGGGGGGTATTGCAAATTTTGGCCATTTTGAAGCGAAATTGTTCCTTTGGGGGGGTATTGCAATTTTTTGCCATTTTGAAGCGAAATTGTTCCTTTCGGGGGGTATTGCAACTTTTGGCCATTTTGAAGCGAAATTGTTCCTTTCGGGGGGTATTGCAACTTTTGGCCATTTTGAAGCGAAATTGTTCCTTTGGGGGGTATTGCATTTTTTTGCCATTTTGAGGCGAAATTGTTCCTTTGGGGGGGTATTGCAACTTTTGGCCATTTTGAAGCGAAATTGTTCCTTTGGGGGGGTATTGCAATTTTTTGCCTTTTTGAGGCGAAATTGTTCCTTTGGGGGGGTATTGCAACTTTTGGCCATTTTGAAGCGAAATTGTTCCTTAGGGGGGATATTGCAACTTTTCGGCATTTTGAGGCGAAATTGTTCCTTTGGGGGGGTATTGCAATTTTTTGCCATTTTGAGGCGAAATTGTTGCTTTGGGGGGGTATTGCAACTTTTGGCCATTTTGAAGCGAAATTGTTCCTTTGGGGGGTATTGCAACTTTTCGGCATTTTGAGGCGAAATTGTTCCTTGGGGGGGTATTGCAACTTTTGGCCATTTTGAAGCGAAATTGTTCTTTTGGGGGGGTATTGCAATTTTTAACCATTTTGAGGCGAAATTGTTCCTTTGGGGGGTTTTTACAATTTTTGGCCATGTTGAGGCGAAATTGTTCCTTTCGGGGGGTATTTCAACTTTTAGGCATTTTGAGGCGAAATTGTTCCTTTGGGGGGTATTGCAATTTTTTGCCATTTTGATGCGAAATTGTTCCTTTGGGGGGGTATTGCAACTTTTGGCCATTTTGAAGCAAAATTGTTCCTTTGGGGGGGTATTGCAATTTTTTGCCATTTTGAGGCGAAATTGTTCCTTTGGGGGGGTATTGCAACTTTTGGTCATTTTGAAGTGAAATTGTTCCTTTCGGGGGGTATTGCAACTTTTCAGCATTTTGAAGCGAAATTGTTCCTTTGGGGGGGTATTGCAATTTTTTGCCATTTTGAGGCGAAATTGTTTCTTTGGGGGGGTATTGCAATTTTTTGCCATTTTGAGGCGAAATTGTTCCCTTGGGGGGGGTATTGCAACTTTTGGCCATTTTGAAGCGAAATTGTTCCTTTGGGGGGGTATTGCAATTTTTTGCCATTTTGAGGCGAAATTGTTCCTTTTGGGGGGTATTGCAACTTTTGGCCATATTGAAGCGAAATTGTTCCTTTGGGGGGTTTTTACAATTTTTGGCCATTTTGAGGCGAAATTGTTCCTTTCGGGGGGTATTGCAACTTCTCGGCATTTTGAGGCGAAATTGTTCCTTTGGGGGGTATTGCAATTTTTTGCCATTTTGAGGCGAAATTGTTCCTTTGGGGGGGTATTGCAACTTTTGGCCATTTTGAAGCGAAATTGTTCCTTTCGGGGGGTATTGCAACTTTTCGGCATTTTGAGGCAAAATTGTTCCTTTGGGGGGGTATTGCAACTTTTGGCCATTTTGAAGCGAAATTGTTCCTTTGGGGGGTTTTTACAATTTTTGGCCATTTTGAGGCGAAATTGTTCCTTCGGGGGGGTATTGCAACTTCTCGGCATTTTGAGGCGAAATTGTTCCTTTGGGGGGTATTGCAATTTTTTGCCATTTTGAGGCGAAATTGTTCCTTTGGGGGGGTATTGCAACTTTTGGCCATTTTGAAGCGAAATTGTTCCTTTCGGGGGGTATTGCAACTTTTCGGCATTTTGAGGCAAAATTGTTCCTTTGGGGGGGGTATTGCAACTTTTGGCCATTTTGAAGCGAAATTGTTCCTTTGGGGGGGTATTGCAACTTTTCGGCATTTTGAGGCGAAATTGTTCCTTTGGGGAAGTATTGCAACTTTTCAGCATTTTGAGGCGAAATTGTTCCTTTGGGGGGGTATTGCAACTTTTGGCCATTTTGAAGCGAAATTGTTCCTTTGGGGGGGTATTGCAATTTTTTTTTCATTTTGAGGCGAAATTGTTCCTTTGGGGGAAGTATTGCAACTTTTGGCCATATTGAAGCGAAATTGTTCCTTTGGGGGGTTTTTACAATTTTTGGCCATTTTGAGGCGAAATTGTTCCTTTCGGGGGGTATTGCAACTTTTCGGCATTTTGAGGCGAAATTGTTCCTTTGGTGGGGTATTGCAACTTTTGGCCATTTTGAAGCGAAATTGTTCCTTTGGGGGGGTATTGCAACTTTTCGGCATTTTGAGGCGAAATTGTTCCTTTGGGGGGGTATTGCAATTTTTTGCCATTTTGAGGCGAAATTGTTCCTTTGGGGGGGTATTGCAACTTTTGGCCATTTTGAAGCGAAATTGTTCCTTTCGGGGGGTATTGCAACTTTTCGGCATTTTGAGGCGAAATTGTTCCTTTGGGGGGGTATTGCAACTTTTGGCCATTTTGAAGCGAAATTGTTCCTTTGGGGGGGTATTGCAACTTTTCGGCGTTTTGAGGCGAAATTGTTCCTTTGGGGGGGTATTGCAACTTTTTGCCATTTTGAGGCGAAATTGTTCCTTTGGGGGGTATTGCAACTTTTGGCCATTTTGAAGCGAAATTGTTCCTTTGGGGGGGTATTGCAATTTTTTGCCATTTTGAGGCGAAATTGTTCCTTTGGGCGGGTATTGCAACTTTTGGCCATTTTGAAGCGAAATTGTTCCTTTCGGGGGGTATTGCAACTTTTCGGCATTTTGAGGCGAAATTGTTCCTTTGGGGGGGTATTGCAACTTTTGGCCATATTGAAGCGAAATTGTTCCTTTGGGGGGGGTATTGCAATTTTTAACCATTTTGAGGCGAAATTGTTCCTTTGGGGGGGTATTGCAACTTTTGGCCATTTTGAAGCGAAATTGTTCCTTTGCGGGGGTATTGCAACTTTTCAGCATTTTGAGGCGAAATTGTTCCTTTGGGGGGGGTATTGCAATTTTTTGCCATTTTGAGGCGAAATTGTTCCTTTGGGGGGGTATTGCAACTTTTCGGCATTTTGAGGCGAAATTGTTCCTTTGGGGGGTATTGCAATTTTTTGCCATTTTGAGGCGAAATTGTTCCTTTGGGGGGGGTATTGCAACTTTTCGGCATTTTGAAGCGAAATTGTTCCTTTGGGGGGTATTGCAATTTTTTGCCATTTTGAGGCGAAATTGTTCCTTTGGGGGGGTATTGCAACTTTTGGCCATTTTGAAGCGAAATTGTTCCTTTGGGGGGGTATTGCAATTTTTTTTTTCATTTTGAGGCGAAATTGTTCCTTTGGGGGGGGTATTGCAACTTTTGGCCATTTTGAAGCGAAATTGTTCCTTTGGGGGGGTATTGCAAATTTTTGCCATTTTGAGGCGAAATTTTTCCTTTGGGGGGGTATTGCAACTTTTGGCCATTTTGAAGCGAAATTGTTCCTTTCGGGGAGGTATTGCAACTTTTTGGCATTATGAGGCGAAATTGTTCCTTTGGGGGGGTATTGCAACTTTTGGCCATATTGAAGCGAAATTGTTCCTTTGGGGGGGTATTGCAACTTTTCAGCATTTTGAGGCGAAATTGTTCCTTTGGGGGGGTATTGCAATTTTTTTTCCATTTTGAGGCGAAATTGTTCCTTTGGGGGGGTATTGCAACTTTTGGCCATTTTGAAGCGAAATTGTTCCTTTCGGGGGGTATTGCAACTTTTCGGCATTTTGAAGCGAAATTGTTCCTTTGGGGGGTATTGCAATTTTTTGCCATTTTGAGGCGAAATTGTTCCTTTGGGGGGGTATTGCAACTTTTTGCCATTTTGAAGCGAAATTGTTCCTTTGGGGGGGTATTGCAATTTTTTTTTCATTTTGAGGCGAAATTGTTCCTTTGGGGGGGTATTGCAAATTTTGGCCATTTTGAAGCGAAATTGTTCCTTTTGGGGGGGTATTGCAATTTTTTGCCATTTTGAGGTGAAATTGTTCCTTTCGGGGGGTATTGCAACTTTTCGGCATTTTGAGGCGAAATTGTTCCTTTGGGGGGGTATTGCAATTTTTTTTCCATTTTGAGGCGAAATTGTTCCTTTGGGGGGGTATTGCAACTTTTGGCCATTTTGAAGCGAAATTGTTCCTTTCGGGGGGTATTGCAACTTTTCGGCATTTTGAAGCGAAATTGTTCCTTTGGGGGGTATTGCAATTTTTTGCCATTTTGAGGCGAAATTGTTCCTTTGGAGGGGTATTGCAACTTTTGGCCATTTTGAAGCGAAATTGTTCCTTTGGGGGTATTGCATTTTTTTGCCATTTTGAGGCGAAATTGTTCCTTTGGGGGGGTATTGCAACTTTTGGCCATTTTGAAGCGAAATTGTTCCTTTGGGGGGGTATTGCAATTTTTTGCCATTTTGAGGCGAAATTGTTCCTTTGGGGGGGTATTGCAACTTTTGGCCTTTTTGAGGAGAAATTGTTCCTTTGGGGGGGTATTGCAACTTTTGGCCATTTTGAAGCGAAATTCTTCCTTTGGGGGGGTATTGCAACTTTTCGGCATTTTGAGGCAAAATTGTTCCTTTGGGGGGGTATTGCAATTTTTTGCCATTTTGAGGCGAAATTGTTCCTTGGGGGGGTATTGCAACTTTTGGCCATTTTGAAGCGAAATTGTTCCTTTGGGGGGGGTATTGCAATTTTTTGCCATTTTGAGGCGGAATTGTTCCTTTGGGGGGGTATTGCAACTTTTGGCCATTTTGAAGCGAAATTGTTCCTTTGGGGGGGTATTGCAAATTTTGGCCATTTTGAAGCGAAATTGTTCCTTTGGGGGGGTATTGCAATTTTTTGCCATTTTGAGGCGAAATTGTTCCTTTGGGGGGGTATTGCAACTTTTCGGCATTTTGAGGCGAAATTGTTCCTTTGGGGGGTATTGCAATTTTTTGCCATTTTGAGGTGAAATTGTTCCTTTGGGGGGGTATTGCAACTTTTGGCCATTTTGAAGCGAAATTGTTCCTTTCGGGGGGTATTGCAACTTTTCAGCATTTTGAGGCGAAATTGTTCCTTTGGGGGGGTATTGCAATTTTTTGCCATTTTGAGGCGAAATTGTTCCTTTGGGGGGGTATTGCAACTTTTGGCCATTTTGAGGCGAAATTGTTCTTTTGGGGGGGTATTGCAACTTTTGGCCATTTTGAAGCGAAATTGTTCCTTTCGGGGGGTATTGCAACTTTTCGGCATTTTGAAGCGAAATTGTTCCTTTGGGGGGTATTGCAATTTTTTGCCATTTTGAAGCGAAATTGTTCCTTTGGGGGGGTATTGCAACTTTTGGCCATTTTGAAGCGAAATTGTTCCTTTGGGGGGTATTGCAATTTTTTTTTCATTTTGAGGCAAAATTGTTCCTTTGGGGGGGGTATTGCAAATTTTGGCCATTTTGAAGCGAAATTGTTTCTTTGGGGGGGTATTGCAATTTTTTGCCATTTTGAGGCGAAATTGTTCCTTTGGGGGGGTATTGCAACTTTTCAGGATTTTGAGGCGAAATTGTTCCTTTGGGGGGGTATTGCAATTTTTTGCCATTTTGAGGCGAAATTGTTCCTTTGGGGGGTATTGCAACTTTTGGCCTTTTTGAGGCGAAATTGTTCCTTTGGGGGGGTATTGCAACTTTTGGCCATTTTGAAGCGAAATTCTTCCTTTGGGGGTATTGCAACTTTTCGGCATTTTGAGGCGAAATTGTTCCTTTGGGGGGGTATTGCAATTTTTTGCCATTTTAAGGCGAAATTGTTCCTTTGGGGGGGTATTGCAACTTTTGGCCATTTTGAAGCGAAATTGTTCCTTTCGGGGGGTATTGCAACTTTTCAGCATTTTGAGGCGAAATTGTTCCTTTGGGGGGGTATTGCAATTTTTTGCCATTTTGAGGCGAAATTGTTCCTTTGGGGGGGTATTGCAACTTTTGGCCATTTTGAGGCGAAATTGTTCTTTTGGGGGGGTATTGCAACTTTTGGCCATTTTGAAGCGAAATTGTTCCTTTGGGGGGGTATTGCAACTTTTGGCCATTTTGAAGCGAAATTGTTCCTTTCGGGGGGTATTGCAACTTTTCGGCATTTTGAAGCGAAATTGTTCCTTTGGGGGGTATTGCAATTTTTTGCCATTTTGAGGCGAAATTGTTCCTTTGGGGGGGGTATTGCAACTTTTGGCCATTTTGAAGCGAAATTGTTCCTTTGGGGGGTATTGCAATTTTTTTTTCATTTTGAGGCGAAATTGTTCCTTTGGGGGGGTATTGCAAATTTTGGCCATTTTAAGCGAAATTGTTCCTTTGGGGGGGTATTGCAATTTTTTGCCATTTTGAGGCGAAATTGTTCCTTTGGGGGGGTATTGCAACTTTTCGGCATTTTGAGGCGAAATTGTTCCTTTGGGGGGGTATTGCAATTTTTTGCCATTTTGAGGCGAAATTGTTCCTTTGGGGGGGTATTGCAACTTTTGGCCTTTTTGAGGCGAAATTGTTCCTTTGGGGGGGTATTGCAACTTTTGGCCATTTTGAAGCGAAATTCTTCCTTTGGGGGGGTATTGCAACTTTTCGGCATTTTGAGGCAAAATTGTTCCTTTGGGGGGGTATTGCAATTTTTTGCCATTTTGAGGCGAAATTGTTCCTTGGGGGGGTATTGCAACTTTTGGCCATTTTGAAGCGAAATTGTTCCTTTGGGGGGGTATTGCAATTTTTTGCCATTTTGAGGCGGAATTGTTCCTTTGGGGGGGTATTGCAACTTTTGGCCATTTTGAAGCGAAATTGTTCCTTTGGGGGGGTATTGCAATTTTTTGCCATTTTGAGGCGAAATTGTTCCTTTGGGGGGGTATTGCAACTTTTGGCCTTTTTGAGGAGAAATTGTTCCTTTGGGGGGGTATTGCAACTTTTGGCCATTTTGAAGCGAAATTCTTCCTTTGGGGGGGTATTGCAACTTTTCGGCATTTTGAGGCAAAATTGTTCCTTTGGGGGGGTATTGCAATTTTTTGCCATTTTGAGGCGAAATTGTTCCTTGGGGGGGTATTGCAACTTTTGGCCATTTTGAAGCGAAATTGTTCCTTTGGGGGGGGTATTGCAATTTTTTGCCATTTTGAGGCGGAATTGTTCCTTTGGGGGGGTATTGCAACTTTTGGCCATTTTGAAGCGAAATTGTTCCTTTGGGGGGGTATTGCAAATTTTGGCCATTTTGAAGCGAAATTGTTCCTTTGGGGGGGTATTGCAATTTTTTGCCATTTTGAGGCGAAATTGTTCCTTTGGGGGGGTATTGCAACTTTTCGGCATTTTGAGGCGAAATTGTTCCTTTGGGGGGTATTGCAATTTTTTGCCATTTTGAGGTGAAATTGTTCCTTTGGGGGGGTATTGCAACTTTTGGCCATTTTGAAGCGAAATTGTTCCTTTCGGGGGGTATTGCAACTTTTCAGCATTTTGAGGCGAAATTGTTCCTTTGGGGGGGTATTGCAATTTTTTGCCATTTTGAGGCGAAATTGTTCCTTTGGGGGGGTATTGCAACTTTTGGCCATTTTGAGGCGAAATTGTTCTTTTGGGGGGGTATTGCAACTTTTGGCCATTTTGAAGCGAAATTGTTCCTTTCGGGGGGTATTGCAACTTTTCGGCATTTTGAAGCGAAATTGTTCCTTTGGGGGGTATTGCAATTTTTTGCCATTTTGAAGCGAAATTGTTCCTTTGGGGGGGTATTGCAACTTTTGGCCATTTTGAAGCGAAATTGTTCCTTTGGGGGGTATTGCAATTTTTTTTTCATTTTGAGGCAAAATTGTTCCTTTGGGGGGGGTATTGCAAATTTTGGCCATTTTGAAGCGAAATTGTTTCTTTGGGGGGGTATTGCAATTTTTTGCCATTTTGAGGCGAAATTGTTCCTTTGGGGGGGTATTGCAACTTTTCAGGATTTTGAGGCGAAATTGTTCCTTTGGGGGGGTATTGCAATTTTTTGCCATTTTGAGGCGAAATTGTTCCTTTGGGGGGTATTGCAACTTTTGGCCTTTTTGAGGCGAAATTGTTCCTTTGGGGGGGTATTGCAACTTTTGGCCATTTTGAAGCGAAATTCTTCCTTTGGGGGTATTGCAACTTTTCGGCATTTTGAGGCGAAATTGTTCCTTTGGGGGGGTATTGCAATTTTTTGCCATTTTAAGGCGAAATTGTTCCTTTGGGGGGGTATTGCAACTTTTGGCCATTTTGAAGCGAAATTGTTCCTTTCGGGGGGTATTGCAACTTTTCAGCATTTTGAGGCGAAATTGTTCCTTTGGGGGGGTATTGCAATTTTTTGCCATTTTGAGGCGAAATTGTTCCTTTGGGGGGGTATTGCAACTTTTGGCCATTTTGAGGCGAAATTGTTCTTTTGGGGGGGTATTGCAACTTTTGGCCATTTTGAAGCGAAATTGTTCCTTTGGGGGGGTATTGCAACTTTTGGCCATTTTGAAGCGAAATTGTTCCTTTCGGGGGGTATTGCAACTTTTCGGCATTTTGAAGCGAAATTGTTCCTTTGGGGGGTATTGCAATTTTTTGCCATTTTGAGGCGAAATTGTTCCTTTGGGGGGGGTATTGCAACTTTTGGCCATTTTGAAGCGAAATTGTTCCTTTGGGGGGTATTGCAATTTTTTTTTCATTTTGAGGCGAAATTGTTCCTTTGGGGGGGTATTGCAAATTTTGGCCATTTTAAGCGAAATTGTTCCTTTGGGGGGGTATTGCAATTTTTTGCCATTTTGAGGCGAAATTGTTCCTTTGGGGGGGTATTGCAACTTTTCGGCATTTTGAGGCGAAATTGTTCCTTTGGGGGGGTATTGCAATTTTTTGCCATTTTGAGGCGAAATTGTTCCTTTGGGGGGGTATTGCAACTTTTGGCCTTTTTGAGGCGAAATTGTTCCTTTGGGGGGGTATTGCAACTTTTGGCCATTTTGAAGCGAAATTCTTCCTTTGGGGGGTATTGCAACTTTTCGTCATTTTGAGGCGAAATTGTTCCTTTGGGGGGGTATTGCAATTTTTTGCCATTTTGAGGCGAAATTGTTCCTTTGGGGGGGGGTATTGCAACTTTTGGCCATTTTGAAGCGAAATTGTTCCTTTGGGGGGGTATTGCAACTTTTCGGCATTTTGAGGCGAAATTGTTCCTTGGGGGGGTATTGCAACTTTTGGCCATTTTGAAGCGAAATTGTTCCTTTGGGGGGGTATTGCAACTTTTCAGTATTTTGAAGCGAAATTGTTCCTTTGGGGGGGGTATTGCAATTTTTTGCCATTTTGAGGCGAAATTGTTCCTTTGGGGGGGTATTGCAACTTTTGGCCATTTTGAAGCGAAATTGTTCCTTTGGGGGGGTTTTGCAATTTTTTGCCATTTTGAGGCGAAATTGTTCCTTTGGGGGGTATTGCAACTTTTGGCCATATTGAAGTGAAATTGTTCCTTTGGTGGGTTTTTACAATTTTTGGCCATTTTGAGGCTAAATTGTTCCTTTCGGGGGGTATTGCAACTTTTCGGCATTTTGAGGCGAAATTGTTCCTTTGGGGGGGTATTGCAACTTTTGGCCATTTTGAAGCGAAATTGTTCCTTTGGGGGGGTATTGCAATTTTTTGCCATTTTAAGGCGAAATTGTTCCTTTGAGGGGGTATTGCAACTTTTGGCCATATTGAAGCAAGATTGTTCTTTTGGGGGGTTTTTACAATTTTTGGCCATTTTGAGGCGAAATTGTTCCTTTCGGGGGGTATTGCAACTTTTCGGCATTTTGAGGCGAAATTGTTCCTTTGGGGGGTATTGCAATTTTTTGCCATTTGGAGGCGAAATTGTTCCTTTGGGGGGGTATTGCAACTTTTGGCCATTTTGAAGCGAAATTGTTCCTTTGGGGGGTATTGCAATTTCTTTTCATTTTGAGGCGAAATTGTTCCTTTGGGGGGGGGTATTGCAAATTTTGGCCATTTTGAAGCGAAATTGTTCCTTTGGGGGGGTATTGCAATTTTTTGCCATTTTGAGGCGAAATTGTTCCTTTGGGGGGGTATTGCAACTTTTCGGCATTTTGAGGCGAAATTGTTCCTTTGGGGGAGTATTGCAATTTTTTGCCATTTTGAGGCGAAATTGTTCCTTTGGGGGGGTATTGCAACTTTTGGCCTTTTTGAGGCGAAATTGTTCCTTTGGGGGGGTATTGCAACTTTTGGCCATTTTGAAGCGAAATTCTTCCTTTGGGGGTATTGCAACTTTTCGGCATTTTGAGGCGAAATTGTTCCTTTGGGGGGGTATTGCAATTTTTTGCCATTTGGAGGCGAAATTTTTCCTTTGGGGGGGGGTATTGCAACTTTTGGCCATTTTGAAGCGAAATTGTTCCTTTGGGGGATATTGCAACTTTTCGGCATTTTGAGGCGAAATTGTTCCTTGGGGGGGTATTGCAACTTTTGGCCATTTTGAAGCGAAATTGTTCCTTTGGGGGGGTATTGCAACTTTTGGCCATTTTGAAGGGAAATTGTTCCTTTGGGGGGGTATTGCAATTTTTTGCCATTTTGAGGCGAAATTCTTCCTTTGGGGGGGTTTTGCAATTTTTTGCCATTTTGAGGCGAAATTGTTCCTTTGGGGGGGTATTGCAACTTTTGGCCATATTGAAGCGAAATTGTTCCTTTGGGGGGTTTTTACAATTTTTGGCCATTTTGAGGCGAAATTGTTCCTTTCGGGGGGTATTGCAACTTTTCGGCATTTTGAGGCGAAATTGTTCCTTTGGGCGGGTATTGCAACTTTTGGCCATTTTGAAGCGAAATTGTTCCTTTGGGGGGGTATTGCAACTTTTGGCCTTTTTGAGGCGAAATTGTTCCTTTGGGGGGGTATTGCAACTTTTGGCCATTTTGAAGCGAAATTCTTCCTTTGGGGGGTATTGCAACTTTTCGTCATTTTGAGGCGAAATTGTTCCTTTGGGGGGGTATTGCAATTTTTTGCCATTTTGAGGCGAAATTGTTCCTTTGGGGGGGGGTATTGCAACTTTTGGCCATTTTGAAGCGAAATTGTTCCTTTGGGGGGGTATTGCAACTTTTCGGCATTTTGAGGCGAAATTGTTCCTTGGGGGGGTATTGCAACTTTTGGCCATTTTGAAGCGAAATTGTTCCTTTGGGGGGGTATTGCAACTTTTCAGTATTTTGAAGCGAAATTGTTCCTTTGGGGGGGTATTGCAACTTTTGGCCATTTTGAAGCGAAATTGTTCCTTTGGGGGGGGTATTGCAATTTTTTGCCATTTTGAGGCGAAATTGTTCCTTTGGGGGGGTATTGCAACTTTTGGCCATTTTGAAGCGAAATTGTTCCTTTGGGGGGGTTTTGCAATTTTTTGCCATTTTGAGGCGAAATTGTTCCTTTGGGGGGGTATTGCAACTTTTGGCCATATTGAAGTGAAATTGTTCTTTTGGGGGGTTTTTACAATTTTTGGCCAATTTGAGGCGAAATTGTTCCTTTCGGGGGGTATTGCAACTTTTCGGCATTTTGAGGCGAAATTGTTCCTTTGGGGGGTATTGCAATTTTTTGCCATTTGGAGGCGAAATTGTTCCTTTGGGGGGGGTATTGCAACTTTTGGCCATTTTGAAGCGAAATTGTTCCTTTGGGGGGTATTGCAATTTTTTTTCATTTTGAGGCGAAATTGTTCCTTTGGGGGGGGGTATTGCAAATTTTGGCCATTTTGAGGCGAAATTGTTCCTTTGGGGGGGTATTGCAACTTTTCGGCATTTTGAGGCGAAATTGTTCCTTTGGGGGAGTATTGCAATTTTTTGCCATTTTGAGGCGAAATTGTTCCTTTGGGGGGGTATTGCAACTTTTGGCCTTTTTGAGGCGAAATTGTTCCTTTGGGGGGGTATTGCAACTTTTGGCCATTTTGAAGCGAAATTCTTCCTTTGGGGGGTATTGCAACTTTTCGGCATTTTGAGGCGAAATTGTTCCTTTGGGGGGGTATTGCAATTTTTTGCCATTTTGAGGCGAAATTGTTCCTTTGGGGGGGGGTATTGCAACTTTTGGCCATTTTGAAGCGAAATTGTTCCTTTGGGGGATATTGCAACTTTTCGGCATTTTGAGGCGAAATTGTTCCTTGGGGGGGTATTGCAACTTTTGGCCATTTTGAAGCGAAATTGTTCCTTTGGGGGGGTATTGCAACTTTTGGCCATTTTGAAGCGAAATTGTTCCTTTGGGGGGGGTATTGCAATTTTTTGCCATTTTGAGGCGAAATTGTTCCTTTCGGGGGGTATTGCAACTTTTGGCCATTTTGAGGCGAAATTGTTCCTTTGGGGGGGTTTTGCAATTTTTTGCCATTTTGAGGCGAAATTGTTCCTTTGGGGGGGTATTGCAACTTTTGGCCATATTGAAGCGAAATTGTTCCTTTGGGGGGTTTTTACAATTTTTGGCCATTTTGAGGCGAAATTGTTCCTTTCGGGGGGTATTGCAACTTTTCGGCATTTTGAGGCGAAATTGTTCCTTTGGGCGGGTATTGCAACTTTTGGCCATTTTGAAGCGAAATTGTTCCTTTGGGGGGGTATTGCAATTTTTTGCCATTTTGAGGCGAAATTGTTCCTTTGGGGGGGTATTGCAACTTTTGGCCATATTGAAGCGAAATTGTTCTTTTGGGGGGTTTTTACAATTTTTGGCCATTTTGAGGCGAAATTGTTCCTTTCGGGGGGTATTGCAACTTTTCGGCATTTTGAGGCGAAATTGTTCCTTTGGGGGGATTGCAATTTTTTGCCATTTTGAGGCGAAATTGTTCCTTTGGGGGGGTATTGCAACTTTTGGCCATTTTGAAGCGAAATTGTTCCTTTCGGGGGGTATTGCAACTTTTCGGCATTTTGAGGCGAAATTGTTCCTTTGGTGGGGTATTGCAACTTTTGGCCATTTTGAAGCGAAATTGTTCCTTTCGGGGGGTATTGCAACTTTTCGGCATTTTGAGGCGAAATTGTTCCTTTGGGGGGGTATTGCAACTTTGCGGCATTTTGAGGCGAAATTGTTCCTTTGGGGGGGTATTGCAATTTTTTGCCATTTTGAGGCGAAATTGTTCCTTTGGGGGGGTATTGCAACTTTTGGCCATTTTGAAGCGAAATTGTTCCTTTGGGGGGGTATTGCAACTTTTCGGCATTTTGAGGCGAAATTGTTCCTTGGGGGGGTATTGCAACTTTTGGCCATTTTGAAGCGAAATTGTTCCTTTGGGGGGGTATTGCAATTTTTAACCATTTTGAGGCGAAATTGTTCCTTTGGGGGGGTATTGCAACTTTTGGCCATTTTGAAGTGAAATTGTTCCTTTCGGGGGGTATTGCAACTTTTCAGCATTTTGAAGCGAAATTGTTCCTTTGGGGGGGTATTGCAATTTTTTGCCATTTTGAGGCGAAATTGTTCCTTTGGGGGGGTATTGCAACTTTTGGCCATTTTGAAGCGAAATTGTTCCTTTGGGGGGTATTGCAATTTTTTGCCATTTTGAGGCGAAATTGTTCCTTTGGGGGGGTATTGCAACTTTTGGCCATATTGAAGCGAAATTGTTCCTTTGGGGGGGTTTTACAATTTTTGGCCATTTTGAAGCGAAATTGTTCCTTTGGGGGGTATTGCAACTTTTCGGCATTTTGAGGCGAAATTGTTCCTTTGGGGGGGTATTGCAACTTTTGGCCATTTTGAAGCGAAATTGTTCCTTTGGGGGGTATTGCAACTTTTCGGCATTTTGAGGCGAAATTGTTCCTTTGGGGGGTATTGCAATTTTTTGCCATTTTGAGGCGAAATTGTTCCTTTGGGGGGGTATTGCAACTTTTGGCCATTTTGAAGCGAAATTGTTCCTTTCGGGGGGTATTGCAACTTTTCGGCATTTTGAGGCAAAATTGTTCCTTTGGGGGGGGTATTGCAACTTTTGGCCATATTGAAGCGAAATTGTTCCTTTGGGGCGGTATTGCAATTTTTAACCATTTTGAGGCGAAATTGTTCCTTTGGGGGGGTATTGCAACTTTTGGCCATTTTGAAGCGAAATTGTTCCTTTCGGGGGGTATTGCAACTTTTCAGCATTTTGAGGCGAAATTGTTCCTTTAGGGGGGTATTGCAATTTTTTGCCATTTTGAGGCGAAATTGTTCCTTTGGGGGGGTATTGCAACTTTTCGGCATTTTGAGGCGAAATTGTTCCTTTGGGGGGTATTGCAATTTTTTTTCCATTTTGAGGCGAAATTGTTCCTTTGGGGGGGTATTGCAACTTTTGGCCATTTTGAAGCGAAATTGTTCCTTTCGGGGGGTATTGCAACTTTTCGGCATTTTGAAGCAAAATTGTTCCTTTGGGGGGTATTGCAATTTTTTTTTCATTTTGAGGCGAAATTGTTCCTTTGGGGGGGTATTGCAAATTTTGGCCATTTCGAAGCGAAATTGTTCCTTTGGGGGGGTATTGCAATTTTTTGCCATTTTGAGGCGAAATTGTTCCTTTGGGGGGGTATTGCAACTTTTGGCCATTTTGAAGCGAAATTGTTCCTTTGGGGGGGTATTGCAGATTTTTGCCATTTTGAGGTGAAATTGTTCCTTTGGGGGGGTATTGCAATTTTTTGCCATTTTGAGGCGAAATTGTTCCTTTGGGGGGGTATTGCAACTTTTGGCCATTTTAAAGCGAAATTATTCCTTTGGGGGGGTATTGCAATTTTTTGCCATTTTGAGGCGAAATTGTTCCTTTGGGGGGGTATTGCAACTTTTGGCCTTTTTGAGGCGAAATTGTTCCTTTGGGGGGGTATTGCAACTTTTGGCCATTTTGAAGCGAAATTCTTCCTTTGGGGGGGTATTGCAACTTTACGGCATTTTGAGGCGAAATTGTTCCTTTGGGGGGGTATTGCAATTTTTTGCCATTTTGAGGCGAAATTGTTCCTTTGGGGGGTATTGCAACTTTAGGCCATTTTGAAGCGAAATTGTTCCTTTGGGGGGGTATTGCAACTTTTCGGCATTTTGAGGCGAAATTGTTCCTTGGGGGGGTATTGCAACTTTTGGCCATTTTGAAGCGAAATTGTTCCTTTGGGGGGGTATTGCAACTTTTCAGTATTTTGAAGCGAAATTGTTCCTTTGGGGGGTATTGCAATTTTTTGCCATTTTGAGGCGAAATTGTTCCTTTGAGGGGGTATTGCAACTTTTGGCCATATTGAAGCGAAATTGTTCCTTTGGGGGGTTTTTACAATTTTTGGCCATTTTGAGGCGAAATTGTTCCTTTCGGGGGGTATTGCAACTTTTCGGCATTTTGAGGCGAAATTGTTCCTTTGGGGGGGTATTGCAACTTTTGGCCATTTTGAAGCGAAATTGTTCCTTTGGGGGGGTATTGCAACTTTTGGCCATTTTGAAGCGAAATTGTTCCTTTGGGGGGGTATTGCAATTTTTTGCCATTTTGAGGCGAAATTGTTCCTTTGGGGGGTTATTGCAACTTTTGGCCATTTTGAAGCGAAATTGTTCCTTTGGGGGGGTATTGCAACTTTTCGGCATTTTGAGGCGAAATTGTTCCTTGGGGGGTATTGCAACTTTTGGCCATTTTGAAGCGAAATTGTTCCTTTGGGGGGGTATTGCAATTTTTAACCATTTTGAGGCGAAATTGTTCCTTTGGGGGGGTATTGCAACTTTTGGCCATATTGAAGCGAAATTGTTCCTTTGGGGGGGTATTGCAATTTTTTGCCATTTTGAGGCGAAATTGTTCCTTTGGGGGGGTATTGCAACTTTTGGCCATTTTGAAGTGAAATTGTTTCTTTCGGGGGGTATTGCAACTTTTCAGCATTTTGAAGCGAAATTGTTCCTTTGGGGGGGGTATTGCAATTTTTTGCCATTTTGAGGCGAAATTGTTCCTTTGGGGGGGTATTGCAATTTTTTGCCATTTTGAGGCGAAATTGTTCCTTTGGGGGGGTATTGCAACTTTTGGCTATTTTGAAGCGAAATTGTTCCTTTGGGGGGTATTGCAATTTTTTGCCATTTTGAGGCGAAATTGTTCCTTTGGGGGGGTATTGCAACTTTTGGCCATATTGAAGCGAAATTGTTCCTTTGGGGGGTTTTTACAATTTTTGGCCATTTTGAGGCGAAATTGTTCCTTTGGGGGGGTATTGCAACTTTTGGCCATTTTGAGGCGAAATTGTTCCTTTGGGGGGGTATTGCAACTTTTGGCCATTTTGAAGCGAAATTGTTCCTTTGGGGGGGTATTGCAACTTTTCGGCATTTTGAGGCGAAATTGTTCCTTTCGGGGGGTATTGCAACTTTTCGGCATTTTGAGGCGAAATTGTTCCTTTGGGGGGGTATTGCAACTTTTGGCCATTTTGAAGCGAAATTGTTCCTTTGGGGGGGTATTGCAACTTTTGGCCATTTTGAAGCGAAATTGTTCCTTTGGGGGGGTATTGCAACTTTTCGGCATTTTGAGGCGAAATTGTTCCTTTGGGGGGGTATTGCAATTTTTTGCCATTTTGAGGCGAAATTGTTCCTTTGGGGGGTATTGCAACTTTTGGCCATTTTGAAGCGACATTGTTCCTTTCGGGGGGTATTGCAACTTTTCGGCATTTTGAGGCGAAATTGTTCCTTTGGGGGGGTATTGCAACTTTTGGCCATATTGAAGCGAAATTGTTCCTTTGGGGGGTTTTTACAATTTTTGGCCATTTTGAGGCGAAATTGTTCCTTTGGGGGGGTATTGCAACTTTTGGCCATTTTGAGGCGAAATTGTTCCTTTGGGGGGGTATTGAAACTTTTGGCCATTTTGAAGCGAAATTGTTCCTTTGGGGGGGTATTGCAACTTTTGGCCATTTTGAAGTGAAATTGTTCCTTTCGGGGGGTATTGCAACTTTTCGGCATTTTGAGGCGAAACTGTTCCTTTGGGGGGGTATTGCAACTTTTGGCCATTTTGAAGCGAAATTGTTCCTTTGGGGAGGTATTGCAACTTTTCGGCATTTTGTGGCGAAATTGTTCCTTTGGGGGGGTATTGCAATTTTTTGCCATTTTGAGGCGAAATTGTTCCTTTGGGGGGTATTGCAACTTTTGGCTATTTGGAAGCGAAATTGTTCCTTTCGGGGGGTATTGCAACTTTTCGGCATTTTGAGGCGAAATTGTTCCTTTGGGGGGGTATTGCAATTTTTTGCCATTTTGAGGCGAAATTGTTCCTTTGGGGGGGTATTGC
Source organism: Anomaloglossus baeobatrachus (assembly GCF_048569485.1). Lineage (NCBI taxonomy): Eukaryota > Metazoa > Chordata > Amphibia > Anura > Aromobatidae > Anomaloglossus > Anomaloglossus baeobatrachus. The sequence goes on from NW_027443635.1 coordinate 653,572, forward strand.
AACTTTTGGCCATTTTGAAGCGAAATTGTTCCTTTGGGGGGGTATTGCAGATTTTTGCCATTTTGAGGTGAAATTGTTCCTTTGGGGGGGTATTGCAATTTTTTGCCATTTTGAGGCGAAATTGTTCCTTTGGGGGGGTATTGCAACTTTTGGCCATTTTAAAGCGAAATTATTCCTTTGGGGGGGTATTGCAATTTTTTGCCATTTTGAGGCGAAATTGTTCCTTTGGGGGGGTATTGCAACTTTTGGCCTTTTTGAGGCGAAATTGTTCCTTTGGGGGGGTATTGCAACTTTTGGCCATTTTGAAGCGAAATTCTTCCTTTGGGGGGGTATTGCAACTTTACGGCATTTTGAGGCGAAATTGTTCCTTTGGGGGGGTATTGCAATTTTTTGCCATTTTGAGGCGAAATTGTTCCTTTGGGGGGTATTGCAACTTTAGGCCATTTTGAAGCGAAATTGTTCCTTTGGGGGGGTATTGCAACTTTTCGGCATTTTGAGGCGAAATTGTTCCTTGGGGGGGTATTGCAACTTTTGGCCATTTTGAAGCGAAATTGTTCCTTTGGGGGGGTATTGCAACTTTTCAGTATTTTGAAGCGAAATTGTTCCTTTAGGGGGTATTGCAATTTTTTGCCATTTTGAGGCGAAATTGTTCCTTTGAGGGGGTATTGCAACTTTTGGCCATATTGAAGCGAAATTGTTCCTTTGGGGGGTTTTTACAATTTTTGGCCATTTTGAGGCGAAATTGTTCCTTTCGGGGGGTATTGCAACTTTTCGGCATTTTGAGGCGAAATTGTTCCTTTGGGGGGGTATTGCAACTTTTGGCCATTTTGAAGCGAAATTGTTCCTTTGGGGGGGTATTGCAACTTTTGGCCATTTTGAAGCGAAATTGTTCCTTTGGGGGGGTATTGCAATTTTTTGCCATTTTGAGGCGAAATTGTTCCTTTGGGGGGTTATTGCAACTTTTGGCCATTTTGAAGCGAAATTGTTCCTTTGGGGGGGTATTGCAACTTTTCGGCATTTTGAGGCGAAATTGTTCCTTGGGGGGTATTGCAACTTTTGGCCATTTTGAAGCGAAATTGTTCCTTTGGGGGGGTATTGCAATTTTTAACCATTTTGAGGCGAAATTGTTCCTTTGGGGGGGTATTGCAACTTTTGGCCATATTGAAGCGAAATTGTTCCTTTGGGGGGGTATTGCAATTTTTTGCCATTTTGAGGCGAAATTGTTCCTTTGGGGGGGTATTGCAACTTTTGGCCATTTTGAAGTGAAATTGTTTCTTTCGGGGGGTATTGCAACTTTTCAGCATTTTGAAGCGAAATTGTTCCTTTGGGGGGGGTATTGCAATTTTTTGCCATTTTGAGGCGAAATTGTTCCTTTGGGGGGGTATTGCAATTTTTTGCCATTTTGAGGCGAAATTGTTCCTTTGGGGGGGTATTGCAACTTTTGGCTATTTTGAAGCGAAATTGTTCCTTTGGGGGGTATTGCAATTTTTTGCCATTTTGAGGCGAAATTGTTCCTTTGGGGGGGTATTGCAACTTTTGGCCATATTGAAGCGAAATTGTTCCTTTGGGGGGTTTTTACAATTTTTGGCCATTTTGAGGCGAAATTGTTCCTTTGGGGGGGTATTGCAACTTTTGGCCATTTTGAGGCGAAATTGTTCCTTTGGGGGGGTATTGCAACTTTTGGCCATTTTGAAGCGAAATTGTTCCTTTGGGGGGGTATTGCAACTTTTCGGCATTTTGAGGCGAAATTGTTCCTTTCGGGGGGTATTGCAACTTTTCGGCATTTTGAGGCGAAATTGTTCCTTTGGGGGGGTATTGCAACTTTTGGCCATTTTGAAGCGAAATTGTTCCTTTGGGGGGGTATTGCAACTTTTGGCCATTTTGAAGCGAAATTGTTCCTTTGGGGGGGTATTGCAACTTTTCGGCATTTTGAGGCGAAATTGTTCCTTTGGGGGGGTATTGCAATTTTTTGCCATTTTGAGGCGAAATTGTTCCTTTGGGGGGTATTGCAACTTTTGGCCATTTTGAAGCGACATTGTTCCTTTCGGGGGGTATTGCAACTTTTCGGCATTTTGAGGCGAAATTGTTCCTTTGGGGGGGTATTGCAACTTTTGGCCATATTGAAGCGAAATTGTTCCTTTGGGGGGTTTTTACAATTTTTGGCCATTTTGAGGCGAAATTGTTCCTTTGGGGGGGTATTGCAACTTTTGGCCATTTTGAGGCGAAATTGTTCCTTTGGGGGGGTATTGAAACTTTTGGCCATTTTGAAGCGAAATTGTTCCTTTGGGGGGGTATTGCAACTTTTGGCCATTTTGAAGTGAAATTGTTCCTTTCGGGGGGTATTGCAACTTTTCGGCATTTTGAGGCGAAACTGTTCCTTTGGGGGGGTATTGCAACTTTTGGCCATTTTGAAGCGAAATTGTTCCTTTGGGGAGGTATTGCAACTTTTCGGCATTTTGTGGCGAAATTGTTCCTTTGGGGGGGTATTGCAATTTTTTGCCATTTTGAGGCGAAATTGTTCCTTTGGGGGGTATTGCAACTTTTGGCTATTTGGAAGCGAAATTGTTCCTTTCGGGGGGTATTGCAACTTTTCGGCATTTTGAGGCGAAATTGTTCCTTTGGGGGGGTATTGCAATTTTTTGCCATTTTGAGGCGAAATTGTTCCTTTGGGGGGGTATTGCAACTTTTGGCCATTTTGAAGCGAAATTGTTCCTTTCGGGGGTATTGCAACTTTTCGGCATTTTGAGGCGAAATTGTTCTTTTGGGGGGGTTTTGCAACTTTTGGCCATATTGAAGCGAAATTGTTCCTTTGGGGGGGTATTGCAATTTTTTGCCATTTTGAGGCGAAATTGTTCCTTTGGGGGGGTATTGCAACTTTTGGCCATTTTGAAGCAAAATTGTTCCTTTGGGGGGGTATTGCAATTTTTTGCCATTTTGAGGCGAAATTGTTCCTTTGGGGGGTATTGCAACTTTTGGCCATTTTGAAGCGAAATTGTTCCTTTCGGGGGGTATTGCAACTTTTCGGCATTTTGAAGCGAAATTGTTCCTTTGGGGGGGTTCTGCAATTGTTTGCCATTTTGAGGCGAAATTGTTCCTTTGGGGGGTATTGCAACTTTTGGCCATTTTGAAGCGAAATTATTCCTTTGGGGGGGTATTGCAATTTTTTGCCATTTTGAGGCGAAATTGTTCCTTTGGGGGGGTATTGCAATTTTTCTTGCATTTTGAGGCGAAATTGTTCCTTTGGGGGGGTATTGCAACTTTTGGCCATTTTGAAGCGAAATTGTTCCTTTGGGGGGGTATTGCAACTTTTGGCCATTTTGAAGCGAAATTGTTCCTTTGGGGGGGTATTGCAATTTTTTGCCATTTTGAGGCGAAATTGTTCCTTTGGGGGGTTATTGCAACTTTTGGCCATTTTGAAGCGAAATTGTTCCTTTGGGGGGGTATTGCAACTTTTCGGCATTTTGAGGCGAAATTGTTCCTTGGGGGGTATTGCAACTTTTGGCCATTTTGAAGCGAAATTGTTCCTTTGGGGGGGTATTGCAATTTTTAACCATTTTGAGGCGAAATTGTTCCTTTGGGGGGGTATTGCAACTTTTGGCCATATTGAAGCGAAATTGTTCCTTTGGGGGGGTATTGCAATTTTTTGCCATTTTGAGGCGAAATTGTTCCTTTGGGGGGGTATTGCAACTTTTGGCCATTTTGAAGTGAAATTGTTTCTTTCGGGGGGTATTGCAACTTTTCAGCATTTTGAAGCGAAATTGTTCCTTTGGGGGGGGTATTGCAATTTTTTGCCATTTTGAGGCGAAATTGTTCCTTTGGGGGGGTATTGCAATTTTTTGCCATTTTGAGGCGAAATTGTTCCTTTGGGGGGGTATTGCAACTTTTGGCTATTTTGAAGCGAAATTGTTCCTTTGGGGGGTATTGCAATTTTTTGCCATTTTGAGGCGAAATTGTTCCTTTGGGGGGGTATTGCAACTTTTGGCCATATTGAAGCGAAATTGTTCCTTTGGGGGGTTTTTACAATTTTTGGCCATTTTGAGGCGAAATTGTTCCTTTGGGGGGGTATTGCAACTTTTGGCCATTTTGAGGCGAAATTGTTCCTTTGGGGGGTATTGTAACTTTTGGCCATTTTGAAGCGAAATTGTTCCTTTGGGGGGGTATTGCAACTTTTCGGCATTTTGAGGCGAAATTGTTCCTTTCGGGGGGTATTGCAACTTTTCGGCATTTTGAGGCGAAATTGTTCCTTTGGGGGGGTATTGCAACTTTTGGCCATTTTGAAGCGAAATTGTTCCTTTGGGGGGGTATTGCAACTTTTGGCCATTTTGAAGCGAAATTGTTCCTTTGGGGGGGTATTGCAACTTTTCGGCATTTTGAGGCGAAATTGTTCCTTTGGGGGGGTATTGCAATTTTTTGCCATTTTGAGGCGAAATTGTTCCTTTGGGGGGTATTGCAACTTTTGGCCATTTTGAAGCGACATTGTTCCTTTCGGGGGGTATTGCAACTTTTCGGCATTTTGAGGCGAAATTGTTCCTTTGGGGGGGTATTGCAACTTTTGGCCATATTGAAGCGAAATTGTTCCTTTGGGGGGTTTTTACAATTTTTGGCCATTTTGAGGCGAAATTGTTCCTTTGGGGGGGTATTGCAACTTTTGGCCATTTTGAGGCGAAATTGTTCCTTTGGGGGGGTATTGAAACTTTTGGCCATTTTGAAGCGAAATTGTTCCTTTGGGGGGGTATTGCAACTTTTGGCCATTTTGAAGTGAAATTGTTCCTTTCGGGGGGTATTGCAACTTTTCGGCATTTTGAGGCGAAACTGTTCCTTTGGGGGGGTATTGCAACTTTTGGCCATTTTGAAGCGAAATTGTTCCTTTGGGGAGGTATTGCAACTTTTCGGCATTTTGAGGCGAAATTGTTCCTTTGGGGGGGTATTGCAATTTTTTGCCATTTTGAGGCGAAATTGTTCCTTTGGGGGGTATTGCAACTTTTGGCTATTTGGAAGCGAAATTGTTCCTTTCGGGGGGTATTGCAACTTTTCGGCATTTTGAGGCGAAATTGTTCCTTTGGGGGGGTATTGGAATTTTTTGCCATTTTGAGGCGAAATTGTACCTTTGGGGGGGTATTGCAACTTTTGGCCATTTTGAAGCGAAATTGTTCCTTTCGGGGGTATTGCAACTTTTCGGCATTTTGAGGCGAAATTGTTCTTTTGGGGGGGTTTTGCAACTTTTGGCCATATTGAAGCGAAATTGTTCCTTTGGGGGGGTATTGCAATTTTTTGCCATTTTGAGGCGAAATTGTTCCTTTGGGGGGGTATTGCAACTTTTGGCCATTTTGAAGCAAAATTGTTCCTTTGGGGGGGTATTGCAATTTTTTGCCATTTTGAGGCGAAATTGTTCCTTTGGGGGGTATTGCAACTTTTGGCCATTTTGAAGCGAAATTGTTCCTTTCGGGGGGTATTGCAACTTTTCGGCATTTTGAAGCGAAATTGTTCCTTTGGGGGGGTTCTGCAATTGTTTGCCATTTTGAGGCGAAATTGTTCCTTTGGGGGGTATTGCAACTTTTGGCCATTTTGAAGCGAAATTATTCCTTTGGGGGGGTATTGCAATTTTTTGCCATTTTGAGGCGAAATTGTTCCTTTGGGGGGGTATTGCAATTTTTCTTCCATTTTGAGGCGAAATTGTTCCTTTGGGGGGGTATTGCAACTTTTGGCCATTTTGAAGCGAAATTGTACCTTTAGGGGGGTATTGCAACTTTTCGGCATTTTGAAGCGAAATTGTTCCTTTGGCGGGGTATTGCAATTTTTTGCCATTTTGAGGCGAAATTGTTCCTTTCGGGGGTATTGCAACTTTTGGCCATTTTGAAGCGAAATTGTTCCTTTGGGGGGGTATTGCAACTTTTGGCCATTTTGAAGCGAAATTGTTCCTTTGGGGGGGTATTGCAATTTTTTGCCATTTTGAGGCGAAATTGTTCCTTTGGGGGAGTATTGCAATTTTTTGCCATTTTGAGGCGAAATTGTTCCTTTGGGGGGGTATTGCAACTTTTGGCCATTTTGAAGCGATATTGTTCCTTTCGGGGGGTATTGCATTTTTTCGGCATTTTGAGGCGAAATTGTTCCTTTGGGGGGGTATTGCAACTTTTCGGCATTTTGAGGCGAAATTGTTCCTTTGGGGGGGTATTGCAATTTTTTGCCATTTTGAGGCGAAATTGTTCCTTTGGGGGGGTATTGCAATTTTTTGCCATTTTGAGGCGAAATTGTTCCTTTGGGGGGTATTGCAACTTTTGGCCATTTTGAAGCGAAATTGTTCCTTTGGGGGGGTATTGCAATTTTTTGCCATTTTGAGGCGAAATTGTTCTTTTGGGGGGGTATTGCAACTTTTGGCCATTTTGAAGCGAAATTGTTCCTTTGGGGGGGTATTGCAACTTTTCGGCATTTTGAGGCGAAATTGTTCCTTTGGGGGAGTATTGCAATTTTTTGCCATTTTGAGGCGAAATTTTTCCTTTGGGGGGGTATTGCAACTTTTGGCCATTTTGAAGCGAAATTGTTCCTTTGGAGGGGTATTGCAATTTTTTGCCATTTTGAGGCGAAATTGTTCCTTTGGGGGGGTATTGCAACTTTTGGCCATTTTGAAGCGAAATTGTTCCTTTTGGGGGGTATTGCAACTTTTCGGCATTTTGAGGCAAAATTGTTCCTTTGGGGGGGTATTGCAACTTTTGGCCATATTGAAGCGAAATTGTTCCTTTGGGGGGGGTATTGCAATTTTTAACCATTTTGAGGCGAAATTGTTCCTTTGGGGGGGTATTGCAACTTTTGGCCATTTTGAAGCGAAATTGTTCCTTTTGGGGGGTATTGCAACTTTTCAGCATTTTAAGGCGAAATTGTTCCTTTGGGGGGGTATTGCAACTTTTGTCCATATTGAAGCGAAATTGTTCCTTTGGGGGGGTATTGCAATTTTTAACCATTTTGAGGCGAAATTGTTCCTTTGGGGGGGTATTGCAAATTTTCGGCATTTTGAGGCGAAATTGTTCCTTTGGAGGGGTATTGCAATTTTTTGCCATTTTGAGGCGAAATTGTTCCTTTCGGGGGTATTGCAACTTTTGGCCATTTTGAAGCGAAATTGTTCCTTTGGGCGGTATTGCAACTTTTGGCCATTTTGAAGCGAAATTGTTCCTTTGGGGGGGTATTGCAACTTTTCGGCATTTTGAGGCGAAATTGTTCCTTTGGGGGGGTATTGCAATTTTTTGCCATTTTAAGGCGAATATGTTCCTTTGGGGGGTATTGCAATTTTTTGCCATTTTGAGGCGAAATTGTTCCTTTGGGGGGGTATTGCAACTTTTGGCCATTTTGAAGCGAAATTGTTCCTTTCGGGGGGTATTGCAACTTTTCAGCATTTTGAGGCGAAATTGTTCCTTTGGGGGGGTATTGCAATTTTTTGCCATTTTGAGGCGAAATTTTTCCTTTGGGGGGGTATTGCAACTTTTGGCCATTTTGAAGCGAAATTGTTCCTTTGGAGGGGTATTGCAATTTTTTGCCATTTTGAGGCGAAATTGTTCCTTTGGGGGGTATTGCAACTTTTGGCCATTTTGAAGCGAAATTGTTCCTTTCGGGGGGTATTGCAACTTTTCGGCATTTTGAGGCGAAATTGTTCCTTTGGGGGGGATTGCAACTTTTGGCCATATTGAAGCGAAATGTTTCCTTTGGGGGGGTATTGCAATTTTTAACCATTTTGAGGCGAAATTGTTCCTTTGGAGGGGTATTGCAATTTTTTGCCATTTTGAGGCGAAATTGTTCTTTTGGGGGGGTATTGCAACTTTTGGCCATTTTGAAGCGAAATTGTTCCTTTGGGGGGGTATTGCAACTTTTCGGCATTTTGAGGCAAAATTGTTCCTTTGGGGGAGTATTGCAATTTTTTGCCATTTTGAGGCGAAATTTTTCCTTTGGGGGGGTATTGCAACTTTTGGCCATTTTGAAGCGAAATTGTTCCTTTGGAGGGGTATTGCAATTTTTTGCCATTTTGAGGCGAAATTGTTCCTTTGGGGGGGTATTGCAACTTTTGGCCATTTTGAAGCGAAATTGTTCCTTTCGGGGGGTATTGCAACTTTTCGGCATTTTGAGGCGAAATTGTTCCTTTGGGGGGGTATTGTAACTTTTGGCCATATTGAAGCGAAATTGTTCCTTTGGGGGGGTATTGCAATTTTTAACCATTTTGAGGCGAAATTGTTCCTTTGGGGGGGTATTGCAACTTTTGGCCATTTTGAAGCGAAATTGTTCCTTTTGGGGGGTATTGCAACTTTTCAGCATTTTGAGGCGAAATTGTTCCTTTGGGGGGGGATTGCAACTTTTGGCGATATTGAAGCGAAATTGTTCCTTTGGGGGGGTATTGCAATTTTTAACCATTTTGAGGCGAAATTGTTCCTTTGGGGGGGTATTGCAACTTTTCAGCATTTTGAGGCGAAATTGTTCCTTTGAGGGGGTATTGCAATTTTTTGCCATTTTGAGGCGAAATTGTTCCTTTGGGGGGGTATTGCAACTTTTGGCCATTTTGAAGCGAAATTGTTCCTTTCGGGGGGTATTGCAACTTTTCGGCATTTTGAGGCGAAATTGTTCCTTTGGGGGGGTATTGCAACTTTTGGCCATTTTGAAGCGAAATTGTTCCTTTGGGGGGGTATTGCAACTTTTCGGCATTTTGAGGCGAAATTGTTCCTTTGGGGGGGATTGCAATTTTTAACCATTTTGAGGCGCAATTGTTCCTTTGGGGAGGTATTGCAACTTTTCGGCATTTTAAAGCGAAATTGTTCCTTTGGGGGGTATTGCAATTTTTTTTCCATTTTGAGGCGAAATTGTTCCTTTGGGGGGGTATGGCAACTTTTGGTCATTTTGAAGCGAAATTGTTCCTTTCGGTGGGTATTGCAACTTTTCGGCATTTTGAAGCGAAATTGTTCCTTTGGGGGGTATTGCAATTTTTTGCCATTTTGAGGCGAAATTGTTCCTTTGGAGGGGTATTGCAACTTTTGGCCATTTTGAAGCGAAATTGTTCCTTTGGGGGGGTATTGCAATTTTTTGCCATTTTGAGGCGAAATTGTTCCTTTGGGGGGATATTGCAACTTTTGGCCATTTTGAAGCGAAACTGTTCCTTTCGGGGGGTATTGAAACTTTTCAGCATTTTGAGGCGAAATTGTTCCTTTGGGGGGGTATTGCAATTTTTTTTCCATTTTGAGGCGAAATTGTTCCTTTGGGGGGGTATTGCAACTTTTGGCCATTTTGAAGCGAAATTGTGCCTTTCGGGGGGTATTGCAACTTTTCGGCATTTTGAGGCGAAATTGTTCCTTTGGGGGGGTATTGCAATTTTTTTTCCATTTTGAGGCGAAATTTTTCCTTTGGGGGTATTGCAACTTTTGGCCATTTTGAAGCAAAATTGTTCCTTTGGGGGGGTATTGCAATTTTTTGCCATTTTGAGGCGAAATTGTTCCTTTGGGGGGGTATTGCAACTTTTGGCCATTTTGAAGCGAAATTGTTCCTTTCGGGGGTATTGCAACTTTTCAGCATTTTAAGGCGAAATTGTTCCTTTGGGGGGGTATTGCAATTTTTTGCCATTTTGAGGCGAAATTGTTCCTTTGGGGGGGTATTGCAACTTTTGGCCATTTTGAAGCGAAATTGTTCCTTTCGGGGGTATTGCAACTTTTCAGCATTTTAAGGCGAAATTGTTCCTTTGGGGGGGTATTGCAAGTTTTGGCCATTTTGAAGCGAAATTGTTCCTTTCGGGGGGTATTGCAACTTTTCGGCATTTTGAAGCGAAATTGTTCCTTTGGGGGTATTGCAATTTTTTGCCATTTTGAGGCGAAATTGTTCCTTTGGGGGGTATTGTAACTTTTGGCCATTTTGAAGCGAAATTGTTCCTTTGGGGGGGTATTGCAATTTTTTTTCCATTTTGAGGCGAAATTGTTCCTTTCGGGGGGTATTGCAACTTTTCGGCATTTTGAGGCGAAATTGTTCCTTTGGGGGGGTATTGCAAATTTTGGCCATTTTGAAGCGAAATTGTTCCTTTGGGGGGGTATTGCAATTTTTTGCCATTTTGAGGCGAAATTGTTCCTTTGGTGGGGTATTGCAACTTTTGGCCATTTTGAAGCGAAATTGTTCCTTTCGGGGGTATTGCAACTTTTCGGCATTTTGAGGCGAAATTGTTCTTTTGGGGGGGTATTGCAACTTTTGGCCATATTGAAGCGAAATTGTTCCTTTGGGGGGGTATTGCAATTTTTAACCATTTTGAGGCGAAATTGTTCCTTTGGGGGGGTATTGCAACTTTTGGCCATTTTAAAGCGAAATTGTTCCTTTCGGGGGGTATTGCAACTTTTCAGCATTTTGAGGCGAAATTGTTCCTTTGGGGGGGTATTGCAATTTTTTGCCATTTTGAGGCGAAATTGTTCCTTTGGGGGGGTATTGCAACTTTTCGGCATTTTGAGGCGAAATTGTTCCTTTGGGGGGTATTGCAATTTTTTTTCCATTTTGAGGCGAAATTGTTCCTTCGTGGGGGTATTGTAACTTTTGGCCATTTTGAAGCGAAATTGTTCCTTTCGGGGGGTATTGCAACTTTTCGGCATTTTGAAGCGAAATTGTTCCTTTGGGGGGTATTGCAATTTTTTGCCATTTTGAGGCGAAATTCTTCCTTTGGGGGGGTATTGCAACTTTTGGCCATTTTGAAGCGAAATTGTTCCTTTGGGAAGGTATTGCAATTTTTTTTTCATTTTGAGGCGAAATTGTTCCTTTGGGGGGGGTATTTCAAATTTTGGCCATTTTGAAGCGAAATTGTTCCTTTGGGGGGGTATTGCAATTTTTTGCCATTTTGAGGTGAAATTGTTCCTTTGGGGGGGTATTGCAACTTTTGGTCCTTTTGAAGCGAAATTGTTCCTTTGGGGGGGTATTGCAACTTTTGGCCATTTTGAAGCGAAATTGTTCCTTTCGGGGGGTACTGCAACTTTTCAGCATTTTGAGGCGAAATTGTTCCTTTGGGGGGGTATTGCAACTTTTGGCCATTTTGAAGCGAAATTGTTCCTTTGGGGGGGGTATTGCAACTTTTGGCCATTTTGAAGCGAAATTGTACCTTTGGGGGGGTATTGCAACTTTTCGGCATTTTGAAGCGAAATTGTTCCTTTGGGGGGGTATTGCAACTTTTGGCCATTTTGAAGCAAAATTGTTCCTTTGGGGGGGTATTGCAATTTTTTGCCATTTTGAGGCGAAATTGTTCCTTTGGGGGGGTATTGCAACTTTTGGCCATTTTGAAGCGAAATTGTTCCTTTCGGGGGGTATTGCAACTTTTCGGCATTTTGAGGCGAAATTGTTCCTTTGGGGGGGTATTGCAACTTTTGGCCATTTTGAAGCGAAATTGTTCCTTTGGGGGGGTATTGCAACTTTTCGGCATTTTGAGGCGAAATTGTTGCTTTGGGGGGGTATTGCAATTTTTTGCCATTTTGAGGCGAAATTGTTCCTTTGGGGGGTATTGCAACTTTTGGCCATTTTGAAGCGAAATTGTTCCTTTGGGGGGGTATTGCAATTTTTTGCCATTTTGAGGCGAAATTGTTCCTTTGGGGGGGTATTGCAACTTTTGGCCATTTTGAAGCGAAATTGTTCCTTTCGGGGGGTATTGCAACTTTTCGGCATTTTGATGCGAAATTGTTCCTTTGGGGGGGTATTGCAATTTTTTTTCCATTTTGAGGCGAAATTGTTTCTTTGGGGGGGGATTGCAACTTTTGGCCATTTTGAAGCGAAATTGTTCCTTTCGGGGTGTATTGCAACTTTTCGGCATTTTGAAGCGAAATTGTTCCTTTGGGGGGGTATTGCAATTTTTTGCCATTTTGAGGTGAAATTGTTCCTTTGGGGGGGTATTGCAACTTTTGGCCATTTTGAAGCGAAATTGTTCCTTTGGGGGGGTATTGCAATTTTTTTTTCATTTTGAGGCGAAATTGTTCCTTTATAGGGGTATTGCAAATTTTGGCCATTTTATAGCGAAATTGTTCCTTTGGGGGCGTATTGCAATTTTTGGCCATTTTGAGGCGAAATTGTTCCTTTGGGGGGGGGATTGCAACTTTTCGGCATTTTGAAGCGAAATTGTTCCTTTGGGGGGGTATTGCAACTTCTGGCCATTTTGAAGCGAAATTGTTCTTTTGGGGGGGTATTGCAATTTTTTGCCATTTTGAGGCGAAATTGTTCCTTGGGGGGGTATTTCAACTTTTGGCCATATTGAAGCGAAATTGTTCCTTTGGGGGGGTATTGCAATTTTTAACCATTTTGAGGCGAAATTGTTCCTTTGGGGGGGTATTGCAACTTTTCAGCATTTTGAGACGAAATTGTTCCTTTGGGGGGGTATTGCAATTTTTTGCCATTTTGAGGCGAAATTGTTCCTTTGGGGGAGTATTGCAACTTTTCGGCATTTTGAGGCGAAATTGTTCCTTTCGGGGGGTATTGCAATTTTTTTTCCATTTTGAGGCGAAATTGTTCCTTTCGGGGGGTATTGCAACTTTTCGGCATTTTGAAGCGAAATTGTTCCTTTGGGGAGTATTGCAATTTTTTTTCCATTTTGAGGCGAAATTGTTCCTTTTGGGGGGTATTGCAACTTTTCGGCATTTTGAAGCGAAATTGTTCCTTTGGGGGGTATTGCAATTTTTTGCCATTTTGAGGCGAAATTGTTCCTTTGGGGGGGTATTGCAACTTTTGGCCATTTTGAGGCGAAATTGTTCCTTTGGGGGGGTATTGCAACTTTTGGCCATTTTGAAGCGAAATTGTTCCTTTGGGGGGGTATTGCAATTTTTTGCCATTTTGAGGCGAAATTGTTCCTTTGGGGGGTATTGCAACTTTTCGGCATTTTGAAGCGAAATTGTTCCTTTGGGGGGTATTGCAATTTTTTGCCATTTTGAGGCGAAATTGTTCCTTTGGGGGGTATTGCAACTTTTGGCCATTTTGAAGCGAAATTGTTCCTTTGGGAGGGTATTGCAATTTTTTGCCATTTTGAGGCGAAATTGTTCCTTTGGGGGGGTATTGCAACTTTTGGCCATTTTGAAGCGAAATTGTTCCTTTGGGGGGGTATTGCAATTTTTTGCCATTTTGAGGCGAAATTGTTCCTTTGGGGGGGTATTGCAACTTTTGGCCATTTTGAAGCGAAATTGTTCCTTTCGGGGGGTATTGCAACTTTTCGGCATTTTGAGGCGAAATTGTTCCTTTGGGGGGGTATTGCAATTTTTTTTCTATTTTGAGGCGAAATTGTTCCTTTGGGGGGGCATTGCAACTTTTGGCCATTTTGAAGCAAAATTGTACCTTTGGGGGGGGTATTGCAACTTTTCGGCACTTTGAAGCGAAATTGTTCCTTTGGGGGGTATTGCAATTTTTTGCCATTTTGAGGCGAAATTGTTCCTTTGGGGGGTATTGCAACTTTTCGGCATTTTGAAGCGAAATTGTTCCTTTGGGGGGGTATTGCAATTTTTTTTCATTTTGAGGCGAAATTGTTCCTTTGGGGGGGTATTGCAACTTTTCGCCATTTTGAGGCGAAATTGTTCCTTTGGGGGGGTATTGCAACTTTTGGCCATTTTGAAGCGAAATTGTTCCTTTGGGGAAGTATTGCAATTTTTTGCCATTTTGAGGCGAAATTGTTCCTTTATGGGGGTATTGCAACTTTTGGCCATTTTGAGGCGAAATTGTTCCTTTGGGGGGGTATTGCAACTTTTGGCCATTTTGAAGCGAAATTGTTCCTTTGGGGGGGTATTGCAACTTTTCGGCATTTTGAGGCGAAATTGTTCCTTTGGGGGGGTATTGCAACTTTTCGGCATTTTGGGGCGAAATTGTTCCTTTGGGGGGGTATTGCAACTTTTGGCCATTTTGAAGCGAAATTGTTCCTTTGGGGGGGTATTGCAATTTTTAACCATTTTGAGGCGAAATTGTTCCTTTGGGGGGGTATTGCAACTTTTGGCCATTTTTAAGTGAAATTGTTCCTTTGGGGGGGTATTGCAACTTTTCGGCATTTTGAAGCGAAATTGTTCCTTTGGGGGGTATTGCAATTTTTTTTTTCATTTTGAGGCGAAATTGTTCCTTTGGGGGGTATTGCAATTTTTTGCCATTTTGAGGCGAAATTGTTCCTTTGGGGGGTATTGCAACTTTTCGGCATTTTGAAGCGAAATTGTTCCTTTGGGGGGGTATTGCAATTTTTTTTCATTTTGAGGCGAAATTGTTCCTTTGGGGGGGTATTGCAACTTTTCGCCATTTTGAGGCGAAATTGTTCCTTTGGGGGGGTATTGCAACTTTTGGCCATTTTGAAGCGAAATTGTTCCTTTGGGGAAGTATTGCAATTTTTTGCCATTTTGAGGCGAAATTGTTCCTTTATGGGGGTATTGCAACTTTTGGCCATTTTGAGGCGAAATTGTTCCTTTGGGGGGGTATTGCAACTTTTGGCCATTTTGAAGCGAAATTGTTCCTTTGGGGGGGTATTGCAACTTTTCGGCATTTTGAGGCGAAATTGTTCCTTTGGGGGGGTATTGCAACTTTTCGGCATTTTGGGGCGAAATTGTTCCTTTGGGGGGGTATTGCAACTTTTGGCCATTTTGAAGCGAAATTGTTCCTTTGGGGGGGTATTGCAATTTTTAACCATTTTGAGGCGAAATTGTTCCTTTGGGGGGGTATTGCAACTTTTGGCCATTTTTAAGTGAAATTGTTCCTTTGGGGGGGTATTGCAACTTTTCGGCATTTTGAAGCGAAATTGTTCCTTTGGGGGGTAATGCAATTTTTTTTTTCATTTTGAGGCGAAATTGTTGCTTTGGGGGGTGTGAAGATGTAATTTACCCTCTCACTGTATATGCTGTACAGATTCCTATTTCAAGCTGGGTTCATTGTCTTATTTGAACTACTTCTGTGTACATTTCTATTGTTGTAGGTAATCACCCCCTAAAATGCAAGGTTATATCCTCTTGAGGCACTTCCATCCCTGGGAGTAGGGGGAGGTGGGCCTAGAGTCCAACTAGTGTAAACTCTGCTTACCTGGGAGATTCAGTCAGAGTGAGCTGAAACTTGAAGGGAGCAGGAGCTCCAGCCTGTGTGGCTGTGGACACGGACGGAGCTAGGCCTGTGTGGCGGCCCGTGGGATTGTGTGGAACTCTTTGGACTACTGTAAGGACGATTGCTTTGTAATCCGGTCCGAGGATTGTCGGGAAGGGCCCCCGAATCTGTTTTACGTGGACTTATCGTGTGCTGTTCCAGTGTCCTTGTGAATAAACCTGTTGGATCGTTCCTCGGCCTGTTGTCTCTCCTTGCTCTGCTGTACACCCCGTCACAAACTGGTTGGCAGCGCTTGGATCAGAGCAGAAGGAATGGAGGACAATGGCTCAACATCAGGAACCAGCACTGCAGAGTACAAGACCTGGACTTTGGGGAGCCTGCAATCAAAGGCCCGTGAAGTAGGAGTTCGTTTCAAAGGACTCTCCAAGGAGCAGCTGATTGAGGCGCTAGAAGGAGTCTGCTCGCAAAATGACGTGGAGGAAGGATCCTCACAGCAAATGGAGGAAAGACGGGAGCTGGAGGTAATTACCCAAAAAAGTCAATGGATTGTGTGGTATGAAGTGGAGATGGCACTGCTTGGAGATGAGGTCACCATTGAATATAAGATGGATGCTATTCGCAGAGCTCAAGAGAGGGCATTGCTGGAGAGGAGGTTTGCTGTGGAAGCAGCTAGAGGCTCCAGACAAACTTTAACCACAGCACCAACTATGAGGGAATTCTCCAGAGTGTCCCGCAAGGACTTTAAGCCATTTAATGAAGCTGCAGGTGACATTGAGGGCTTCTTTCAGGACTTTGAGCATCAGTGCCGATTAATGGAAGTCCCAGAAAGAGAGCGAGTCAGACACCTGGTGGGCCTCTTGGAGGGTGGAGCTGCCGACGCCTATAGAGCTATGGACCCTCAGTGGAATTGTGAGTATGGGGAGATAAAACAGACCATTCTGGAACATTATGCCGTGACCCCAGATACTTATAGGACTAAGTTCCGTACATTAGCCTGTGATGGAGAAGTGTCTTTCAAGATGTTTGCCCACAGACTGAAACAAGTGTGCCATCGCTGGCTGGAGGGAGAGGGAGCCTTAACTTGGCAGACCTTCCTCCAGGTCATCCTAAAAGAACAATTCTTTGCCCAGTGCCCCGCTGAGATCCGGGAATGGGTGCGTGAGAGAAAACCAGCGACAGTGGAGGAAGCTGCTGCTCTAGCTGATGAGGTGCTCACTATCAAGCCTCAGTGGAGGGTTTTGTTGGAGGATGGAGAGACGCCTAACAGCTCCACAACACCGGATGCCCCCAGTTATTCTGCCCCCATTGTTCCCCGTTCCTCTAAGCCACCACATGTTGATACCCGTGTTAATGTGCCTTCAGTTGCTTCTACTGCACTTTCTGGAATACGCCGGGGAGAGGAAGTAACAGAGCGCAAGTGTTATGTTTGTAGGCATCCCGGGCATTTGCAGGCCTCATGCCCAGCCAGCCCATGGAGGAATCATCCTCAAACCCCTACAGCACCTTCAGGTGGGAGTCGGCCTCCAAGTTCCCCTACCCCTTACCCAAGAGGACGCCTTGGATGGAGGGAGACCCAGCTCAGATGCTATCAATGTGGACAGCCAGGGCATCGGCAAGTCTCCTGCCCAGCTGTTCAAATGAGGACTGATCCTGCGCCCAATCGGATTGTTAATTATTTACAGCCCAGCGCCATGGAGGAAGATGTGGCACCGCTATGTGAGGACTGGCCTAGTGACTCAGCCCCCCATGTTGCACCACCAGGAGTTTACGGGGTGCGCCCCACAGTTATGACGACTTCTGCTCATCGAGGTAAGCACTTGCAGGAGGTTGTGCTGGATGGACAGAGACTTGTTGGATTTTGTGACTCGGGTGCTTTCCTCACACTGGCTGATCCCCGAGTGGTTCGGCCTGAGGCAATCCATAGAGGACCTGGGATTGTAATTGAACTGGCTGGTGGACAATGGAGGACTATTCCCACAGCCACTGTGGATCTGAGCTTTGGTTTTGGGGTCAGGCGATGTGTGGTTGGGGTGATGGGTGGTCTGCCTGCAGCTGTTCTCCTGGGCAATGATGTGGGAGAGCTACGATGCCAATTCGTGGCTGCATGAAGCCACATGTAAGTAACGCTCTGCCTGTGTGTACTTAACCAGTGACCTGTAGAGGTCCCTAGTACGTACACAAGTTGGGAGGGGGAGGGATTGTGAAGATGTAATTTACCCTCTCAATGTATATGCTGTACAGATTCCTATTTCAAGCTGGGTTCATTGTCTTATTTGAACTACTTCTGTGTACATTTCTATTGTTGTAGGTAATCACCCCCTAAAATGCAAGGTTATATCCTCTTGAGGCACTTCCATCCCTGGGAGTAGGGGGAGGTGGGCCTAGAGTCCAACTAGTGTAAACTCTGCTTACCTGGGAGATTCAGTCAGAGTGAGCTGAAACTTGAAGGGAGCAGGAGCTCCAGCCTGTGTGGCTGTGGACACGGACGGAGCTAGGCCTGTGTGGCGGCCCGTGGGATTGTGTGGAACTCTTTGGACTACTGTAAGGACGATTGCTTTGTAATCCGGTCCGAGGATTGTCGGGAAGGGCCCCCGAATCTGTTTTACGTGGACTTATCGTGTGCTGTTCCAGTGTCCTTGTGAATAAACCTGTTGGATCGTTCCTCGGCCTGTTGTCTCTCCTTGCTCTGCTGTACACCCCGTCACAGGGGGGTATTGCATCTTTTGGCCATTTTGAAGCGAAATTGTTCCTTTCGGGGGGTATTGCAACTTTTCGGCATTTTGAGGCGAAATTGTTCCTTTGGGGGGTATAGCAATTTTTTGCCATTTTGAGGCGAAATTGTTCCTTTGGGGGGGTATTGCAACTTTTGGACATTTTGAAGCGAAATTGTTCGTTTCGGTGGGTATTGCAACTTTTCGGCATTTTGAGGCGAAATTGTTCCTTTGGAGGGGTATTGCAATTTTTTTTTCATTTTGAGGCGAAATTGTTCCTTTGGGGGGGTATTGCAACTTTTGGCCATTTTGAAGCGAAATTGTTCCTTTGGGGGGTATTGCAACTTTTAGGCATTTTGAGGCGAAATCGTTCCTTTGGGGGGGTATTGAAATTTTTTGCCATTTTGAGGCGAAAATGTTCCTTTGGGGGGGTATTGCAACTTTTGGCCATTTTGAGGCGAAATTGTTCCTTTGGGGGGGTATTGCAACTTTTCGGCATTTTGAAGCGAAATTGTTCCTTTGGGGGGGTATTGCAATTTTTTTTCCATTTTGAGGCGAAATTGTTTCTTTGGGGGGGTATTGCAACTTTTGGCCATTTTGAAGCGAAATTGTTCCTTTCGGGGGGTATTGCAACTTTTCGGCATTTTGAAGCGAAATTGTTCCTTTGGGGGGGTATTGCAATTTTTTTTTCATTTTGAGGCGAAATTGTTCCTTTGGGGGGGTATTGCAACTTTTGGCCATTTTGAAGCGAAATTGTTCCTTTGGGGGGGTATTGCATTTTTTTGCCATTTTGAGGCGAAATTGTTCCTTTGGGGGGTATTGCAACTTTTGGCCATTTTGAAGCGAACTTGTTCCTTTGGGGGGGGTATTGCAACTTTTGGCCATTTTGAAACAAAATTGTTCTTTTCGGGGGGTATTGCAATTTTTCGGCATTTTGAGGCAAAATTGTTCCTTTGGGGGGTATTGCAACTTTTGGCCATTTTGAAGCGAAATTGTTCCTTTGGGGGGGTATTGCAACTTTTGGCCATTTTGTAGCGAAATTGTTCCTTTGGGGGGGTATTGCAATTTTTTGCCATTTTGAGGCGAAATTGTTCCTTGGGGGGGTATTGCAACTTTTGGCCATATTGAAGCGAAATTGTTCCTTTGGGGGGGTATTGCAATTTTTAACCATTTTGAGGCGAAATTGTTCCTTTGGGGGGGTATTGCAACTTTTGGCCATTTTGAAGCGAAATTGTTCCTTTCGGGGGGTATTGCAATTTTTTTTTCATTTTGAGGCGAAATTGTTCCTTTGGGGGGGTATTGCAACTTTTGGCCATTTTGAAGCGAAATTGTACCTTTGGGGGGGTATTGCAACTTTTCGGCATTTTGAAGCGAAATTGTTCCTTTGGGGGGGTATTGCAATTTTTTTTTCATTTTGAGGCGAAATTGTTCCTTTGGGGGGGGTATTGCAACTTTTGGCCATTTTGAAGCGAAATTGTTCCTTTGGGGGGGTATTGCAACTTTTGCCATTTTGAAGCGAAATTGTTCCTTTGGGGGGTATTGCAACTTTTGGCCATTTTAAAGCGAAATTGTTCCTTTGGGGGGGTATTGCAATTTTTTGCCATTTTGAGGCGAAATTGTTCCTTTGGGGGGGTATTGCAACTTTTGGCTATTTTGAAGCGAAAATGTTCCTTTGGGGGGGTATTGCAACTTTTCGGCATTTTGAGGCGAAGTTGTTCCTTTGGGGGGGTATTGCAATTTTTTGCCATATTGAGGCGAAATTGTTCCTTTGGGGGGGTATTGCAACTTTTGGCCATTTTGAAGCGAAATTGTTCCTTTCGGGGGGTATTGCAACTTTTCGGCATTTTGAGGCGAAATTGTTCCTTTGGGGGGGTATTGCAACTTTTGGCCATTTTGAAGCGAAATTGTTCCTTTGTGGGGGTATTGCAACTTTTCGGCATTTTGAGGCGAAATTGTTCCTTTGGGGGGTATTGCAATTTTTAGCCATTTTGAGGCGAAATTGTTCCTTTGGGGGGGTATTGCAACTTTTGACCATTTTGAAGCGAAATTGTTCCTTTGGGGGGGTATTGCAATTTTTTGCCATTTTGAGGCGAAATTGTTCCTTTGGGGGGGTATTGCAACTTTTGGCCATTTTGAAGCGAATTTGTTCCTTTCGGGGGGTATTGCAACTTTTCGGCATTTTGAGGCGAAATTGTTCCTTTGGGGGGGTATTGCAACTTTTGGCCATATTGAAGCGAAATTGTTCCTTTGGGGGGGTATTGCAATTTTTAACCATTTTGAGGCGAAATTGTTCCTTTGGAGGGGTATTGCAACTTTTTTGCCATTTTGAAGCGAAATTGTTCCTTTCAGGGGGTATTGCAACTTTTCAGCATTTTGAGGCGAAATTGTTCCTTTGGGGGGTATTGCAATTTTTTGCCATTTTGAGGCGAAATTGTTCCTTTGGGGGGTATTGCAACTTTTGGCCATTTTGAAGCGAAATTGTACCTTTGGGGGGGGTATTGCAACTTTTCGGCATTTTGAAGCGAAATTGTTCCTTTGGGGGGGTATTGCAATTATTTTTTCATTTTGAGGCGAAATTGTTCCTTTGGGGGGGTATTGCAATTTTTTGCCATTTTGAGGCGAAATTGTTCCTTTGGGGGGTATTGCAACTTTTGGCCATTTTGAGGCGAAATTGTTCCTTTGGGGGGGTATTGCAACTTTTGGCCATTTTGAAGCGAAATTGTTCCTTTCGGGGGGTATTGCAATTTTTTTTTCATTTTGAGGCGAAATTGTTCCTTTGGGGGGGTATTGCAACTTTTGGCCATTTTGAAGCGAAATTGTACCTTTGGGGGGGTATTGCAACTTTTCGGCATTTTGAAGCGAAATTGTTCCTTTGGGGGGGTATTGCAATTTTTTTTTCATTTTGAGGCGAAATTGTTCCTTTGGGGGGGGTATTGCAACTTTTGGCCATTTTGAAGCGAAATTGTTCCTTTGGGGGGGTATTGCAACTTTTGCCATTTTGAAGCGAAATTGTTCCTTTGGGGGGTATTGCAACTTTTGGCCATTTTAAAGCGAAATTGTTCCTTTGGGGGGGTATTGCAATTTTTTGCCATTTTGAGGCGAAATTGTTCCTTTGGGGGGGTATTGCAACTTTTGGCTATTTTGAAGCGAAAATGTTCCTTTGGGGGGGTATTGCAACTTTTCGGCATTTTGAGGCGAAGTTGTTCCTTTGGGGGGGTATTGCAATTTTTTGCCATATTGAGGCGAAATTGTTCCTTTGGGGGGGTATTGCAACTTTTGGCCATTTTGAAGCGAAATTGTTCCTTTCGGGGGGTATTGCAACTTTTCGGCATTTTGAGGCGAAATTGTTCCTTTGGGGGGGTATTGCAACTTTTGGCCATTTTGAAGCGAAATTGTTCCTTTGTGGGGGTATTGCAACTTTTCGGCATTTTGAGGCGAAATTGTTCCTTTGGGGGGTATTGCAATTTTTAGCCATTTTGAGGCGAAATTGTTCCTTTGGGGGGGTATTGCAACTTTTGACCATTTTGAAGCGAAATTGTTCCTTTGGGGGGGTATTGCAATTTTTTGCCATTTTGAGGCGAAATTGTTCCTTTGGGGGGGTATTGCAACTTTTGGCCATTTTGAAGCGAATTTGTTCCTTTCGGGGGGTATTGCAACTTTTCGGCATTTTGAGGCGAAATTGTTCCTTTGGGGGGGTATTGCAACTTTTGGCCATATTGAAGCGAAATTGTTCCTTTGGGGGGGTATTGCAATTTTTAACCATTTTGAGGCGAAATTGCTCCTTTGGAGGGGTATTGCAACTTTTTTGCCATTTTGAAGCGAAATTGTTCCTTTCAGGGGGTATTGCAACTTTTCAGCATTTTGAGGCGAAATTGTTCCTTTGGGGGGTATTGCAATTTTTTGCCATTTTGAGGCGAAATTGTTCCTTTGGGGGGTATTGCAACTTTTGGCCATTTTGAAGCGAAATTGTACCTTTGGGGGGGGTATTGCAACTTTTCGGCATTTTGAAGCGAAATTGTTCCTTTGGGGGGGTATTGCAATTATTTTTTCATTTTGAGGCGAAATTGTTCCTTTGGGGGGGTATTGCAATTTTTTGCCATTTTGAGGCGAAATTGTTCCTTTGGGGGGTATTGCAACTTTTGGCCATTTTGAGGCGAAATTGTTCCTTTGGGGGGGTATTGCAACTTTTCGGCATTTTGAAGCGAAATTGTTCCTTTGGGGGGTATTGCAATTTTTTGCCATTTTGAGGCGAAATTGTTCCTTTGGGGGGGGTATTGCAACTTTTGGCCATTTTGAAGCGAAATTGTTCCTTTGGGGGGTATTGCAATTTTTTTTCCATTTTGAGGTGAAATTGTTCCTTTGGGGGGGTATTGCAACTTTTGGCCCTTTTGAAGCGAAATTGTTCCTTTGGGGGGGTATTGCAACTTTTGGCCATTTTGAAGCGAAATTGTTCCTTTCGGGGGGTACTGCAACTTTTCAGCATTTTGAGGCGAAATTGTTCCTTTGGGGGGGTATTGCAACTTTTGGCCATTTTGAAGCGAAATTGTTCCTTTGGGGGGGGTATTGCAACTTTTGGCCATTTTGAAGCGAAATTGTACCTTTGGGGGGGTATTGCAACTTTTCGGCATTTTGAAGCGAAATTGTTCCTTTGGGGGGGTATTGCAACTTTTGGCCATTTTGAAGCGAAATTGTTCCTTTGGGGGGGTATTGCAATTTTTTGCCATTTTGAGGCGAAATTGTTCCTTGGGGGGGTATTGCAATTTTTTGCCATTTTGAGGCGAAATTGTTCCTTTGGGGGGGGGGTATTGCAACTTTTGGCCATTTTGAAGCGAAATTGTTCCTTTGGGGGGGTATTGCAATTTTTTGCCATTTTGAGGCGAAATTGTTCCTTTGGGGGGGTATTGCAACTTTTGGCCATTTTGAAGCGAAATTGTTCCTTTCGGGGGGTATTGCAACTTTTCGGCATTTTGATGCGAAATTGTTCCTTTGGGGGGGTATTGCAATTTTTTTTCCATTTTGAGGCGAAATTGTTTCTTTGGGGGGGTATTGCAACTTTTGGCCATTTTGAAGCGAAATTGTTCCTTTCGGGGGGTATTGCAACTTTTCGGCATTTTGAAGCGAAATTGTTCCTTTGGGGGGGTATTGCAATTTTTTGCCATTTTGAGGTGAAATTGTTCCTTTGGGGGGTATTGCAACTTTTGGCCATTTTGAAGCGAAATTGTTCCTTTGGGGGCGTATTGCAATTTTTTGCCATTTTGAGGCGAAATTGTTCCTTTGGGGGGGGATTGCAACTTTTCGGCATTTTGAAGCGAAATTGTTCCTTTGAGGGGGTATTGCAACTTTTGGCCATTTTGAAGCCAAATTGTTCTTTTGGGGGGGTATTGCAATTTTTTGCCATTTTGAGGCGAAATTGTTCCTTGGGGGGGTATTTCAACTTTTGGCCATATTGAAGCGAAATTGTTCTTTTGGGGGGGTATTGCAATTTTTAACCATTTTGAGGCGAAATTGCTCCTTTGGGGGGGTATTGCAACTTTTCAGCATTTTGAGACGAAATTGTTCCTTTGGGGGGGTATTGCAATTTTTTGCCATTTTGAGGCGAAATTGTTCCTTTGGGGGAGTATTGCAACTTTTCGGCATTTTGAGGCGAAATTGTTCCTTTCGGGGGGTATTGCAATTTTTTTTCCATTTTGAGGCGAAATTGTTCCTTTCGGGGGGTATTGCAACTTTTCGGCATTTTGAAGCGAAATTGTTCCTTTGGGGGGTATTGCAATTTTTTTTCCATTTTGAGGCGAAATTGTTCCTTTCGGGGGGTATTACAACTTTTCGGCATTTTGAAGCGAAATTGTTCCTTTGGGGGGTATTGCAATTTTTTGCCATTTTGAGGCGAAATTGTTCCTTTGGGGGAGTATTGCAACTTTTGGCCATTTTGAAGCGAAATTGTTCCTTTGGGGGGGTATTGCAATTTTTTGCCATTTTGAGGCGAAATTGTTCCTTTGGGGGGGTATTGCAACTTTTGGCCATTTTGAAGCGAAATTGTTCCTTTGGGGGGGTATTGCAATTTTTTGCCATTTTAAGGCGAAATTGTTCCTTTCGGGGGTATTGCAACTTTTCGGCATTTTGAAGC
This sequence comes from Anomaloglossus baeobatrachus, assembly GCF_048569485.1. Lineage (NCBI taxonomy): Eukaryota > Metazoa > Chordata > Amphibia > Anura > Aromobatidae > Anomaloglossus > Anomaloglossus baeobatrachus. The sequence goes on from NW_027443635.1 coordinate 677,434, forward strand.
GAAATTGTTCCTTTGGGGGGTATTGCAATTTTTTGCCATTTTGAGGCGAAATTGTTCCTTTGGGGGGTATTGCAACTTTTGGCCATTTTGAAGCGAAATTGTTCCTTTGGGAGGGTATTGCAATTTTTTGCCATTTTGAGGCGAAATTGTTCCTTTGGGGGGGTATTGCAACTTTTGGCCATTTTGAAGCGAAATTGTTCCTTTGGGGGGGTATTGCAATTTTTTGCCATTTTGAGGCGAAATTGTTCCTTTGGGGGGGTATTGCAACTTTTGGCCATTTTGAAGCGAAATTGTTCCTTTGGGGGGGTATTGCAATTTTTTGCCATTTTGAGGCGAAATTGTTCCTTTGGGGGGGTATTGCAACTTTTGGCCATTTTGAAGCGAAATTGTTCCTTTCGGGGGGTATTGCAACTTTTCGGCATTTTGAGGCGAAATTGTTCCTTTGGGGGGGTATTGCAATTTTTTGCCATTTTGAGGCGAAATTGTTCCTTTGGGGGGTATTGCAACTTTTCGGCATTTTGAAGCGAAATTGTTTCTTTGGGGGGGTATTGCAATTTTTTTTTCTATTTTGAGGTGAAATTGTTCCTTTGGGGGGGGTATTGCAATTTTTTGCCATTTTGAGGCGAAATTGTTCCTTTGGGGGGTATTGCAACTTTTCGGCATTTTGAAGCGAAATTGTTCCTTTGGGGGGGTATTGCAATTTTTTTTCATTTTGAGGCGAAATTGTTCCTTTGGGGGGGTATTGCAACTTTTCGCCATTTTGAGGCGAAATTGTTCCTTTGGGGGGGTATTGCAACTTTTGGCCATTTTGAAGCGAAATTGTTCCTTTGGGGGGGTATTGCAATTTTTTGCCATTTTGAGGCGAAATTGTTCCTTTATGGGGGTATTGCAACTTTTGGCCATTTTGAGGCGAAATTGTTCCTTTGGGGGGGTATTGCAACTTTTGGCCATTTTGAAGCGAAATTGTTCCTTTGGGGGGGTATTGCAACTTTTCGGCATTTTGAGGCGAAATTGTTCCTTTGGGGGGGTATTGCAACTTTTCGGCATTTTGAGGCGAAATTGTTCCTTTGGGGGGGTATTGCAACTTTTGGCCATTTTGAAGCGAAATTGTTCCTTTGGGGGGGTATTGCAATTTTTAACCATTTTGAGGCGAAATTGTTCCTTTGGGGGGGTATTGCAACTTTTGGCCATTTTGAAGTGAAATTGTTCCTTTGGGGGGGTATTGCAACTTTTGGCCATTTTGAAGCGAAATTGTTCCTTTCGGGGGGTATTGCAACTTTTCGGCATTTTGAGGCGAAATTGTTCCTTTGGGGGGGTATTGCAATTTTTTTTCCATTTTGAGACGAAATTGTTCCTTTCGGGGGGGTATTGCAACTTTTGGTCATTTTGAAGCGAAATTGTACCTTTGGGGGGGGTATTGCAACTTTTCGGCATTTTGAAGCGAAATTGTTCCTTTGGGGGTATTGCAATTTTTTGCCATTTTGAAGCGAAATTGTTCCTTTGGGGGGGTATTGCAATTTTTTGCCATTTTGAGGCGAAATTGTTCCTTTGGGGGGGTATTGCAACTTTTGGCCATTTTGAAGCGAAATTGTTCCTTTGGGGGGGTATTGCAATTTTTTGCCATTTTGAGGCGAAATTGTTCCTTTGGGGGGTATTGCAACTTTTGGCCATTTTGAAGCGAAATTGTTCCTTTCGGGGGGTATTGCAACTTTTCGGCATTTTGAGGCGAAATTGTTCCTTTGGGGGGGTATTGCAATTTTTTTTCTATTTTGAGGCGAAATTGTTCCTTTGGGGGGGTATTGCAACTTTTGGCTATTTTGAAGCGAAATTGGACCTTTGGGGGGGGTATTGCAACTTTTCGGCATTTTGAAGCGAAATTGTTCCTTTGGGGGGTATTGCAATTTTTTGCCATTTTGAGGCGAAATTGTTCCTTTGGGGGGGTATTGCAACTTTTCGGCATTTTGAAGCGAAATTGTTCCTTTGGGGGGGTATTGCAATTTTTTTTTCATTTTGAGGCGAAATTGTTCCTTTGGGGGGTATTGCAACTTTTGGCACTTTTGAAGCGAAATTGTTCCTTTGGGGGGGTATTGCAACTTTTCGGCATTTTGAGGCGAAATTGTTCCTTTGGGGGGGTATTGCAACTTTTGGCCATTTTGAAGCGAAATTGTTCCTTTGGGGGGGTATTGCAATTTTTTGCCATTTTGAGGCGAAATTGTTCCTTTATGGGGGTATTGCAACTTTTGGCCATTTTGAGGCGAAATTGTTCCTTGGGGGGGTATTGCAACTTTTGGCCATTTTGAAGCGAAATTGTTCCTTTGGGGGGGGTATTGCAACTTTTCGGCATTTTGAGGCGAAATTGTTCCTTCGGGGGGTATTGCAATTTTTTGCTATTTTGAGGCGAAATTGTTCCTTTGGGGGCGTATTGCAACTTTTGGCCATTTTGAAGCGAAATTGTTCCTTTGGGGGGGTATTGCAACTTTTCGGCATTTTGAGGCGAAATTGTTCCTTTGGGGGGGTATTGCAACTTTTGGCCATTTTGAAGCGAAATTGTTCCTTTGGGGGGGTATTGCAATTTTTTTTCTATTTTGAGGTGAAATTGTTCCTTTGGGGGGGGTATTGCAATTTTTTGCCATTTTGAGGCGAAATTGTTCCTTTGGGGGGTATTGCAACTTTTCGGCATTTTGAAGCGAAATTGTTCCTTTGGGGGGGTATTGCAATTTTTTTTTCATTTTGAGGCGAAATTGTTCCTTTGGGGGGGTATTGCAACTTTTCGCCATTTTGAGGCGAAATTGTTCCTTTGGGGGGGTATTGCAACTTTTGGCCATTTTGAAGCAAAATTGTTCCTTTGGGGGGGTATTGCAATTTTTTGCCATTTTGAGGCGAAATTGTTCCTTTATGGGGGTATTGCAACTTTTGGCCATTTTGAGGCGAAATTGTTCCTTTGGGGGGGTATTGCAACTTTTGGCCATTTTGAAGCGAAATTGTTCCTTTAAGGGGGTATTGCAACTTTTCGGCATTTTGAGGCGAAATTGTTCCTTTGGGGGGGTATTGCAACTTTTCGGCATTTTGAGGCGAAATTGTTCCTTTGGGGGGGTATTGCAACTTTTGGCCATTTTGAAGCGAAATTGTTCCTTTGGGGGGGTATTGCAATTTTTAACCATTTTGAGGCGAAATTGTTCCTTTGGGGGGGTATTGCAACTTTTGGCCATTTTGAAGTGAAATTGTTCCTTTGGGGGGGTATTGCAACTTTTGGCCATTTTGAAGCGAAATTGTTCCTTTCGGGGGGTATTGCAACTTTTCGGCATTTTGAGGCGAAATTGTTCCTTTGGGGGGGTATTGCAATTTTTTTTCCATTTTGAGGCGAAATTGTTCCTTTCGGGGGGGTATTGCAACTTTTGGTCATTTTGAAGCGAAATTGTACCTTTGGGGGGGGTATTGCAACTTTTCGGCATTTTGAAGCGAAATTGTTCCTTTGGGGGTATTGCAATTTTTTGCCATTTTGAGGCGAAATTGTTCCTTTGGGGGGGTATTGCAACTTTTGGCCATTTTGAAGCGAAATTGTTCCTTTGGGGGGGTATTGCAATTTTTTGCCATTTTGAGGCGAAATTGTTCCTTTGGGGGGGTATTGCAACTTTTGGCCATTTTGAAGCGAAATTGTTCCTTTGGGGGGGTATTGCAATTTTTTGCCATTTTGAGGCGAAATTGTTCCTTTGGGGGGTATTGCAACTTTTGGCCATTTTGAAGCGAAATTGTTCCTTTCGGGGGGTATTGCAACTTTTCGGCATTTTGAGGCGAAATTGTTCCTTTGGGGGGGTATTGCAACTTTTGGCCATTTTGAAGCGAAATTGGACCTTTGGGGGGGGGTATTGCAACTTTTCGGCATTTTGAAGCGAAATTGTTCCTTTGGGGGGTATTGCAATTTTTTGCCATTTTGAGGCGAAATTGTTCCTTTGGGGGGGTATTGCAACTTTTCGGCATTTTGAAGCGAAATTGTTCCTTTGGGGGGGTATTGCAATTTTTTTTTCATTTTGAGGCGAAATTGTTCCTTTGGGGGGTATTGCAACTTTTGGCACTTTTGAAGCGAAATTGTTCCTTTGGGGGGGTATTGCAACTTTTCGGCATTTTGAGGCGAAATTGTTCCTTTGGGGGGGGTATTGCAACTTTTGGCCATTTTGAAGCGAAATTGTTCCTTTGGGGGGGTATTGCAATTTTTTGCCATTTTGAGGCGAAATTGTTCCTTTATGGGGGTATTGCAACTTTTGGCCATTTTGAGGCGAAATTGTTCCTTTGGGGGGGTATTGCAACTTTTGGCCATTTTGAAGCGAAATTGTTCCTTTGGGGGGGGTATTGCAACTTTTCGGCATTTTGAGGCGAAATTGTTCCTTCGGGGGGGGTATTGCAATTTTTTGCTATTTTGAGGCGAAATTGTTCCTTTGGGGGCGTATTGCAACTTTTGGCCATTTTGAAGCGAAATTGTTCCTTTGGGGGGGTATTGCAACTTTTCGGCATTTTGAGGCGAAATTGTTCCTTTGGGGGGGTATTGCAACTTTTGGCCATTTTGAAGTGAATTTGTTCCTTTGGGGGGGTATTGCAACTTTTGGCCATTTTGAATCGAAATTGTTCCTTTGGGGGGGTATTGCAATTTTTTTTCCATTTTGAGGCGAAATTGTTCCTTTCGGGGGGGTATTGCAACTTTTGGTCATTTTGAAGCGAAATTGTACCTTTGGGGGGGGTATTGCAACTTTTCGGCATTTTGAAGCGAAATTGTTCCTTTAGGGGTATTGCAATTTTTTGCCATTTTGAGGCGAAATTGTTCCTTTGGGGGGGTATTTCAACTTTTGGCCATTTTGAAGCGAAATTGTTCCTTTGGGGGGGGTATTGCAACTTTTGGCCATTTTGAAGCGAAATTGTTCCTTTGGGGGGGTATTGCAACTTTTCGGCATTTTGAGGCGAAATTGTTCCTTTGAGGGGGTATTGCAACTTTTGGCCATTTTGAAGCGAAATTGTTCCTTTGGGGGGGGTATTGCAATTTTTTGCCATTTTGAGGCGAAATTGTTCCTTTGGGGGGGTATTGCAACTTTTGGCTATTTTGAAGCGAAAATGTTCCTTTGGGGGGGTATTGCAACTTTTCGGCATTTTGAGGCGAAATTGTTCCTTTGTGGGGGTATTGCAACTTTTCGGCATTTTGAGGCGAAATTGTTCCTTTGGGGGGGTATTGCAATTTTTTGCCATTTTGAGGCGAAATTGTTCCTTTGGGGGGGTATTGCAACTTTTGACCATTTTGAAGCGAAATTGTTCCTTTGGGGGGGTATTGCAATTTTTTGCCATTTTGAGGCGAAATTGTTCCTTTGGGGGGGTATTGCAACTTTTTGCCATTTTGAAGCGAAATTGTTCCTTTCGGGGGGTATTGCAACTTTTCGGCATTTTGAGGCGAAATTGTTCCTTTGGGGGGGTATTGCAACTTTTGGCCATATTGAAGGGAAATTGTTCCTTTGGGGGGGTATTGCAATTTTTAACCATTTTGAGGCGAAATTGTTCCTTTGGGGGGGTATTGCAACTTTTGGCCATTTTGAAGCGAAATTGTTCCTTTCGGGGGGTATTGCAACTTTTCAGCATTTTGAGGAGAAATTGTTCCTTTGGGGGGTATTGCAATTTTTTGGCCATTTTGAAGCGAAATTGTTCCTTTGGGGGGGTATTGCAATTATTTTTTCATTTTGAGGCAAAATTGTTCCTTTGGGAGGGGTATTGCAACTTTTGGCCATTTTGAAGCGAAATTGTTCCTTTGGGGGGGTATTGCAACTTTTCGGCATTTTGAGGCGAAATTGTTCCTTTGGGGGGGTATTGCAACTTTTGGCCATTTTGAAGCGAAATTGTTCCTTTGGGGGGTATTGCAATTTTTTGCCATTTTGAGGTGAAATTGTTCCTTTGGGGGGGTATTGCAACTTTTGGCCATTTTGAGGCGAAATTGTTCCTTTGGGGGGGTATTGCAACTTTTGGCCATTTTGAAGCGAAATTGTTCCTTTGGGGGGGTATTGCAACTTTTCAGCATTTTGAGGCGAAATTGTTCCTTTGGGGGGGGGGTATTGCATTTTTTTGCCATTTTGAGGCGAAATTGTTCCTTTGGGGGGGTATTGCAACTTTTCGGCATTTTGAGGCGAAATTGTTCCTTTGTGGGGTATTGCAATTTTTTTTCCATTTTGAGGCGAAATTGTTCCTTTGGGAAAATATTGCAACTTTTGGCCATTTTGAGGCGAAATTGTTCCTTTGGGGGGTATTGCAACTTTTCGGCATTTTGAAGCGAAATTGTTCCTTTGGGGGGGTATTGCAATTTTTTGCCATTTTGAGGCGAAATTGTTCCTTTGGGGGGTATTGCAATTTTTTTTCCATTTTGAGGTGAAATTGTTCCTTTGGGGGGGTATTGCAACTTTTGGCCCTTTTGAAGCGAAATTGTTCCTTTGGGGGGGTATTGCAACTTTTGGCCATTTTGAAGCGAAATTGTTCCTTTGGGGGGGTATTGCAACTTTTCGGCATTTTGAAGCGAAATTGTTCCTTTGGGGGGGTATTGCAATTTTTTTTTCATTTTGAGGCGAAATTGTTCCTTTGGGGGGGTATTGCAACTTTTGGCCATTTTTAAGCGAAATTGTTCCTTTGGGGGGGTATTGCAACTTTTCGGCATTTTGTAGCGAAATTGTTCCTTTGGGGGGTATTGCAACTTTTCGGCATTTTGAGTTGAAATTGTTCCTTTGGGGGGGTATTGCAATTTTTTGCCATTTTGAGGCGAAATTGTTCCTTTGGGGGGGTATTGCAACTTTTGGCCATTTTGAAGCGAAATTGTTCCTTTCAGGGGTATTGCAACTTTATGGCATTTTGAGGCGAAATTGTTCCTTTGGGGGGGTATTGCAACTTTTCGCCATTTTGAAGCGAAATTGTTCCTTTGGGGGGGTATTGCAACTTTTCGGTATTTTGAGGCGAAATTGTTCCTTTGGGGCATAATTGCAATTTTTTGCCATTTTGATGCGAAATTGTTCCTTTGGGGGGGTATTGCAACTTTTGGCCATTTTGAAGCGAAATTGTTCCTTTCGGGGGGTATTGCAACTTTTCGGCATTTTGAGGCGAAATTGTTCCTTTGGGGGGGTATTGCAACTTTTCGGCATTTTGAGGCGAAATTGTTCCTTTGGGGGGGTATTGCAACTTTTGGCCATTTTGAAGCGAAATTGTTCCTTTGGGGGGGTATTGCAATTTTTTGCCATTTTGAGGCGAAATTGTTCCTTTGGGGGGTATTGCAACTTTTGGCCATTTTGAAGCGAAATTGTTCCTTTGGGGGGTATTGCAATTTTTTGCCATTTTGAGGCGAAATTGTTCCTTTGGGGGGGTATTGCAACTTTTGGCCATATTGAAGCGAAATTGTTCCTTTGGGGGGGTATTGCAACTTTTCGGCATTTTGAGGCGAAATTGTTCCTTTGGGGGGGTATTGCAATTTTTTGCCATTTTGAGGCGAAATTGTTCCTTTGGGGGGTATTGCAACTTTTGGCCATTTTGAAGCGAAATTGTTCCTTTGGGGGGTATTGCAATTTTTTGCCATTTTGATGCGAAATTGTTCCTTTGGGGGGGTATTGCAACTTTTGGCCATTTTGAAGCGAAATTGTTCCTTTCGGGGGGTATTGCAACTTTTCGGCATTTTGAGGCGAAATTGTTCCTTTGGGGGGGTATTGCAACTTTTCGGCATTTTGAGGCGAAATTGTTCCTTTGGGGGGGTATTGCAACTTTTGGCCATTTTGAAGCGAAATTGTTCCTTTGGGGGGGTATTGCAATTTTTTGCCATTTTGAGGCGAAATTGTTCCTTTGGGGGGTATTGCAACTTTTGGCCATTTTGAAGCGAAATTGTTCCTTTGGGGGGTATTGCAATTTTTTGCCATTTTGAGGCGAAATTGTTCCTTTGGGGGGGTATTGCAACTTTTGGCCATATTGAAGCGAAATTGTTCCTTTGGGGGGGTATTGCAACTTTTCGGCATTTTGAGGCGAAATTGTTCCTTTGGGGGGGTATTGCAATTTTTTGCCATTTTGAGGCGAAATTGTTCCTTTGGGGGGTATTGCAACTTTTGGCCATTTTGAAGCGAAATTGTTCCTTTGGGGGGTATTGCAATTTTTTGCCATTTTGAGGCGAAATTGTTCCTTTGGGGGGGTATTGCAACTTTTGGCCATATTGAAGCGAAATTGTTCCTTTGGGGGGGTATTGCAATTTTTAACCATTTTGAGGCGAAATTGTTCCTTTGGGGGGGTATTGCAACTTTTGGCCATTTTGAAGCGAAATTGTTCCTTTCGGGGGGTATTGCAACTTTTCAGCATTTTGAGACGAAACTGTTCCTTTGGGGGGGTATTGCATTTTTTTGCCATTTTGAATCGAAATTGTTCCTTTGGGGGGGTATTGCAACTTTTCGGTATTTTGAGGCGAAATTGTTCCTTTGGGGGATAATTGCAATTTTTTGCCATTTTGATGCGAAATTGTTCCTTTGGGGGGGTATTGCAACTTTTGGCCATTTTGAAGTGAATTTGTTCCTTTGGGGGGGTATTGCAACTTTTGGCCATTTTGAAGCGAAATTGTTCCTTTCGGGGGGTATTTCAACTTTTCGGCATTTTGAGGCGAAATTGTTCCTTTGGGGGGGTATTGCAATTTTTTTTCCATTTTGAGGCGAAATTGTTCCTTTCGGGGGGGTATTGCAACTTTTGGTCATTTTGAAGCGAAATTGTACCTTTGGGGGGGGTATTGCAACTTTTCGGCATTTTGAAGCGAAATTGTTCCTTTAGGGGTATTGCAATTTTTTGCCATTTTGAGGCGAAATTGTTCCTTTGGGGGGGTATTTCAACTTTTGGCCATTTTGAAGCGAAATTGTTCCTTTGGGGGGGGTATTGCAACTTTTGGCCATTTTGAAGCGAAATTGTTCCTTTGGGGGGGTATTGCAACTTTTCGGCATTTTGAGGCGAAATTGTTCCTTTGAGGGGGTATTGCAACTTTTGGCCATTTTGAAGCGAAATTGTTCCTTTGGGGGGGGTATTGCAATTTTTTGCCATTTTGAGGCGAAATTGTTCCTTTGGGGGGGTATTGCAACTTTTGGCTATTTTGAAGCGAAAATGTTCCTTTGGGGGGGTATTGCAACTTTTCGGCATTTTGAGGCGAAATTGTTCCTTTGTGGGGGTATTGCAACTTTTCGGCATTTTGAGGCGAAATTGTTCCTTTGGGGGGGTATTGCAATTTTTTGCCATTTTGAGGCGAAATTGTTCCTTTGGGGGGGTATTGCAACTTTTGACCATTTTGAAGCGAAATTGTTCCTTTGGGGGGGTATTGCAATTTTTTGCCATTTTGAGGCGAAATTGTTCCTTTGGGGGGGTATTGCAACTTTTTGCCATTTTGAAGCGAAATTGTTCCTTTCGGGGGGTATTGCAACTTTTCGGCATTTTGAGGCGAAATTGTTCCTTTGGGGGGGTATTGCAACTTTTGGCCATATTGAAGGGAAATTGTTCCTTTGGGGGGGTATTGCAATTTTTAACCATTTTGAGGCGAAATTGTTCCTTTGGGGGGGTATTGCAACTTTTGGCCATTTTGAAGCGAAATTGTTCCTTTCGGGGGGTATTGCAACTTTTCAGCATTTTGAGGAGAAATTGTTCCTTTGGGGGGTATTGCAATTTTTTGGCCATTTTGAAGCGAAATTGTTCCTTTGGGGGGGTATTGCAATTATTTTTTCATTTTGAGGCAAAATTGTTCCTTTGGGAGGGGTATTGCAACTTTTGGCCATTTTGAAGCGAAATTGTTCCTTTGGGGGGGTATTGCAACTTTTCGGCATTTTGAGGCGAAATTGTTCCTTTGGGGGGGTATTGCAACTTTTGGCCATTTTGAAGCGAAATTGTTCCTTTGGGGGGTATTGCAATTTTTTGCCATTTTGAGGTGAAATTGTTCCTTTGGGGGGGTATTGCAACTTTTGGCCATTTTGAGGCGAAATTGTTCCTTTGGGGGGGTATTGCAACTTTTGGCCATTTTGAAGCGAAATTGTTCCTTTGGGGGGGTATTGCAACTTTTCAGCATTTTGAGGCGAAATTGTTCCTTTGGGGGGGGGGTATTGCATTTTTTTGCCATTTTGAGGCGAAATTGTTCCTTTGGGGGGGTATTGCAACTTTTCGGCATTTTGAGGCGAAATTGTTCCTTTGTGGGGTATTGCAATTTTTTTTCCATTTTGAGGCGAAATTGTTCCTTTGGGAAAATATTGCAACTTTTGGCCATTTTGAGGCGAAATTGTTCCTTTGGGGGGTATTGCAACTTTTCGGCATTTTGAAGCGAAATTGTTCCTTTGGGGGGGTATTGCAATTTTTTGCCATTTTGAGGCGAAATTGTTCCTTTGGGGGGTATTGCAATTTTTTTTCCATTTTGAGGTGAAATTGTTCCTTTGGGGGGGTATTGCAACTTTTGGCCCTTTTGAAGCGAAATTGTTCCTTTGGGGGGGTATTGCAACTTTTGGCCATTTTGAAGCGAAATTGTTCCTTTGGGGGGGTATTGCAACTTTTCGGCATTTTGAAGCGAAATTGTTCCTTTGGGGGGGTATTGCAATTTTTTTTTCATTTTGAGGCGAAATTGTTCCTTTGGGGGGGTATTGCAACTTTTGGCCATTTTTAAGCGAAATTGTTCCTTTGGGGGGGTATTGCAACTTTTCGGCATTTTGTAGCGAAATTGTTCCTTTGGGGGGTATTGCAACTTTTCGGCATTTTGAGTTGAAATTGTTCCTTTGGGGGGGTATTGCAATTTTTTGCCATTTTGAGGCGAAATTGTTCCTTTGGGGGGGTATTGCAACTTTTGGCCATTTTGAAGCGAAATTGTTCCTTTCAGGGGTATTGCAACTTTATGGCATTTTGAGGCGAAATTGTTCCTTTGGGGGGGTATTGCAACTTTTCGCCATTTTGAAGCGAAATTGTTCCTTTGGGGGGGTATTGCAACTTTTCGGTATTTTGAGGCGAAATTGTTCCTTTGGGGCATAATTGCAATTTTTTGCCATTTTGATGCGAAATTGTTCCTTTGGGGGGGTATTGCAACTTTTGGCCATTTTGAAGCGAAATTGTTCCTTTCGGGGGGTATTGCAACTTTTCGGCATTTTGAGGCGAAATTGTTCCTTTGGGGGGGTATTGCAACTTTTCGGCATTTTGAGGCGAAATTGTTCCTTTGGGGGGGTATTGCAACTTTTGGCCATTTTGAAGCGAAATTGTTCCTTTGGGGGGGTATTGCAATTTTTTGCCATTTTGAGGCGAAATTGTTCCTTTGGGGGGTATTGCAACTTTTGGCCATTTTGAAGCGAAATTGTTCCTTTGGGGGGTATTGCAATTTTTTGCCATTTTGAGGCGAAATTGTTCCTTTGGGGGGGTATTGCAACTTTTGGCCATATTGAAGCGAAATTGTTCCTTTGGGGGGGTATTGCAACTTTTCGGCATTTTGAGGCGAAATTGTTCCTTTGGGGGGGTATTGCAATTTTTTGCCATTTTGAGGCGAAATTGTTCCTTTGGGGGGTATTGCAACTTTTGGCCATTTTGAAGCGAAATTGTTCCTTTGGGGGGTATTGCAATTTTTTGCCATTTTGATGCGAAATTGTTCCTTTGGGGGGGTATTGCAACTTTTGGCCATTTTGAAGCGAAATTGTTCCTTTCGGGGGGTATTGCAACTTTTCGGCATTTTGAGGCGAAATTGTTCCTTTGGGGGGGTATTGCAACTTTTCGGCATTTTGAGGCGAAATTGTTCCTTTGGGGGGGTATTGCAACTTTTGGCCATTTTGAAGCGAAATTGTTCCTTTGGGGGGGTATTGCAATTTTTTGCCATTTTGAGGCGAAATTGTTCCTTTGGGGGGTATTGCAACTTTTGGCCATTTTGAAGCGAAATTGTTCCTTTGGGGGGTATTGCAATTTTTTGCCATTTTGAGGCGAAATTGTTCCTTTGGGGGGGTATTGCAACTTTTGGCCATATTGAAGCGAAATTGTTCCTTTGGGGGGGTATTGCAACTTTTCGGCATTTTGAGGCGAAATTGTTCCTTTGGGGGGGTATTGCAATTTTTTGCCATTTTGAGGCGAAATTGTTCCTTTGGGGGGTATTGCAACTTTTGGCCATTTTGAAGCGAAATTGTTCCTTTGGGGGGTATTGCAATTTTTTGCCATTTTGAGGCGAAATTGTTCCTTTGGGGGGGTATTGCAACTTTTGGCCATATTGAAGCGAAATTGTTCCTTTGGGGGGGTATTGCAATTTTTAACCATTTTGAGGCGAAATTGTTCCTTTGGGGGGGTATTGCAACTTTTGGCCATTTTGAAGCGAAATTGTTCCTTTCGGGGGGTATTGCAACTTTTCAGCATTTTGAGACGAAACTGTTCCTTTGGGGGGGTATTGCATTTTTTTGCCATTTTGAATCGAAATTGTTCCTTTGGGGGGGTATTGCAACTTTTCGGTATTTTGAGGCGAAATTGTTCCTTTGGGGGATAATTGCAATTTTTTGCCATTTTGATGCGAAATTGTTCCTTTGGGGGGGTATTGCAACTTTTGGCCATTTTGAAGCGAAATTGTTCCTTTCGGGGGGTATTGCAACTTTTCGGCATTTTGAGGCGAAATTGTTCCTTTGGGGGTATTGCAATTTTTTTTCCATTTTGAGGCGAAATTGTTCCTTTGGGGGGGTATTGCAACTTTTCGCCATTTTGAAGTGAAATTGTTCCTTTCGGGGGGTATTGCAACTTTTCGGCATTTTGAAGCGAAATTGTTCCTTTGGGGGGGTATTGCAATTTTTTGCCATTTTGAGGCGAAATTGTTCCTTCGGGGGGTATTGCAACTTTTGACCATTTTGAAGCGAAATTGTTCCTTTGGGGGGGTATTGCAATTTTTTTTTCATTTTGAGGCGAAATTGTTCCTTTGGGGGGGGTATTGCAACTTTTGGCCATTTTGAAGCGAAATTGTTCCTTTGGGGGGGGTATTGCAATTTTTTGCCATTTTGAGGCGAAATTGTTCCTTTGGGGGGGTATTGCAACTTTTGGCCATTTTGAAGCGAATTGTTCTATTGGGGGGGTATTGCAACTTTTCGGCATTTTGAGGCGAAATTGTTCCTTTGGGGGGGTATTGCAACTTTTAGCCATTTTGAAGCGAAATTGTTCCTTTGGGGGGGTATTGCAATTTTTTGCCATTTTGAGGCGAAATTGTTCCTTTGGGGGGGTATTGCAACTTTTGGCCATTTTGAAGCGAAATTGTTCCTTTGGGGGGGTATTGCAACTTTTCGGCATTTTGAGGCGAAATTGTTCCTTTGGGGGGTATTGCAATTTTTTGCCATTTTGAGGTGAAATTGTTCCTTTGGGGGGTATTGCAACTTTTGGCCATTTTGAAGCGAAATTGTTCCTTTGGGGGGTATTGCAATTTTTTGCCATTTTGAGGCGAAATTGTTCCTTTGGGGGGTATTGCAACTTTTGGCCATATTGAAGCGAAATTGTTCCTTTGGGGGGGTATTGCAATTTTTAACCATTTTGAGGCGAAATTGTTCCTTTGGGGGGGTATTGCAACTTTTGGCCATTTTGAAGCGAAATTGTTCCTTTCGGGGGGTATTGCAACTTTTCAGCATTTTGAGACGAAATTGTTCCTTTGGGGGGTATTGCAATTTTTTTTCCATTTTGAGGCGAAATTGTTCCTTTCAGGGGGTATTGCAACTTTTCGGCATTTTGAGGCGAAATTGTTCCTTTGGGGGGGTATTGCAACTTTTGGCCATTTTGAAGCGAAATTGTTCCTTTGGGGGGGTATTGCAACTTTTCGGCATTTTGAGGCGAAATTGTTCCTTTGGGGGGTATTGCAACTTTTGGCCATTTTGAAGCGAAATTGTTCCTTTGGGGGGTATTGCAATTTTTTGCCATTTTGAGGCGAAATTGTTCCTTTGGGGGGGTATTGCAACTTTTGGCCATATTGAAGCGAAATTGTTCCTTTGGGGGGGGTATTGCAATTTTTAACCATTTTGAGGCGAAATTGTTCCTTTGGGGGGGTATTGCAACTTTTGGCCATTTTGAAGCGAAATTGTTCCTTTCGGGGGGTATCGCAACTTTTCAGCATTTTGAGACGAAATTGTTCCTTTGGGGGGTATTGCAATTTTTTTCCATTTTGAGGCGAAATTGTTCCTTTCAGGGGGTATTGCAACTTTTCGGATTTTTGAAGCGAAATTGTTTCTTTGGGGGGTATTGCAATTTTTTGCCATTTTGAGGCGAAATTGTTCCTTTGGGGGGGTATTGCAACTTTTGGCCATTTTGAAGCGAAATTGTTCCTTTGGGGGGGTATTACAATTTTTTGCCATTTTGAGGCGAAATTGTTCCTTTGGGGGGGTATTGCAACTTTTGGCCATTTTGAAGCGAAATTGTTCCTTTGGGGGGGGTATTGTAATTTTTTGCCATTTTGAGGCGAAATTGTTCTTTTGGGGGGGTATTGCAACTTTTGGCCATTTTGAAGCGAAGTTGTACCTTTGGGGGGTATTGCAACTTTTCGGCATTTTGAAGCGAAATTGTTCCTTTGGGGGGGTATTGCAATTTTTTTTTCCTTTTGAGGCGAAATTGTTCCTTTGGGGGGGTATTGCAACTTTTGGCCATTTTGAAGCGAAATTGTTCCTTTGGGGGGGTATTGCAACTTTTCGGCATTTTGAGGCGAAATTGTTCCTTTGGGGGGTATTGCAACTTTTGGCCATTTTGAAGCGAAATTGTTCCTTTGGGGGGTATTGCAACTTTTCGGCATTTTGAGGCGAAATTGTTCCTTTGGGGGGGTATTGCAATTTTTTGCCATTTTGAGGCAAAATTGTTCCTTTGGGGGGGTATTGCAACTTTTGGCCATTTTGAAGCGAAATTGTTCCTTTCGGGGGGTATTGCAACTTTTCGGCATTTTGAGGCGAAATTGTTCCTTTGGGGGGGTATTGCAACTTTTGGCCATTTTGAAGCGAAATTGTTCCTTTGGGGGGGTATTGCAACTTTTCGGTATTTTGAGGCGAAATTGTTCCTTTGGTGGATAATTGCAATTTTTTGCTATTTTGATGCGAAATTGTTCCTTTGGGGGGGTATTGCAACTTTTGGCCATTTTGAAGCGAAATTGTTCCTTTCGGGGGGTATTGCAACTTTTGGCCATTTTGAAGTGAAATTGTTCTTTTCGGGGGGTATTGCAACTTTTCGGCATTTTGAAGCGAAATTGTTCCTTTGGGGAGGTATTGCAATTTTTTGCCATTTTGAGGCGAAATTGTTCCTTTGGGGGGGTATTGCAACTTTTGGCCATTTTGAAGCGAAATTGTTCCTTTGGGGAGGTATTGCAATTTTTTTTTCATTTTGAGGCGAAATTGTTCCTTTGGGGGTGTATTGCAACTTTTGGCCATTTTGAAGCGAAATTGTTCCTTTGGGGGGGGTATTGCAATTTTTTGCCATTTTGAGGCGAAATTGTTCCTTTGGGGGGGTATTGCGACTTTTCGGCATTTTGAAGCGAAATTGTTCCTTTGGGGGGGTATTGCAATTTTTTTTTCATTTTGAGGCGAAATTGTTCCTTTGGGGGGGTATTGCAACTTTTGGCCATTTTGAAGCGAAATTGTTCCTTTGGGGGGGTATTGCAACTTTTCGGCATTTTGAGGCGAAATTGTTCCTTTGGGGGGGTATTGCAACTTTTGGCCATTTTGAAGCGAAATTGTTCCTTTGGGGGGGTATTGCAACTTTTGGCCATTTTGAAGCGAAATTGTTCCTTTCGGGGGTATTGCAACTTTTCGGCATTTTGAGGCGAAATTGTTCCTTTGGGGGGGTATTGCAACTTTTGGCCATTTTGAAGCGAAATTGTTCCTTTGGGGGGGTATTGCAACTTTTGGCCATTTTGAAGCGAAATTGTTCCTTTGGGGGGGTATTGCAATTTTTTTTGCCATTTTGAGGCGAAATTGTTCCTTTGGGGGGGAATTGCAACTTTTGGCCATATTGAGGCGAAATTGTTCCTTTGGGGGGGTATTGCAATTTTTTGCCATTTTGAGGCGAAATTGTTCCTTTGGGGGGGTATTGCAACTTTTGGCCATTTTGAAGCGAATTGTTCCTTTGGGGGGGTATTGCAACTTTTCGGCATTTTGAGGCGAAATTGTTCCTTTGGGGGGGTATTGCAACTTTTGGCCATTTTGAAGCGAAATTGTTCCTTTGGGGGGGTATTGCAATTTTTTGCCATTTTGAGGCGAAATTGTTCCTTTGGGGGGGTATTGCAACTTTTGGCCATTTTGAAGCGAAATTGTTCCTTTGGGGGGGTATTGCAACTTTTCGGCATTTTGAGGCGAAATTGTTCCTTTGGGGGGGTATTGCAATTTTTTGCCATTTTGAGGCGAAATTGTTCCTTTGGGGGGGTATTGCAACTTTTGGCCATTTTGAAGCGAAATTGTTCCTTTCGGGGGGTATTGCAACTTTTCGGCATTTTGAGGCGAAATTGTTCCTTTGGGGGGTATTGCAATTTTTTTTCCATTTTGAGGCGAAATTGTTCCTTTGGGGGGGTATTGCAACTTTTGGCCATTTTGAAGTGAAATTGTTCTTTTCGGGGGGTATTGCAACTTTTCGGCATTTTAAAGCGAAATTGTTCCTTTGGGGGGGTATTGCAATTTTTTGCCATTTTGAGGCGAAATTGTTCCTTTGGGGGGGTATTGCAACTTTTGGCCATTTTGAAGCGAAATTGTTCCTTTGGGGAGGTATTGCAATTTTTTTTTCATTTTGAGGCGAAATTGTTCCTTTGGGGGGGGTATTGCATCTTTTGGCCATTTTGAAGCGAAATTGTTCCTTTGGGGGGGTATTGCAACTTTTCGGCATTTTGAGGCGAAATTGTTCCTTTGGGGGGGTATTGCAATTTTTTGCCATTTTGAGGCGAAATTGTTCCTTTGGGGGGGTATTGCAACTTTTGGCCATTTTGAAGCGAAATTGTTCCTTTCGGGGGTATTGCAACTTTTCGGCATTTTGAGGCGAAATTGTTCCTTTGGGGGGGTATTGCAACTTTTGGCCATTTTGAAGCGAAATTGTTCCTTTGGGGGGGTATTGCAACTTTTGGCCATTTTGAAGCGAAATTGTTCCTTTGGGGGGGTATTGCAATTTTTTTTGCCATTTTGAGGCGAAATTGTTCCTTTGGGGGGGAATTGCAACTTTTGGCCATATTGAAGCGAAATTGTTCCTTTGGGGGGGGTATTGCAATTTTTTGCCATTTTGAAGCGAAATTGTTCCTTTGGGGGGGTATTGCAATTTTTTGCCATTTTGAGGCGAAATTGTTCCTTTGGGGGGGTATTGCAACTTTTGGCCATTTTGAAGCGAATTGTTCCTTTGGGGGGGTATTGCAACTTTTCGGCATTTTGAGGCGAAATTGTTCCTTTAAATTGTTCCTTTGGGGGGGTATTGCAACTTTTGGCCATTTTGAAGCGAAATTGTTCCTTTGGGGGGGTATTGCAATTTTTTGCCATTTTGAGGCGAAATTGTTCCTTTGGGGGGGTATTGCAACTTTTGGCCATTTTGAAGCGAAATTGTTCCTTTCGGGGGGTATTGCAACTTTTCGGCATTTTGAGGCGAAATTGTTCCTTTGGGGGGTATTGCAATTTTTTTTCCATTTTGAGGCGAAATTGTTCCTTTGGGGGGGTATTGCAACTTTTGGCCATTTTGAAGTGAAATTGTTCTTTTCGGGGGGTATTGCAACTTTTCGGCATTTTGAAGCGAAATTGTTCCTTTGGGGGGGTATTGCAATTTTTTGCCATTTTGAGGCGAAATTGTTCCTTTGGGGGGGTATTGCAATTTTTTTTTCATTTTGAGGCGAAATTGTTCCTTTGGGGGGGGTATTGCAACTTTTGGCCATTTTGAAGCGAAATTGTTCCTTTGGGGGGGTATTGCAACTTTTCGGCATTTTGAGGCGAAATTGTTCCTTTGGGGGGGGTATTGCAATTTTTTGACATTTTGAGGCGAAATTGTTCCTTTGGGGGGGTATTGCAACTTTTAGCCATTTTGAAGCGAAATTGTTCCTTTCGGGGGTATTGCAACTTTTCGGCATTTTGAGGCGAAATTGTTCCTTTGGGGGGGTATTGCAACTTTTGGCCATTTTGAAGCGAAATTGTTCCTTTGGGGGGTATTGCAATTTTTTGCCATTTTGAGGCGAAATTGTTCCTTTGGGGGGGTATTGCAACTTTTCGCCATTTTGAAGCGAAATTGTTCCTTTGGGGGGGTATTGCAATTTTTTTTGCCATTTTGAGGCGAAATTGTTCCTTTGGGGGGGAATTGCAACTTTTGGCCATATTGAAGCGAAATTGTTCCTTTGGGGGGGTATTGCAATTTTTTGCCATTTTGAGGCGAAATTGTTCCTTTTGGGGGGTATTGCAACTTTTGGCCATTTTGAAGCGAATTGTTCCTTTGGGGGGGTATTGCAACTTTTCGGCATTTTGAGGCGAAATTGTTCCTTTGGGGGGGTATTGCAACTTTTGGCCATTTTGAAGCGAAATTGTTCCTTTGGGGGGGTATTGCAATTTTTTGCCATTTTGAGGCGAAATTGTTCCTTTGGGGGGGTATTGCAACTTTTGGCCATTTTGAAGCGAAATTGTTCCTTTGGGGGGGTATTGCAACTTTTCGGCATTTTGAGGCGAAATTGTTCCTTTGGGGGGGTATTGCAATTTTTTGCCATTTTGAGGCGAAATTGTTCCTTTGGGGGGGTATTGCAACTGTTCCTTTGGGGGGATATTGCAATTTTTTGCCATTTTGAGGCGAAATTGTTCCTTTGGGGAGGTATTGCAACTTTTGGCCTTTTTGAGGCGAAATTGTTCCTTTTGGGGGGTATTGCAACTTTTGGCCATTTTTAAGCGAAATTGTTCCTTTGGGGGGGTATTGCAACTTTTCGGCATTTTGAGGCGAAATTGTTCCTTTGGGGGGGTATTGCAATTTTTTGCCATTTTGAGGCGAAATTGTTCCTTTGGGGGGGTATTGCAACTTTTGGCCATTTTGAAGCGAAATTGTTCCTTTGGGGGGGTATTGCAACTTTTGGGCATTTTGAGGCGAAATTGTTCCTTGGAGGGGTATTGCAACTTTTGGCCATTTTGAAGCGAAATTGTTCCTTTGGGGGGGTATTGCAATTTTTAACCATTTTGAGGCGAAATTGTTCCTTTGGGGGGGGTATTGCAACTTTTGGCCATTTTGAAGTGAAATTGTTCCTTTCGGGGGGTATTGCAACTTTTCAGCATTTTGAAGCGAAATTGTTCCTTTGGGGGGGTATTGCAATTTTTTGCCATTTTGAGGCGAAATTGTTCCTTTGGGGGGGTATTGCAATTTTTTGCCATTTTGAGGCGAAATTGTTCCTTTGGGGGGGTATTGCAACTTTTGGCCATTTTGAAGCGAAATTGTTCCTTTGGGGGTATTGCAATTTTTTGCCATTTTGAGGCGAAATTGTTCCTTTTGGGGGGTATTGCAACTTTTGGCCATATTGAAGCGAAATTGTTCCTTTGGGGGGTTTTTACAATTTTTGGCCATTTTGAGGCGAAATTGTTCCTTTGGGGGGTATTGCAATTTTTTGCCATTTTGAGGCGAAATTGTTCCTTTGGGGGGGTATTGCAACTTTTGGCCATTTTGAAGCGAAATTGTTCCTTTGGGGGGGTATTGCAATTTTTTTTGCCATTTTGAGGCGAAATTGTTCCTTTGGGGGGGAATTGCAACTTTTGGCCATATTGAAGCGAAATTGTTCCTTTGGGGGGGTATTGCAATTTTTTGCCATTTTGAGGCGAAATTGTTCCTTTTGGGGGGTATTGCAACTTTTGGCCATTTTGAAGCGAATTGTTCCTTTGGGGGGGTATTGCAACTTTTGGCCATTTTGAAGCGAAATTGTTCCTTTGGGGGGGTATTGCAATTTTTTGCCATTTTGAGGCGAAATTGTTCCTTTGGGGGGGTATTGCAACTTTTGGCCATTTTGAAGCGAAATTGTTCCTTTGGGGGGGTATTGCAATTTTTTGCCATTTTGAGGCGAAATTGTTCCTTTGGGGGGGTATTGCAACTGTTCCTTTGGGGGGATATTGCAATTTTTTGCCATTTTGAGGCGAAATTGTTCCTTTGGGGAGGTATTGCAACTTTTGGCCTTTTTGAGGCGAAATTGTTCCTTTTGGGGGGTATTGCAACTTTTGGCCATTTTTAAGCGAAATTGTTCCTTTGGGGGGGTATTGCAACTTTTCGGCATTTTGAGGCGAAATTGTTCCTTTGGGGGGGTATTGCAATTTTTTGCCATTTTGAGGCGAAATTGTTCCTTTGGGGGGGTATTGCAACTTTTGGCCATTTTGAAGCGAAATTGTTCCTTTGGGGGGGTATTGCAACTTTTGGGCATTTTGAGGCGAAATTGTTCCTTGGAGGGGTATTGCAACTTTTGGCCATTTTGAAGCGAAATTGTTCCTTTGGGGGGGTATTGCAATTTTTAACCATTTTGAGGCGAAATTGTTCCTTTGGGGGGGGTATTGCAACTTTTGGCCATTTTGAAGTGAAATTGTTCCTTTCGGGGGGTATTGCAACTTTTCAGCATTTTGAAGCGAAATTGTTCCTTTGGGGGGGTATTGCAATTTTTTGCCATTTTGAGGCGAAATTGTTCCTTTGGGGGGGTATTGCAATTTTTTGCCATTTTGAGGCGAAATTGTTCCTTTGGGGGGGTATTGCAACTTTTGGCCATTTTGAAGCGAAATTGTTCCTTTGGGGGTATTGCAATTTTTTGCCATTTTGAAGCGAAATTGTTTCTTTGGGGGGTTTTTACAATTTTTGGCCATTTTGAGGCGAAATTGTTCCTTTCGGGGGGTATTGCAACTTTTCGGCATTTTGAGGCGAAATTGTTCCTTTGGGGGGTATTGCAACTTTTCAGCATTTTGAAGCGAAATTGTTCCTTTGGGGGGGTATTGCAATTTTTTGCCATTTTGAAGCGAAATTGTTCCTTTGGGGGGTTTTTACAATTTTTGGCCATTTTGAGGCGAAATTGTTCCTTTCGGGGGGTATTGCAACTTTTCGGCATTTTGAGGCGAAATTGTTCCTTTGGGGGGTATTGCAACTTTTCGGCATTTTGAGGCGAAATTGTTCCTTTGGGGGGGTATTGCAACTTTTGGCCATTTTGAAGCGAAATTGTTCCTTTGGGGGGGTATTGCAACTTTTCGGCTTTTTGAGGCGAAATTGTTCCTTTGGGGGGGTATTGCAATTTTTTGCCATTTTGAGGCGAAATTGTTCCTTTGGGGGGGTATTGCAACTTTTGGCCATTTTGAAGCGAAATTGTTCCTTTGGGGGGTATTGCAATTTTTTGCCATTTTGAGGCGAAATTGTTCCTTTGGGGGGGTATTGCAACTTTTGGCCATATTGAAGCGAAATTGTTCCTTTGGGGGGGTTTTGCAATTTTTAACCATTTTGAGGCGAAATTGTTCCTTTGGGGGGGTATTGCAACTTTTGGCCATTTTGAAGCGAAATTGTTCCTTTCGGGGGGTATTGCAACTTTTCAGCATTTTGAGGCGAAATTGTTCCTTTGGGGGGGTATTGCAATTTTTTGCCATTTTGAGGTGAAATTGTTCCTTTGGGGGGGTATTGCAACTTTTCGGCATTTTGAGGCGAAATTGTTCCTTTGGGGGGTATTGCAATTTTTTTTCCATTTTGAGGCGAAATTGTTCCTTTGGGGGGTATTGCAATTTTTTGCCATTTTGAGGCGAAATTGTTCCTTTGGGGGGGTATTGCAACTTTTCGGCATTTTGAGGCGAAATTGTTCCTTTGGGGGGGTATTGCAACTTTTGGCCATTTTGAAGCGAAATTGTTCCTTTGGGGGGTATTGCATTTTTTTGCCATTTTGAGGCGAAATTGTTCCTTTGGGGGGGTATTGCAACTTTTGGCCATTTTGAAGCGAAATTGTTCCTTTCGGGGGGTATTGCAACTTTTCGGCATTTTGAGGCGAAATTGTTCCTTTGGGGGGGTATTGCAACTTTTGGCCATTTTGAAGCGAAATTGTTCCTTTGGGGGGGTATTGCAACTTTTCGGCATTTTGAGGCGAAATTGTTCCTTTGGGGGGGTATTGCAATTTTTTGCCATTTTGAGGCGAAATTGTTCCTTTGGGGGGGTATTGCAACTTTTGGCCATTTTGAAGCGAAATTGTTCCTTTGGGGGGGTATTGCAATTTTTTGCCATTTTGAGGCGAAATTGTTCCTTTGGGGGGGTATTGCAACTTTTGGCCATATTGAAGCGAAATTGTTCCTTTGGGGGGGTATTGCAATTTTTAACCATTTTGAGGCGAAATTGTTCCTTTGGGGGGGTATTGCAACTTTTGGCCATTTTGAAGCGAAATTGTTCCTTTCGGGGGGTATTGCAACTTTTCAGCATTTTGAGGCGAAATTGTTCCTTTGGGGGGGTATTGCAATTTTTTGCCATTTTGAGGTGAAATTGTTCCTTTGGGGGGGTATTGCAACTTTTCGGCATTTTGAGGCGAAATTGTTCCTTTGGGGGGTATTGCAATTTTTTTCCATTTTGAGGCGAAATTGTTCCTTTGGGGGGTATTGCAATTTTTTGCCATTTTGAGGCGAAATTGTTCCTTTGGGGGGGTATTGCAACTTTTGGCCATTTTGAAGCGAAATTGTTCCTTTGGGGGGGATTGCAATTTTTTTTTCATTTTGAGGCGAAATTGTTCCTTTGGGGGGGTATTGCAACTTTTGGCCTTTTTGAGGCGAAATTGTTCCTTTGGGGGGGTATTGCAACTTTTGGCCATTTTGAAGCGAAATTGTTCCTTTGGGGGTTATTGCAACTTTTGGCCATTTTGAAGCGAAATTGTTCCTTTGGGGGGTATTGCATTTTTTTGCCATTTTGAGGCGAAATTGTTCCTTTGGGGGGGTATTGCAACTTTTGGCCATTTTGAAGCGAAATTGTTCCTTTGGGGGGGTATTGCAGTTTTTTGCCATTTTGAGGCGAAATTGTTCCTTTGGGGGTATTGCAACTTTTGGCCATTTTGAAGTGAAATTGTTCCTTTCGGGGGGTATTGCAACTTTTCAGCATTTTGAAGCGAAATTGTTCCTTTGGGGGGGTATTGCAATTTTTTGCCATTTTGAGGCGAAATTGTTCCTTTGGGGGGTATTGCAATTTTTTGCCATTTTGAGGCGAAAGTGTTCCTTTGGGGGTGTATTGCAACTTTTGGCCATTTTGAAGCGAAATTGTTCCTTTGGGGGGGTATTGCAATTTTTTGCCATTTTGAGGCGAAATTGTTCCTTTCGGGGGGTATTGCAACTTTTGGCCATATTGAAGCGAAATTGTTCCTTTCGGGGGGTATTGAAACTAGAGTTGAGCGCGGTTCGTGGTTCGTGGTTCTCCAGTTCTAGGCTCGAGTGATTTTTGGGCTGTTCGAGATCGAACTAGAACTCGAGCTTTTTGCTAAAAGCTCGATAGTTCTAGATACGTTCGAGAACGGTTCTAGCAGCAAAAAGCAGGGCTTTTTACAGCTACAGTGAGCAGGAGCCATCGCTGGCAGCCTGCCACAAGCTGGTAACCAAGATAAACATCGGGTTTCCAAGCAAAGCGCTTTGGTTAGTAACCCGATGTTTATCTTAGTTACGTGCAGGAAGCCCACACTTTCCCGCTCAGCTCACTCCGCCCCCTCCTGCCCGCGGCATGTACACATACATACACATACACAAACACACACACACACACACATCCACACCCCCCCCCCCGCCCGCCCGCCCGCCCGCTCGCTCGCTCGCTCGCTCGGCTTACCTGCGGTGATGAAGTCCCGCCATCCCGACCTCAGCGCTGTCACTGTCCTCCATGGCCGCCGCTTGTCACATCACCTATCGCTTCCGACCCGAGACTGACACTGGCGGTGACGTCACGGACCTCTCGCGATACTTGATGTGAAGGCGCCGGTCATTGACCTCAGTGACAGGGGCTGTCAGTGTGCTGGAGATCAGCGCAGGTAATGTACCTCACTGACAGCAGCACTTGTCACCCCCCTGCAGTGACCTGGGCTGACCCATTGATGTTAGCTCAGGTCACTGCACTGCTCTCCCAGCCAATGGGGAACATCCTGCTCTTCATTGACTGGGACAGTGTGCATCGTCATGGCAACCCCTTGGATTACACCAGACCTGGATTTGTTTTTCAATCTAATAAATTGGTTAAAGAGGGAATGTTTTGGGGAGTGTTTTTTCAAATAAAAATGTGTTTGTCGTCTATTTTTTTTTTATTACTGACGGGGTTGGTGATGTCGGGTATCTGATAGACGCCTGACCTCACCAACCCCAGGGCTTGATGCCAGGTGACATTACACATCTGGTATTAACCCCAAATATTACCCCGTTTGCCACCGCACCAGGGCGCGGGATGAGCTGGGGCGAAGCACCAGGATTGGCGCATCTAATGGATGCGCCACTTCTGGGGCGGCTGCGGCCTGCTATTTTTAGGCTGGGGAGATTCCAATAACCATGGACCTCCCTAGTCTGAGAATATCAGGCCCCAGCTGTCTGCTTTACCTTGGCTGGTGATCCAATTTTAGGGGACCCCTACGTGTTTTTTTTTTTAATTATTTATTTAATTTAAAATAACAGCGTGGGGTGCCCTCAGTTTTGGATTACCAGCCAAGGTGAGGTTGCCAGCTGTGGTCTGCAGGCTGCAGCCGTCTGCTTTACCCTAGCTGGCTACAAAACTAGGGGGAACCCTATGTCATTTTTTTTCATTTTTTTGGCTAAATACAAAGCTAAGCACCCCTTAGTGCCACATGAAAGGTACCAAAGGGTGTTCCACTTTTTCTCCATTTTTTTCTCCACTTTCTCTCCACTTTTTCTCCATTTTTTTCTCCACTTATTCTCCACTTTTTCTCCTCTTATTCTCCACTTTTTCTCCACTTTTTCTCCACTTTTTCTCCTCTTATTCTCCACTTTTTCTCCACTTTTTCTCCACTTTTTCTCCATTTTTTTCTCCACTTTCTCCACTTTTTCTCCACTTTTTTCTCCACTTTTTCTCCTCTTATGCTCCACTTTTTCTCCTCTTAATCTCCACTTTTTCTCCACTTTTTCTCCACTTTTTCTCCACTTTTTTCTCCACTTTTTCTCCTCTTATGCTCCACTTTTTCTCCACTTTTTCTCCACTTTTTCTCCACTTTTTCTCCACTTTTTCTCCACTTTTTCTCCTCTTAATCTCCACTTTTTCTCCTCTTATGCTCCACTTTTTCTCCACTTTTTCTCTACTTTTTCTCCACGTTTTCTCCACTTTTTTCTCCACTTTTTCTCCTCTTATGCTCCACTTTTTCTCCACTTTTTCTCCACTTTTTCTCCACGTTTTCTCCACTTTTTTCTCCACTTTTTCTCCTCTTATGCTCCACTTTTTCTCCACTTTTTCTCCACTTTTTCTCCTCTTAATCTCCACTTTTTCTCCACTTTTTCTCCACTTTTTCTCCACTTTTTCTCCACTTTTTTCTCCACTTTTTCTCCACTTTTTCTCCACTTTTTCTCCTCTTAATCTCCACTTTTTCTCCACTTTTTCTCCACTTTTTCTCCACTTTTTCTCCACTTTTTCTCCACTTTTTCTCCACTTTTTCTCCACGTTTTCTCCACTTTTTTCTCCACTTTTTCTCCTCTTATGCTCCACTTTTTCTCCACTTTTTCTCCTCTTAATCTCCACTTTTTCTCCACTTTTTCTCCACTTTTTCTCCACTTTTTCTCCACTTTTTCTCCACTTTTTCTCCACTTTTTCTCCACTTTTTCTCCACTTTTTCTCCACTTTTTTCTCCACTTTTTCTCCTCTTATGCTCCACTTTTTCTCCACTTTTTCTCCACTTTTTCTCCACTTTTTCTCCTCTTATGCTCCACTTTTTCTCCACTTTTTCTCCACTTTTTCTCCACTTTTTCTCCACTTTTTCTCCACTTTTTCTCCTCTTATGCTCCACTTTTTCTCCACTTTTTCTCCACTTTTTTCTCCACTTTTTCTCCACTTTTTCTCCACTTTTTCTCCTCTTATTCTCCACTTTTTCTCCACTTTTTCTCCACTTTTTCTCCCATTTTTTTCTCCACTTTCTCCACTTTTTCTCCACTTTTTTCTCCACTTTTTCTCCTCTTATGCTCCACTTTTTCTCCACTTTTTCTCCACTTTTTCTCCACTTTTTCTCCTCTTATGCTCCACTTTTTCTCCACTTTTTCTCCACTTTTTCTCCTCTTATGCTCCACTTTTTCTCCACTTTTTCTCCACTTTTTTCTCCACTTTTTCTCCACTTTTTCTCCACTTTTTCTCCACTTTTTCTCCTCTTATGCTCCACTTTTTCTCCACTTTTTCTCCACTTTTTCTCCATTTTTTTCTCCACTTATTCTCCACTTTTTCTCCTCTTATTCTCCACTTTTTCTCCACTTTTTCTCCACTTTTTCTCCTCTTATTCTCCACTTTTTCTCCACTTTTTCTCCACTTTTTCTCCATTTTTTTCTCCACTTTTTCTCCACTTTTTTCTCCACTTTTTCTCCTCTTAATCTCCACTTTTTCTCCACTTTTTCTCCACTTTTTCTCCACTTTTTCTCCTCTTAATCTCCACTTTTTCTCCTCTTATGCTCCACTTTTTCTCCACTTTTTCTCCACTTTTTCTCCACTTTTTCTCCACTTTTTCTCCTCTTATGCTCCACTTTTTCTCCACTTTTTCTCCTCTTAATCTCCACTTTTTCTCCTCTTATGCTCCACTTTTTCTCCACTTTTTCTCCACTTTTTCTCCTCTTATGCTCCACTTTTTCTCCACTTTTTCTCCACTTTTTCTCCTCTTATGCTCCACTTTTTCTCCACTTTTTCTCCACTTTTTCTCCACTTTTTTCTCCACTTTTTCTCCTCTTATGCTCCACTTTTTCTCCACTTTTTCTCCACTTTTTCTCCACTTATGCTCCACTTTTTCTCCACTTTTTCTCCACTTTTTTCTCCACTTTTTCTCCTCTTAATCTCCACTTTTTCTCCACTTTTTCTCCACTTTTTTGTCCACTTTTTTCTCCACTTTTTCTCCACTTTTTCTCCTCTTATGTTCCACTTATTCTCCACTTTTTCTCCACTTTTTCTCTACTTTTTCTATGGTCGGTCTACCCATTAGCTCTGCCATGCATAGTGTAGCTCTACACCTACTGCACATGTTACTTTATGATTGACATCTCTTTCGTACCAGAGCTGTCTAAGTCTACTCTGACCCCATATTTGTCATTACTATATTGTCCTTGTACTGTATTATGACATTTGTATCATGTGTTTCATTTCTTGCTGTGTTGCAATTTTTTGCTGCATCCCAATTGTACCTCTACATTGTTCGAGTTTATGTTATTGTTCTCTCACTCTTATGTGATACTGATTATTGTCATTTTTCATGATTACATGCAGATAAGTCCAATCTGACGAAGGCTCAGGCCGAAACGTCATTTGTAACTTGTTTTGGACAAAAACATATATGCTTATGAAAAAAAAATTTTCTTAATACGGACCAATAAAGAGTGATTTTGCATTACTATCCGTTGTGACTTACTGACTTAGTCTGGGAGATATAGAGTGCCGAGGTTACTCACTAATTTTATCTATTATTACCTCTGAGCACCTATATACCAGTGAGCAGAGCTTCCTCTACAGTAGTTCTCCTGATTAGGCATGCCCTTACCTCATGAGCAGGGCATTGCAGCTTTGGTAGCAACCATTACGACATGGACTCTGCTGCTGTGGACCCGGGGAGAGTGAGTGCAGATTCATTGCACCCACACTCCTCACATGAAGGGTCCGCACTCCTAGAAAATGGGGGATATGTTCCCTGAGTGTCTCCCCCCCATATTCTAGACGGTCCAGAGTCGTCGTGGGACCCCTTTATTTTTTTTCTTACAATAAATTGGTGAAAGAGGAAATGTTTTGGGGACTGTTTTTTCAAATAAATTTCTTTTGTCGATTTTTTGTTTTTGTTAGTACTGACAGTTTATGATGTTGGGTGTCTAATAGACGCCATGACATCACAAACTGCTGGGCTTGATCTCAGGTGACTTTACAGCTAGTATCAACCCGATTTATTACCCCGTTTGCCACTGCACCAGGGCACGGGATGAGCTGGGGTGAAGCGCCAGGATTGGCGCATCTAGTGGATGCGCCACGTCTGGGGTGCCTGCGGCCTGCTATTTTTAGGCTGTGAAGGCCCAATAACTATGGACCTTCCCACCCTGAGAATACCAGACCACAGCTGTCCGCTTTACCTTGGCTGGTGATCCAATTTGGGGGGTCCCCTACTTTTATTGTGTAATTATTAATATTTATAAAATAATTATAAAAAAGAGCCTGAGGGGACCTCCACATTGGATCCCCAACCACGGTAAAGCTGCCAGCTGTGGTTTTCAGGCTACAGCCGTCTGCTTTACCCTAGCTGGCTATCAAAAATGGGGGGACCCAACGTAATTTTTTTTTTTTAACTATTTTTTAAATAGAAAAAATTAATGGGCTTCCCTGTATTTTGATTGCCAACCAAGGTAACGGCAGGCAGATGGGGGTGGCAACCCATAGCTGTCTGCTTTATCTGCGCTGAGAATCAAAAATACCGCGGAGCGCTACGTCATTTTTTTAAAGATTTATTTTTACAGCACTGTGATGTCCAGCAATCAAAATACAGGGAAGCCCATTTTATTTTTAGTTATTTAAATAAATAATTAAAAAAAATATATGTTAGCTCCCACTGCATTTTTTGTATTGCTAGCTAAGGGTAATCCAAGCAGCTACTGGCTGCTAACCCCCACTGCTTGGTGTTACCTTTACTGGCAATGGAAAATCCAGGGAAGCATTTTTTTTTTTTTTTTGCCAAAAAGCTACAAAAAAAGGACGTGAGCTTCGCCATATTTTTGTATGCTAGCCAGGTATAGCAGGCAGGTGCTGGAAGAGTTGGATACAGCGCCAGAAGATGGCGCTTCTATGAAAATGCCATTTTCTGAGGTGGCTGCAGACTGCAATTCGCAGCAGTGGGGCCCAGAAAGCTCAGGCCAACCGGTGGTGCGGATTCCAATCCCAGCTGCCTAGTTGTACCTGGCTGGACACAAAAATGGGGCAAAGCCTACGTCATTTGTTTTCTAATTATTTCATGAAATTCATGAAATAATAAACAAAAGGGCTTCCCTTTATTTTTGGTTCCCAGCC
This sequence comes from Anomaloglossus baeobatrachus, assembly GCF_048569485.1. Classification (NCBI taxonomy): domain Eukaryota; kingdom Metazoa; phylum Chordata; class Amphibia; order Anura; family Aromobatidae; genus Anomaloglossus; species Anomaloglossus baeobatrachus. The sequence continues at coordinate 706,573 of NW_027443635.1, forward strand.
GGGTACAAATAGGCAACTGGGGGTTGGGGGCAGCCGTACCTGCCTGCTGTACCTGGCTAGCATACAAAAATATGGCGAAGCCACATAATTTTTTCAGGGGGCAAAAAACTTCTGCATACAGTCCTGGATGGAGTATGCTGAGCCTTGTAGTTCTGCAGCTGCTGTCTGTCTGTATGGAGAAGAGCAGACAGCAGCTGCAGAACTACAAGGCTCAGCATACTCCATCCAGGACTGTATGCAGAAGTTTTTTGCCCACCAAAAAAATGACGTGGGCTTTGCCATATTTTTGTATGCTAGCCAGGTACAGCTGGCAGCCACGGGCTGCCTCCAACCCCCAGTTGCCTATTTGTACCCGGCTGGGAACCAAAAATATAGGGAAGCCCGTTTTTTTTTAATTATTTCACTTATTTCATGAAATAATTAAAAAACAAATGACGTGGGCTTCGCCCTATTTTTGTGTCCAGCCGGGTACAACTAGGCAGCTGGGGATTGGAATCCGCAGCACAGGTTAGCCCGAGGTTTGTGGGCGCCTCTGCTGCGGATTTCAGTCCGCAGCCGTCCCAGAAAATGGCGCTCTCATAGAAGCGCCATCATCTGGCGCTGTATCCAACTCTTCCAACAGCCCTGGAGCCGGGTGGCTTGTTGGGTAATCATGAGTTAATACTGGCTTTGTTTTACCAGCCAGTATTAAGCCAGAGATTCTTAATGTCAGGCACGTTTGACCCGGCCATTAAGAATCTCCAATAAAGGGTTAAAAAAAGACACCACACAGAGAAAAAATACTTTAATAGAAATAAATACACAGACACATTAGAGACTCCATCTTTATTACCCCTGTCAGCCCTCCACGATCCTGCTCTTCTGTCTTCTTTCTTTCTAGTGTAGTAGTAGTGACGATTGTAGTGAGGGGCATCACTTGGGGCTGGGGAACCTCCATCCTAACTACAATGCTCACTACAATCGGGAAGCAGCGTGCAGCCTTCACTCCGTGAGTGATCACTGCTGGCTGCTAGCGGTAACGCTGACAGACGCGTTACCATAGCAACGGTGCTCCCGGAGCCGCGGTTAGCGGTGACGTCACCGCTAACTGCGTTGCTATGGCAACGGTGATCTCCGTTAATGACCGGCTGTGTCAGCCGGTCCCTAACGGAACGGGGAGTTGACCGTGTGCTAGAGCATGTCGCCGGTACACGGCGATACACATATGTGCACCGTGTACCGGAGAGATGCACTCGCAGGTCCTACATGACGTGTCATAGTCATGTGACCAGTCTGTAGCCAATGAGATAATAGCCACGTGACTGGTCACATGGCTATTTTGACGTCACGATAGGTCCTGCTTCTCTGCTGGCAGTGCAGGTCACCGGGAGGATTCAGCGATCATCGGATGGAATAGCGGCAGGAGACAGAGTGCAGAAGGGATCGCGAGGACCGGTAAGTGTTATGGCAATGTTTATTAACTGTTTGTGTACATGTATAATGCATTTTTATGTGTTTGTGATTGCCTCCCATTAAAGCCTATACGTTCGAGTTCGGTTCGTCGAACGTTCGACGAACCGAACTCGAACGGGACCCCCGTTCGGCGAACCGGCCTCGAGCCGAACCGGGACCGGTTCGCTCATCTCTAATTTTGAGGCGAAATTGTTCCTTTCGGAGGGTATTGCAACTTTTCGGCATTTTGAGGCGAAATTGTTCCTTTGGGGGGGTATTGCAACTTTTGGCCATTTTGAAGCGAAATTGTTCCTTTGGGGGGTATTGCAATTTTTTGCCATTTTGAGGCGAAATTGTTCCTTTGGGGGGGGTATTGCAACTTTTGGCCATTTTGAAGCGAAATTGTTCCTTTGGGGGGGTATTGCAACTTTTCGGCATTTTGAGGCGAAATTGTTCCTTTGGGGGGGTATTGCAATTTTTTGCCATTTTGAAGTGAAATTGTTCCTTTGGGGGGGTATTGCAACTTTTGGCCATTTTGAAGCGAAATTGTTCCTTTCGGGGGGTATTGCAACTTTTCGGCATTTTGAGGCGAAATTGTTCCTTTGGGGGGTATTGCAACTTTTGGCCATTTTGAAGCGAAATTGTTCCTTTGGGGGGGTATTGCAACTTTTCGGCATTTTGAGGCGAAATTGTTCCTTTGGGGGGGTATTGCAATTTTTTGCCATTTTGAGGCGAAATTGTTCCTTTGGGGGGGTATTGCAACTTTTGGCCATTTTGAAGCGAAATTGTTCCTTTGGGGGGTATTGCAATTTTTTGCCGTTTTGAGGCGAAATTGTTCCTTTGGGGGGTATTGCAACTTTTGGCCATTTTGAAGCGAAATTGTTCCTTTCGGGGGGTATTGCAACTTTTCGGCATTTTGAGGCGAAATTGTTCCTTTGGGGGGGTATTGCAATTTTTTGCCATTTTGAGGCGAAATTGTTTCTTTGGGGGGGGTATTGCAACTTTTGGCCATTTTGAAGCGAAATTGTTCCTTTCGGGGGGTATTGCAATTTTTTGCCATTTTGAGGCGAAATTGTTCCTTTGGGGGGGTATTGCAACTTTTGGCCATATTGAAGCGAAATTGTTCCTTTGGGGGGGTATTGCAATTTTTAACCATTTTGAGGCGAAATTGTTCCTTTGGGGGGGTATTGCAACTTTTGGCCATTTTGAAGCGAAATTGTTCCTTTCGGGGGGTATTGCAACTTTTCAGCATTTTGAGGCGAAATTGTTCCTTTGGGAGGGTATTGCAATTTTTTTTCCATTTTGAGGCGAAATTGTTCCTTTGAGGGGGTATTGCAATTTTTTGCCATTTTGAGGTGAAATTGTTCCTTTGGGGGGGTATTGCAACTTTTGGCCATTTTGAAGCGAAATTGCTCCTTTGGGGGGTATTGCATTTTTTTGCCATTTTGAGGCGAAATTGTTCCTTTGGGGGGGTATTGCAACTTTTGGCCATTTTGAAGCGAAATTGTTCCTTTGGGGGGGTATTGAAATTTTTTGCCATTTTGAGGCGAAATTGTTCCTTTGGGGGGGTATTGCAGTTTTTGGCCTTTTTGAGGCGAAATTGTTCCTTTGGGGGGGTTTTGCAACTTTTGGCCATTTTGAAGCGAAATTGTTCCTTTGGGGGGTATTGCAATTTTTTGCCATTTTGAGGCGAAATTGTTCCTTTGGGGGGGTATTGCAATTTTGGCCATTTTGTAGCGAAATTGTTCCTTTGGGGGGGATTGCAATTTTTTTTTCATTTTGAGGCGAAATTGTTCCTTTGGGGGGTATTGCAAATTTTGGCCATTTTGAAGCGAAATTGTTCCTTTGGGGGGGTATTGCAATTTTTTGCCATTTTGAGGCGAAATTGTTCCTTTGGGGGGTATTGCAACTTTTCGGCATTTTGAGGCGAAATTGTTCCTTTGGGGGGGTATTGCAATTTTTTGCCATTTTGAGGTGAAATTGTTCCTTTGGGGGGGTATTGCAACTTTTGGACATTTTGAAGCGAAATTGTTCCTTTGGGGGGTATTGCAATTTTTTGCCATTTTGAGGCGAAATTGTTCCTTTGGGGGGGTATTGCAACTTTTGGCCATTTTGAAGCGAAATTGTTCCTTTGGGGGGGTATTGCAATTTTTTGCCATTTTGAGGCGAAATTGTTCCTTTGGGGGGGTATTGCAACTTTTGGCCTTTTTGAGGCGAAATTGTTCCTTTGGGAGGGTATTGCAACTTTTGGCCATTTTGAAGCGAAATTGTTCCTTTGGGGGTTATTGCAACTTTTGGCCATTTTGAAGCGAAATTGTTCCTTTGGGGGGTATTGAAACAGCAGAAAAAAAGTCTTTAAATTTGCCTTATATTACATCATATCCCATGGCCCAAGAACCACCAACACCAAAGTAAGTTGCACATAGAAAAACTTTAATTGGTTGGGTCAAGCATATAAATATTACATGGGATATAAAAATTGTGACAAGTAAGAAGGTTAAATGACACATAAGAGCGAATAAAGAACCCCATGTGGGGCTGCATGGATCAAATTAGGTGCACACAAAAGGGTGTACTCCCAGCAGGGCCAGTGTAAGTGCCTTTTACAAAACGCAGGTTCACCTAATCAAGAACTCTAGGCACATTACAAATAAATGAACAGGAATATATTCCCAGCAGAGCCAGTGTAAGTGCCTATACAAAAGATAAATTCACAGTCAGTGACAGAATAACACTTTAATAGATGACAATAGGCATGTTACTCACACACATCATCCGGTGAACAGGGATATGTTCCCAGCAAGGTCAGTGTAAATGCCATTGCAATAAACAGGTTCACAGTAAGTGATAGAGTAACACTTAAGTATATGAACATAGGCACACTGCCCAGGCATCTAGTCCAATGGACAGGGATATATTCCCAGCAGGGCCAGTGTACGTGCCTATATCATAAACAGGTTCACAGCAAATGACAGAGTAACACTTTAGTGCATGACAATAGGCACATTACACAAACACATGGTCCAGCGAACAGGGAAGTATTCCCAGCAAAACCAATGTAAGTGCCTTTCCAAGTTCACAGTAATGACAGGATAACACTTAGTACATAATCATAGGCCCGTGAATCCACGTGGCAAACTCAATTGAAAAAGGTTTTTGACACAGAGGGCGAAGTGGACAATTCTGTGGATTCAAGAAATCATAGGGAGCTTTGCAACCAAGTCAAATCATTGTTCAACCGCAGAATGAGACTCTGGTGGAACAAGGCCTTCATGCAGCGCTATGTTGATCGGGGGTTAATACCTAGAGGGCTTAGGGTACAGGTCTTTCCCTCTTTCAGTGTCACGGATGAGACGTTTAAAAGGGACTGGGAGGAAGCAGCTTCTCCTTGCTCCAGGTCCTTTATGGGGCTTCTTATTAATAACAATGAGGCCTCTCTCCGTGCCATTGATGAGGAGATTTCTGTGTTACAAGACCGGACCACGAAGGAACTCACCCCCGCTGAGTTATCGAATTTCCATGAGACATTGAATAAGGAGTTTGTTAAATGGGAAAAGGAGTTGGTCTCTACCAAAACAAAAAAATATCAACGTGACGTTACTGATTATAAAAACCAGCAGGTGTATCGATGGAAGGGGACAACACGCCGGAGGAGACATTTTGTCGGACTCCCTAACTCCGTATCGGCCTCCTCCATCTCCTCAATGGAGGATGAAAGCTCTACATCTCAGGCTTCATCTAGACCTGTAACGAGAGGTTTTTCGGGTAAAAATAGACCCGATAAAACACCCCCAGCCCCTGGAAAATCTACCTTGGGAGCAATTCCAAAGAAGGGCAATTCCAACCAACTGGAGGTGATTAACTTGTCTCAGGTCCAACTGTCTGATGACCAGATTGAGGTCCTAAAATTAGGTTTAACCTTTGTACCTGATTGTAGTTTTGATCTTTTTACAGTCGCTAAGGACCTGAATCTGTTCCTCAGAAAGGTGGTTCTCCATAAAATACACGCTAGAGGATCCAGTCTGAATCCCTGTACCATGGAGAGGGAGGAGGAGGCTGTGCGGATACTTGAAGAATTGGAGGGACAGGCATCTGGTGAGTTGGATAATATTTTTCCTACACGTTTGTACCCGCGCTCCACCACGTTCCCCCCATTTTCGCTGTGCCCTCAGGTCCAAGTCTTCCATGACCTAGTTATGGGTGACTTGAGATCTCTCTCCAAGAGAGTAAAAAATAACAACCTTTCTGTTAAACATCGACGGGCCCTTGAGGAATTAAGGAAAATGGAGGGAGTAATCATTAAACCGGCGGACAAGGGGGGTAACGTGGTGGTCTGGCCATCTGCCATGTACGAGCGGGAGGTATATAAACAACTAAGAAATGCAGACTTTTACCAGATGCTGCCCTCTAATCCAACTAGTGTTTTCCTCACCCAGCTGATGCTCATACTCGAGAATGCTCTTGCCTCAGGTACCATTACTAAAAAGATGTATGATGGTCTCCTTCCAGATATGCCGGTAACACCCACGTTCTACCTCTTGCCTAAAATACATAAAAACCCTCGGGTTCCCCCTGGACGTCCGATTGTCTCTGGCATCGGAGGGCTATGCGATGCAGTATGCAAATTTATCGATTTCTATCTCCAACCTTTGGTTGAGACGCTGCCCTCCCATGTCAGAGACACTTCGGACGTCCTTAGGAGGATTGATGGCTTGACGGTTGAGCGTGGGATTTTGCTGGCGACTCTGGATGTCGAGACCTTATACACGAATATCTGTCACGAGCACGGCCTGCAGGCAGTTGAGTATTTCCTGGGTATGAGCAACTGGGCACCACCATTACAACACCTGATTCTGGAATTATTGGAGTTCGTACTGACGCACAACGCCTTCACCTTCGGTGAGCGGTTCTTCCTCCAGCGGCGCGGCACTGCGATGGGGGCGGCTTGCGCGCCGTCGTACGCAAACCTCTTCCTGGGATACTGGGAGAGGGAGGTTTTCGGCGACGGCGTGCCGGCCAGCTCCCATGTGCAGTGCTGGCTCCGCTTCATCGATGACATCTTTGTCATCTGGGGGGGGACCGCCCCGGAGCTTGAGGGCTTTGTGCGCCACTTGAACTCCAATTCTTATAACATCTACCTCACTTATCAGGCTGATCCGACTAGGGTCGATTTTTTGGACATTGGCATTTCCATTAATGATCAGGGTCTTCTGACCACTGACATCTATCGGAAACCCTCCTCTGTGAATGCTTTGTTACACGCATCTTCTGGCCATCCGCATTCGACCATCAATGCTATCCCTACTGGGCAATTTATCCGTTTGAAACGGATTTGCTCAGAGACGGATACATTTGAGGGTAGGGCCAGTGAGATGCGTGATAGATTCAGGGAGAGAGGGTACAGCTCCAGATCCATTAAAAAGGCCTATAGTCGGGCTAAAGTAGCTCCGAGAGACCGACTTCTTTTACGTTTCAATCCTGATAAGACGAAGCCTGCTGAACCGAAGGTGCGTTTTATCTCCTCATTCAACCGTCAATGGGATCATATTCGTGGCATATTAACTAAGCACTGGTCTGTCTTACAAACGGAACCTGTGCTGAAAGATATGCTTCCAGACCGACCCCTCATGACGGCACGTCGGGGCCGGAGCCTACGTGATATGTTGGTCCACAGCCACTATGTGGCACAAAAGAAACCACCATTTATGATGGGACGTTCTATCTGTGGATCATTTCCATGTGGCTCATGCATTGCGTGCCGTCACGGTAACATCATCAGGGCAACATCCTTTGCCTCCTCGGACGGTTCCAAAACATTCGAGATCCGGCAATATATTTCTTGCAGTAGCACGGGCGTAATTTATTACGCTACGTGCGCTTGCGACTTAATATATGTCGGACTCACTAGTCGTGAATTGCGGGTCCGGACGAGGGAGCATACTAGGGACATCATCGCGGCTAAAAAAGCGAAACCTGAGGATGTTGATTCCCTGAAGACCATCCCCCGCCATTTTAGGGTGCATCACGGGTCTGACCCCTCAAGCTTTAAGGTGAGGGGGATTGACCGTGTACACCTTGGATTGAGGGGTGGTAATATTCATAAGGTGTTGGCACGGGTTGAATGTCGTTGGATATTTCTCCTCGACACAGTGGCCCCTCGAAGTTTGAATGAGAGGCAGACCTTTAGTTCCTATTTATAATCCAGTAGGTCTCGTCTGCGTTTGACATATACCCCATTACGGGCAATATTTGTTTGGTTGCGGATCCCCTGTGATTGAATCTGCTTTGTACATAATGGTTTTTATAAATATTTTTTTAACTGGATTCTTTGTGTCCTCTTTTTTCTACAGTTGTCTACGTTTGTGCTCTTGGTGCAATATTTCTCTGTGTCACTAACCTGGTGGTCTGCCTGCATTGGAGAATGAGTTGGGAAGGAATACAGTATATCCTGATCGTCTATATGAGATTGTTCACTGGACTGCGTCTTACTGTTTAATATGTTGTTATATGCATGAATAATGTCCTTACGCTCTATGTATACAGTACTGGATGTAATTATGATGTAATTATATGTATTCTTATCCCTCTATAGTGCTATGCACTTTGTATGATTCCCAATGCGATTTGCCCTTTCTTTTGCCAGGAGAACACATGGCATTTGCAGCTTTACTTCCTGTTTGCAGCTCTGCACATGTGCAGTGTGTGTGGCTCTCCTTGAAGTGTCCCCTGGGTAATATTGACGTCATCAAAGGGGTTTTCCCTGGCCCAGGTGATGCTGGAGTAGCCGCCCACGCCTGCTCAGTGTGCCTTAGTGCTTTGTAGCAGCGACAGGTGCTGCAAATGATCTAATATACACTAGTGTATAAATGCAACCATTTCCCTCCTTTTGTCCATGGTCCCCTGAGGAAGTCATCACGAAATACGTATTGGGACTTTTTTCCCCTTGTGTGACTGCATGTGAGTGCTATAATTGGTGGAATATCCACCGGGCTATGTGTTTGGGTAATGTGCCTATGATTATGTACTAAGTGTTATCCTGTCATTACTGTGAACTTGGAAAGGCACTTACATTGGTTTTGCTGGGTATACTTCCCTGTTCGCTGGACCATGTGTTTGTGTAATGTGCCTATTGTCATGCACTAAAGTGTTACTCTGTCATTTGCTGTGAACCTGTTTATGATATAGGCACGTACACTGGCCCTGCTGGGAATATATCCCTGTCCATTGGACTAGATGCCTGGGCAGTGTGCCTATGTTCATATACTTAAGTGTTACTCTATCACTTACTGTGAACCTGTTTATTGCAATGGCATTTACACTGACCTTGCTGGGAACATATCCCTGTTCACCGGATGATGTGTGTGAGTAACATGCCTATTGTCATCTATTAAAGTGTTATTCTGTCACTGACTGTGAATTTATCTTTTGTATAGGCACTTACACTGGCTCTGCTGGGAATATATTCCTGTTCATTTATTTGTAATGTGCCTAGAGTTCTTGATTAGGTGAACCTGCGTTTTGTAAAAGGCACTTACACTGGCCCTGCTGGGAGTACACCCTTTTGTGTGCACCTAATTTGATCCATGCAGCCCCACATGGGGTTCTTTATTCGCTCTTATGTGTCATTTAACCTTCTTACATGTCACAATTTTTATATCCCATGTAATATTTATATGCTTGACCCAACCAATTAAAGTTTTTCTATGTGCAACTTACTTTGGTGTTGGTGGTTCTTGGGCCATGGGATATGATGTAATATAAGGCAAATTTAAAGACTTTTTTTCTGCTGTTTCAATATGTCCCTGAAGTTGTTGTCTTTTACCTTATATAAGTCTGCTTTAACTGTCCTGGTTGTTGCTAATTTTCCTTTGGGGGGTATTGCATTTTTTTGCCATTTTGAGGCGAAATTGTTCCTTCGGGGGGGTATTGCAACTTTTGGCCATATTGAAGCGAAATTGTTCCTTTGGGGGGTTTTTACAATTTTTGGCCATTTTGAGGCGAAGTTGTTCCTTTCAGAGGGTATTGCAACTTTTCAGCATTTTGAAGCGAAATTGTTCCTTTGGGGGGGGTATTGCAATTTTTTGCCATTTTGAGGCGAAATTGTTCCTTTGGGGGGGGGTATTGCAATTTTTTGCCATTTTGAGACGAAATTGTTCCTTTGGGGGGGTATTGCAACTTTTGGCCATTTTGAAGCGAAATTGTTCCTTTGGGGGGTTTTTACAATTTTTGGCCATTTTGAGGCGAAATTGTTCCTTTCGGAGGGTATTGCAACTTTTCGGCATTTTGAGGCGAAATTGTTCCTTTGGGGGGGTATTGCAACTTTTGGCCATTTTGAAGCGAAATTGTTCCTTTGGGGGGGTATTGCAATTTTTTGCCATTTTGAGGCGAAATTGTTCCTTTGGGGGGTATTGCAACTTTTCGGCATTTTGAAGCGAAATTGTTCCTTTCGGGGGGTATTGCAACTTTTCGGCATTTTGAGGCGAAATTGTTCCTTTGGGGGGGTATTGCAACTTTTGGCCATTTTGAAGCGAAATTGTTCCTTTGGGGGGGTATTGCAATTTTTTGCCATTTTGAGGCGAAATTGTTCCTTTGGGGGGGTATTGCAACTTTTGGCCATTTTGAAGCGAAATTGTTCCTTTCGGGGGGTATTGCAACTTTTCAGCATTTTGAGGCGAAATTGTTCCTTTGGGGGGGTATTGCAATTTTTTGCCATTTTGAGGCGAAATTGTTCCTTTGGGGGGGTATTGCAACTTTTGGCCATTTTGAAGCGAAATTGTTCCTTTGGGGGGTATTGCAATTTTTTTTCATTTTGAGGCGAAATTGTTCCTTTGGGGGGGGTATTGCAATTTTTTGCCATTTTGAGGCGAAATTGTTCCTTTGGGGGGGTATTGCAACTTTTGGCCATTTTGAAGCGAAATTGTTGCTTTGGGGGGGTATTGCAATTTTTTGCCATTTTGAGGCGAAATTGTTCCTTTGGGGGGTATTGCAACTTTTCGGCATTTTGAGGCGAAATTGTTCCTTTGGGGGGGTATTGCAATTTTTTGCCATTTTGAGGTGAAATTGTTCCTTTGGGGGGGTATTGCAACTTTTGGCCATTTTGAAGCGAAATTGTTCCTTTGGGGGTATTGCATTTTTTTGCCATTTTGAGGCGAAATTGTTCCTTCGGGGGGGTATTGCAACTTTTGGCCATTTTGAAGCGAAATTGTTCCTTTGGGGGGGTATTGCAATTTTTTGCCATTTTGAGGCGAAATTGTTCCTTTGGGGGGGTATTGCAACTTTTCGGCATTTTGAGGCAAAATTGTTCCTTTGGGGGGGTATTGCAATTTTTTGCCATTTTGAGGCGAAATTGTTCCTTTGGGGGGGTATTGCAACTTTTCGGCATTTTGAGGCGAAATTGTTCCTTGGGGGGGTATTGCAACTTTTGGCCATTTTGAAGTGAAATTGTTCCTTTCGGGGGGTATTGCAACTTTTGGCCTTTTTGAGGCGAAATTGTTCCTTTGGGGGGGTATTGCAACTTTTCGGCATTTTGAGGCGAAATTGTTCCTTTGGGGGGGTATTGCAATTTTTTGCCATTTTGAGGCGAAATTGTTCCTTTGGGGGGGTATTGCAACTTTTGGCCATTTTGAAGCGAAATTGTTCCTTTGGGGAGGTATTTCAATTTTTTGCCATTTTGAGGCAAAATTGTTCCTTTGGGGGGGTATTGCAACTTTTCGGCATTTTGAGGCGAAATTGTTCCTTGGGGGGGTATTGCAACTTTTGGCCATTTTGAAGTGAAATTGTTCCTTTCGGGGGGTATTGCAACTTTTGGCCTTTTTGAGGCGAAATTGTTCCTTTGGGGGGGTATTGCAACTTTTCGGCATTTTGAGGCGAAATTGTTCCTTTGGGGGGGTATTGCAACTTTTGGCCATTTTGAAGCGAAATTGTTCCTTTGGGGAGGTATTTCAATTTTTTGCCATTTTGAGGCAAAATTGTTCCTTTGGGGGGGTATTGCAACTTTTGGCCATTTTGAAGCGAAATTGTTCCTTTCGGGGGGTATTGCAACTTTTCAGCATTTTGAGGCGAAATTGTTCCTTTGGGGGGGTATTGCAACTTTTGGCCATATTAAAGCGAAATTGTTCCTTTGGGGGGGTATTGCAATTTTTTGCCATTTTGAGGCGAAATTGTTCCTTTGGGGGGGTATTGCAACTTTTGGCCTTTTTGAGGCGAAATTGTTCCTTTGGGGGGGTATTGCAACTTTTGGCCATTTTGAAGCGAAATTGTTCCTTTTGGGGGGTATTGCAACTTTTCGGCATTTTGAGGCGAAATTGTTCCTTTGGGGGGGTATTGCAATTTTTAACCATTTTGAGGCGAAATTGTTCCTTTGGGGGGTATTGCAACTTTTGGCCATTTTGAAGCGAAATTGTTCCTTTGGGGGTATTGCAATTTTTTTTTCCATTTTGAGGCGAAATTGTTCCTTTGGGGGGGTATTGCAACTTTTGGCCATTTTGAAGCGAAATTGTTCCTTTGGGGGGGTATTGCAATTTCTTGCCATTTTGAGGCGAAATTGTTCCTTTGGGGGGTATTGCAACTTTTCGACATTTTGAGGCGAAATTGTTCCTTTGGGGGGGTATTGCAACTTTTGGCCATTTTGAAGCGAAATTGTTCCTTTGGGGGGGTATTGCAACTTTTCGGCATTTTGAGGCGAAATTGTTCCTTTGGGGGGGTAATGAAATTTTTTGCCATTTTGAGGCGAAATTGTTCCTTTGGGGGGGTATTGCAACTTTTGGCCATTTTGAAGCGTAATTGTTCCTTTCGGGGGGTATTGCAACTTTTCGGCATTTTGAGGCGAAATATTTCCTTTGGGGGGATATTGCAACTTTTGGCCATTTTGAAGCGAAATTGTTCCTTTGGGGGGGTTTTGCAACTTTTCGGCATTTTAAAGCGAAATTGTTCCTTTGGGGGGGTATTGCAATTTTTTGCCATTTTGAGGCAAAATTGTTCCTTTGGGGGGGTATTGCAACTTTTGGCCATTTTGAAGCGAAATTGTTCCTTTCGGGGGGTATTGCAACTTTTCGGCATTTTGAGGCGAAATTGTTCCTTTGGGGGGTATTGCAACTTTTTGCCATTTTGAGGCGAAATTGTTCCTTTAGGGGGGTATTGCAATTTTTCGCCATTTTGAAGCGAAATTGTTCCTTTGGGGGTATTGCATTTTTTTGCCATTTTGAGGCGAAATTGTTCCTTTGGGGGGGTATTGCAATTTTTTGCCATTTTGAGGCGAAATTGTTCCTTGGGGGGGTATTGCAACTTTTGGCCATTTTGAGGCGAAATTGTTCCTTTGGGGGGGTATTGCAACTTTTCAGCATTTTGAAGCGAAATTGTTCCTTTGGGGGGGTATTGCAACTTTTGGCCATTTTGAGGCGAAATTGTTCCTTTGGGGGGGTATTGCAACTTTTGGCCATTTTGAAGCGAAATTGTTCCTTTGGGGGGGTATTGCAATTTTTTGCCATTTTGAGGCGAAATTGTTCCTTTGGGGGGGTATTGCAACTTTTGGCCATATTGAAGCGAAATTGTTCCTTTGGGGGGTTTTTACAATTTTTGGCCATTTTGAGGCGAAATTGTTCCTTTGGGGGGGTATTGCAACTTTTGGCCATTTTGAAGCGAAATTGTTCCTTTGGGGGGGTATTGCAACTTTTCGGCATTTTGAGGCGAAATTGTTCCTTTGGAGGGGTATTGCAACTTTTGGCCATTTTGAAGCGAAATTGTTCCTTTGGGGGGGTATTGCAACTTTTGGCCATTTTGAGGCGAAATTGTTCCTTTGGGGGGGTATTGCAACTTTTGGCCATTTTGAAGTGAAATTGTTCCTTTGGGGGGGTATTGCAATTTTTAACCATTTTGAAGCGAAATTGTTCCTTTGGGGGGGTATTGCAATTTTTTTGCCATTTTGAGGCGAAATTGTTCCTTTGGGGGGGTATTGCAACTTTTGGCCATTTTAAAGCGAAATTGTTCCTTTGGGGGGGTATTGCAATTTTTTGCCATTTTGAGGCGAAATATTTCCTTTGGGGGGATATTGCAACTTTTGGCCATTTTGAAGCGAAATTGTTCCTTTGGGGGGGTTTTGCAACTTTTCGGCATTTTGAGGCGAAATTGTTCCTTTGGGGGGGTATTGCAATTTTTTGCCATTTTGAGGCAAAATTGTTCCTTTGGGGGGGTATTGCAACTTTTGGCCATTTTGAAGCGAAATTGTTCCTTTCGGGGGGTATTGCAACTTTTCGGCATTTTGAGGCGAAATTGTTCCTTTGGGGGGGTATTGCAACTTTTGGCCATTTTGAAGCGAAATTGTTCCTTTGGGGAGGTATTTCAATTTTTTGCCATTTTGAAGCGAAATTGTTCCTTTCGGGGGGTATTGCAACTTTTCGGCATTTTGAGGCGAAATTGTTCCTTTGGGGGGGTATTGCAACTTTTGGCCATATTAAAGCGAAATTGTTCCTTTGGGGGGTATTGCAATTTTTAACCATTTTGAGGCGAAATTGTTCCTTTGGGGGGGTATTGCAACTTTTGGCCATATTAAAGCGAAATTGTTCCTTTGGGGGGTATTGCAACTTTTGGCCATTTTGAAGCGAAATTGTTCCTTTCGGGGGGTATTGCAACTTTTCATCATTTTGAGGAGAAATTGTTCCTTTAGGGGGGTATTGCAATTTTTCGCCATTTTGAAGCGAAATTGTTCCTTTGGGGGTATTGCATTTTTTTGCCATTTTGAGGCGAAATTGTTCCTTTGGGGGGGTATTGCAACTTTTGGCCTTTTTGAAGCGAAATTGTTCCTTTGGGGGGTATTGCAATTTTTTGCCATTTTGAGGCGAAATTGTTCCTTTGGGGGAGTATTGCAACTTTTCGGCATTTTGAGGCGAAATTGTTCCTTGGGGGGGTATTGCAACTTTTGGCCATTTTGAGGCGAAATTGTTCCTTTGGGGGGGTATTGCAACTTTTCAGCATTTTGAAGCGAAATTGTTCCTTTGGGGGGTATTGCAATTTTTTTGCCATTTTGAGGCGAAATTGTTCCTTTGGGGGGGTATTGCAACTTTTGGCCATTTTGAAGCGAAATTGTTCCTTTGGGGGGGTATTGCAATTTTTTGCCATTTTGAGGCGAAATTGTTCCTTTGGGGGGGTATTGCAACTTTTGGCCATATTGAAGCGAAATTGTTCCTTTGGGGGGTTTTTACAATTTTTGGCCATTTTGAGGCGAAATTGTTCCTTTCGGGGGGTATTGCAACTTTTCGGCATTTTGAGGCGAAATTGTTCCTTTGGGGGGTATTGCAACTTTTGGCCATTTTGAAGCGAAATTGTTCCTTTCGGGGGGTATTGCAACTTTTCGGCATTTTGAGGCGAAATTGTTCCTTTGGGGGGGTATTGCAACTTTTGGCCATTTTGAAGCGAAATTGTTCCTTTGGGGGGGTATTGCAACTTTTCGGCATTTTGAGGCGAAATTGTTCCTTTGGAGGGGTATTGCAACTTTTGGCCATTTTGAAGCGAAATTGTTCCTTTGGGGGGGTATTGCAACTTTTCGGCATTTTGAGGCGAAATTGTTCCTTTGGGGGGTATTGCAATTTTTTTTCCATTTTGAGGCGAAATTGTTCCTTTGGGGGGGGTATTGCAACTTTTCGGCATTTTGAGGCGAAATTGTTCCTTGGGCGGGTATTGCAACTTTTGGCCATTTTGAAGTGAAATTGTTCCTTTGGGGGGGTATTGCAATTTTTCAGCATTTTGAAGCGAAATTGTTCCTTTGGGGGGGTATTGCAATTTTTTTGCCATTTTGAGGCGAAATTGTTCCTTTGGGGGGGTATTGCAACTTTTGGCCATTTTGAAGCGAAATTGTTCCTTTGGGGGGGTATTGCAATTTTTTGCCATTTTGAGGCGAAATTGTTACTTTGGGGGGGTATTGCAACTTTTGGCCATATTGAAGCGAAATTGTTCCTTTGGGGGGTTTTTACAATTTTTGGCCATTTTGAGGCGAAATTGTTCCTTTGGGGGGGTATTGCAACTTTTGGCCATTTTGAAGCGAAATTGTTCCTTTGGGGGGGTATTGCAACTTTTGGCCATTTTGAGGCGAAATTGTTCCTTTGGGGGGGTATTGCAACTTTTGGCCATTTTGAAGCGAAATTGTTCCTTTGGGGGGGTATTGCAACTTTTCGGCATTTTGAGGCGAAATTGTTCCTTTGGGGGGGTATTGCAATTTTTTGCCATTTTGAGGCGAAATTGTTCCTTTGGGGGGGTATTGCAATTTTTGGCCATTTTGAAGCGAAATTGTTCCTTTGGGGGGGTATTGCAATTTTTTGCCATTTTGAGGCGAAATTGTTCCTTTGGGGGGGTATTGCAACTTTTCGGCATTTTGAGGCGAAATTGTTCCTTTGGGGGTATTGCAATTTTTTTGCCATTTTGAGGCGAAATTGTTCCTTTGGGGGGGTATTGCAACTTTTGGCCATTTTGAAGCGAAATTGTTCCTTTCGGGGGGTATTGCAACTTTTCGGCATTTTGAGGCGAAATTGTTCCTTTGGGGGGGTATTGCAACTTTTGGCCATATTGAAGCGAAATTGTTCCTTTTGGGGGGGTATTGCAACTTTTGGCCATTTTGAAGCGAAATTGTTCCTTTCGGGGGGTATTGCAACTTTTCAGCATTTGGAGGCGAAATTGTTCCTTTGGGGGGGTATTGCAACTTTTCGGCATTTTGAGGCGAAATTGTTCCTTTGGGGGGTATTGCAATTTTTTTTCCATTTTGAGGCGAAATTGTTCCTTTGGGGGGGGTATTGCAACTTTTGGCCATTTTGAAGCGAAATTGTTCCTTTCGGGGGGTATTGCAACTTTTCGGCATTTTGAAGCGAAATTGTTCCTTTGGGGGGTATTGCAATTTTTTTGCCATTTTGAGGCGAAATTGTTCCTTTGGGGGGTATTGCAAATTTTGGCCATTTTGAAGCGAAATTGTTCCTTTGGGGGGGTATTGCAATTTTTTGCCATTTTGAGGCGAAATTGTTCCTTTAGGGGGGTATTGCAACTTTTCGGCATTTTGAGGCGAAATTGTTCCTTTGGGGGGGTATTGCAATTTTTTGCCATTTTGAGGCGAAATTGTTCCTTTGGGGGGGTATTGCAACTTTTGGCCATTTTGAAGCGAAATTGTTCCTTTGGGGGGGTATTGCAATTTTTTTTTTCATTTTGAGGCGAAATTGTTCCTTTGGGGGGGGTATTGCAAATTTTGGCCATTTTGAAGCGAAATTGTTCCTTTGGGGGGGTATTGCAATTTTTTGCCATTTTGAGGCGAAATTGTTCCTTTGGGCGGGTATTGCAAATTTTGGCCATTTTGAAGCGAAATTGTTCCTTTGGGGGGCTATTGCAACTTTTCGGCATTTTGAGGCGAAATTGTTCCTTTGGGCGGGTATTGCAAATTTTGGCCATTTTGAAGCGAAATTGTTCCTTTGGGGGGGGTATTGCAATTTTTTGCCATTTTAATGCGAAATTGTTCCTTTGGGGGGGTATTGCAACTTTTGGCCATATTGAAGCGAAATTGTTCCTTTGGGGGGTTTTTACAATTTTTGGCCATTTTGAAGCGAAATTGTTCCTTTGGGGGGGTATTGCAACTTTTGGCCATT
The DNA here is from genome assembly GCF_048569485.1 of Anomaloglossus baeobatrachus. NCBI lineage: Eukaryota > Metazoa > Chordata > Amphibia > Anura > Aromobatidae > Anomaloglossus > Anomaloglossus baeobatrachus. Next base: position 723,618 of record NW_027443635.1, read on the forward strand.
TTGAAGCGAAATTGTTCCTTTGGGGGGGTATTGCAATTTTTTGCCATTTTGAGGCGAAATTGTTCCTTTGGGGGGGTATTGCAACTTTTGGCCATTTTGAAGCGAAATTGTTCCTTTGGGGGGTATTGCAACTTTTCGGCATTTTGAGGCGAAATTATTCCTTTGGGGGGGTATTGCAATGTTTTGCCATTTTGAGGCGAAATTGTTCCTTTGGGGGGGTATTGCAACTTTTGGCCATTTTGAAGCGAAATTGTTCCTTTCGGGGGGTATTGCAATTTTTAACCATATTGAGGCGAAATTGTTCCTTTGGGGGGGTATTGCAACTTTTGGCCATTTTGAAGCGAAATTGTTCCTTTCGGGGGGTACGGGGGGTATTGCAATTTTTCGACATTTTGAGGCGAAATTATTCCTTTGGGGGGTATTGCAATTTTTTTTCCATTTTGAGGCGAAATTGTTCCTTTGGGGGGGGGTATTGCAAATTTTGGCCATTTTGAAGCGAAATTGTTCCTTTCGGGGGGTATTGCAACTTTTCGGCATTTTGAGGCGAAATTGTTCCTTTGGGGGGTTTTGCAACTTTTGGCCATTTTGAAGCGAAATTGTTCCTTTGGGGGGGTATTGCAACTTTTCGGCATTTTGAGGCGAAATTGTTCCTTTGGGGGGGTATTGCAATTTTTTTGCCATTTTGAGGCGAAATTGTTCCTTTGGGGGGGGTATTGCAACTTTTGGCCATTTTGAAGCGAAATTGTTCCTTTGGGGGGGTATTGCAATTTTTTGCCATTTTGAGGTGAAATTGTTCCTTTGGGGGGGTATTGCAACTTTTGGCCATTTTGAAGCGAAATTGTTCCTTTCGGGGGGTATTGCAACTTTTCAGCATTTTGAGGCGAAATTCTTCCTTTGGGGGGGTATTGCAATTTTTTGCCATTTTGAGGTGAAATTGTTCCTTTCGGGGGGTATTGCAACTTTTCGGCATTTTGAAGCGAAATTGTTCCTTTGGGGGGTATTGCAATTTTTTGCCATTTTGAGGCGAAATTGTTCCTTTGGGGGGGTATTGCAACTTTTGGCCATTTTGAAGCGAAATTGTTCCTTTGGGGGGGTATTTCAATTTTTTGCCTCTTTGAGGCGAAATTGTTCCTTTGGGGGGGTATTGCAACTTTTGGCCTTTTTGAGGCGAAATTGTTCCTTTGGGGGGGTATTGCAACTTTTGGCCATTTTGAAGCGAAATTGTTCCTTTGGGGGGCTATTGCAACTTTTCGGCATTTTGAGGCGAAATTGTTCCTTTGGGGGGGTATTGCAATTTTTTGCCATTTTGAGGCGAAATTGTTCCTTTGGGGGGGTATTGCAACTTTTGGCCATTTTGAAGCGAAATTGTTCCTTTGGGGGGGTATTGCAACTTTTCGGCATTTTGAGGCGAAATTGTTCCTTGGGGGGGTATTGCAACTTTTGGCCATTTTGAAGCGAAATTGTTCCTTTGGGGGGGTATTGCAATTTGTTTTCCATTTTGAGGCGAAATTGTTCCTTTGGGGGGTATTGCAACTTTTGGCCATTTTGAAGCGAAATTGTTCCTTTCAGGGGGTATTGCAACTTTTGGCCATTTTGAAGCGAAATTGTTCCTTTGGGGGGGTATTGCAATTTTTTGCCATTTTGAGGCGAAATTGTTCCTTTGGGGGGGTATTGCAACTTTTGGCCATTTTGAAGCGAAATTGTTCCATGGGGGGGTATTGCAATTTATTGCCATTTTGAGGCGAAATTGTTCCTTTGGGGGGGTATTGCAACTTTTGGCCATATTGAAGCGAAATTGTTCCTTTGGGGGGTTTTTACAATTTTTGGCCATTTTGAGGCGAAATTGTTCCTTTGGGGGGGTATTGCAACTTTTGGCCATTTTGAAGCGAAATTGTTCCTTTGGGGGGGTATTGCAATTTTTTGCCATTTTGAGGCGAAATTGTTCCTTTGGGGGGGTATTGCAATTTTTTGCCATTTTGAGGCGAAATTGTTCCTTTGGGGGGGTATTGCAACTTTTGGCCATTTTGAAGCGAAATTGTTCCTTTCGGGGGGTATTGCAACTTTTCGGCATTTTGAGGCGAAATTGTTCCTTTGGGGGGTTTTGCAACTTTTGGCCATTTTGAAGCGAAATTGTTCCTTTGGGGGGGTATTGCAACGTTTGGCCATTTTGAAGCGAAATTGTTCCTTTGGGGGGGTATTGCAATTTTTTGCCATTTTGAGGTGAAATTGTTCCTTTGGGGGGGTATTGCAACTTTTGGCCATTTTGAAGCGAAATTGTTCCTTTCGGGGGGTATTGCAACTTTTCAGCATTTTGAGGCGAAATTGTTCCTTTGGGGGGGTATTGCAATTTTTGGCCATTTTGAAGCGAAATTGTTCCTTTGGGGGGGTATTGCAACTTTTGGCCATTTTGAAGCGAAATTGTTCCTTTTGGGGGGTTATTGCAACTTTTCGGCATTTTGAAGCGAAATTGTTCCTTTGGGGGGTATTGCAATTTTTTGCCATTTTGAGGCGAAATTGTTCCTTTAGGGGGTATTGCAACTTTTGGCCATTTTGAAGCGAAATTGTTCCTTTGGGGGGGTATTGCTAATTTTGGCCATTTTGAGGCGAAATTGTTCCTTTAGGGGGGGGTATTGCTAATTTTGGCCATTTTGAGGCGAAATTGTTCCTTTGGGGGGGTATTGCAACTTTTCGGCATTTTGAGGCGAAATTGTTCCTTTGGGGGGGTATTGCAACTTTTGTCCATTTTGAAGCGAAATTGTTCCTTTTGGGGGGTTATTGCAACTTTTCGGCATTTTGAAGCGAAATTGTTCCTTTGGGGGGTATTGCAATTTTTTGCCATTTTGAGGCGAAATTGTTCCTTTGGGGGGGTATTGCAACTTTTGGCCATTTTGAAGCGAAATTGTTCCTTTGGGGGGGTATTGCAACTTTTCGGCATTTTGAGGCGAAATTGTTCCTTGGGGGGTATTGCAACTTTTGGCCATTTTGAAGCGAAATTGTTCCTTTG